>NC_142887.1:28027500-28354166 GCF_051225735.1 Oryctolagus cuniculus
AGTTGCTCCCCACAAGATGGCTGCAAGGGCTAGGGCAGAGCCAGGCTGAAGTCAGGATCCAGGAGCTTTTTCCAGGTCTCCCATATGGGTATCAGGGGCCCAAGTACTTGGCCATCTTCCACTGCTTTCCCCAGATCATTAGCAGGGAGCTGGATTGGAAGCGGAGCAGCCAGGACACGAACAGGTGTCCATATGGGACGCGTGCTTTCCCCACTGTGACACAGTGCCGGCCCCTATCCTTGATATTTGTATCCTCTCCTGCAGCCAGCTCACTGGAATAAATAAATGACTGAGTTGGGGGGGGGGAGTATCACTACGTTCTTAAATCTCTGTTTATGAAATATATGAAACTTGTATAACTTAAGTTAAAAAAAAAATCCCAGGACTGAAACCAAAATATTCTACTAAACAAACAAAAAAGAATGAGTAAGATAAGCTGTGCCTTCCCGGACCTCACAGTCTTGTTGTCAGGAGGACAGAGGATACGTGACAGGATGGCACTTCGAGACAATTCGTGGAAAGTGAATACTATGAAAAAACTGCATGGATGTCAACATTGTTTTGCACCAAAATAAGCATATTTTAACTCCATTTTCCATGAACTTTTTTTTAAAGATTTTTTTATTTGAAAGAGTTGCACAGAGAGAGGCAGAGAGAGAGGTCTTCTATCCGCTGGTTCACTCCCCAATTAGCCACAACGGCTGGAGCTGCGCCCATCCAAAGCCAGGAGCCAGGAGCTTCTTCCAGGTCTCCCACATGGGTTCAGGGGGCCCAAGCACTTGGGCCATCTTCTACTGCTTTCCAGGCCACAGCAGAGAGCTGGATCAGAAGTGGAGCAGCCAGGACTTGAACCGGCGCCCATATGGGATGCCAGCACTGCAGGCGGCGGCTTTACCTGCTATGTCACAGTACTGACCCCCTGAACTTTTTTTTTTTTTTTAAAGTCATTTATTTGAAAGCAGAGTGACACAGGAGGGAGGGAGGGACAGAGAGAGAGAGAGAGAGAGAGACTCCAAATGTCCACAACAGCCAGGGCTGCACTAGACCAAAGCCAGGAGCCAGGAACTCCATCCTGGCCTCCCACGTGGTGGCAGTGGTCCCAGTACTGGTCCAAGTCCAGGCTGGCAGCAGGGAGCTGGCTTGGAAGTGGAGCAGCCAGGGCCTGAACCAGCGCTCCAGTATGGGATGCTGGCGTGCTAAGCAGCCGCTTAACCCATGGTGGTGCCACAGTGTTGGCATCTCCCTGACCTTTGTGACGCCCCCTTGTGGGCGACATAAGTAGAATTCGGTGTGATACAGGGATGCCACGGTGTGTGGGAAGCAACACATGATGCATTGTGGGAGGAGACTCCCCTGTGTCTTTCTGATCCGTCTTCAAGTACAGAGGTTGTCAGGGCCAAAGTCAGGTTCCTGGACTGCAGTTTGCCGGAGGTGAGGGTTCTCCAGCCTAATGCCTGTTCTTTACAAATGGAGAAGCCGAAGCCCCCATGTGTGAAGGTAATTGTTGGAAGAATTTGGCGTCCACCCTACACATTGTCCACCCCCATGCCGGTAGTCCCAGAGACCTCGAAGTGGCTCCTTGCTCCTGACCTCACCTCTGATTTTTTTTTTTTATTGTCATTAAGATAAGAGCATCAGAGAAGACCAAGAAAAAGATGAGCCACCTGCATGACCACCTGAAGAAGAAGTTCATGCTGGAACAGCTCCGGAAGCTGGGGCGCTGGAGGCGGGAGTCCATGAGCATCCGGCAGTACCTGTACAGCCTGCCGCCCGTGTACAAGTTCCAGCCCCACAAGAGAAGCCAGCCGCCCTAGCCAGGGCAGAGCCACGTGCCCAGGGCCACCGTGATATGCCCGTCTGACAGGAGGAGGCTGGGAAGAAGCCAGCCCACGCCGGCGTGGAACAATAAACTGAGACCAGCAGACAGCAGAGCACACAAAAAAGAAAAAAACCACAAAACTGAGCAGCGCTCCTGTGCCTTGCCCCAGCCGTCGCCCGTGTCCTGGAGAAGGTGATGCTGATAGGCCAGCCCGTGGCCGAGGAAAAAATTCAGCCTTCAGTACCCATATGTGTGTGTGCGCTGGCATGCCAGGACAGGGACGTGGGGCTGGTGATAGCTAAGATGGGAGGGGCCTCAAATACCGGGCATTCCAGTGGTAAGGAGGTCAGGGTTGGGGCCAGCGCGTGGCTCACTTGGTTAATCCTCCGCCTGCAGCGCCGGCACCCAGGGTTCTAGTCCCGGTTGCCCCTCTTCCAGGCCAGCTCTCTGCTGTGGCCCGGGAGGGCAGTGGAGGATGGCCCCAAATGCTTGGGCACCTGTACCCACATAAGAGACCAGGAGGAAGCACCTGGCTCCTGGCTTCAGATCGGCGTGGTGCCGACCATAGCAGCCATTTGGGGGGTGAACCAATGGAAGGAAGACCTTTCTCTCTCTCTCTCTCTCTCTCTCACTGTCTAACTCTGCCTGTCAAAAAAAAAAAAAAAAAAAGTCAGGGTTGGGCATCAGACCTGGCTTAAGTGGCTCTTTCTTGAAGCTGCCTATCAGCCCTGTGCCTTGTAAGCTCCTCCAGCCTCCGTTAGAGTGACAGGGAGAGAGAGAAAGAGAGAGAGAGAGAGATCTCCCTTTTGCCAATCACTCCCCAAATGGCCACAACAGCCAGGGTTGGACCATGCCAAGGTCAGAGCCAGGAACTCCATCCTGATCTCCCACGTGGGTGGCAGGGACTAGATACTCGGGCCATCATCCGCTGCCTTCCCAGGAGCACTAGCGGGGAGCTAGGTCCGAAGCAGAGAGGCTGGAACTTGATGAGCGAAGCCGGGGTTGCAAGCAGCAGCTTGACCTCTCCTCACCCCCACCCCCAGTGCCACAAGGCCAAGGCCAGGCCCCTGTTTTCCTACTCTGAAAGGGTGGGGGGCAGCAGCAGGCGCATCTGCTGTGAAGTACTGACGGAGGCGTCCCGGGCTTGGCCCTGGGCCTGGCACTCCCCGAGGTTGTCATGAGGACTCCGGCCTTGCTGGTCCCCACTCTGAGCTCTGTGCGCTGTGCCCGCCACACACTGAGAGTCTCCACGCTGTGCCTTCACTGTGAAGAACCCTCTAGAATGTCTCAGCTCCCACGGCTTATCTCAGCGGCACTGCCCACGAGGCGGTTCCTGTCTGCCCCTCCCCTGCATCCCGTGGGTTTCCTCTCCGTCTGAACTGGGATGACTTAGGGCGGCTTCATTCCTGCCTCGCTGTCGGTGTCAGTCCTATTCCTCGGATGAGAGGGACTTGGACAAGTTCATGGGAAATGAAATGGAAAGGTAAGTTTACTTTGCTGCGAAACGCGTGGCAATCCGTACTTCCAGATTTCCTGCCCGAGCGTTCACAGTTCCCACGATCTTTGTGGAGACCCCTGGTCTGTCCCCTGGGGGCTGGGGGCAGGCAGAGGCTGTGCAAGACTTCGGGTTCCATTCAGGTTTCCCTTCTTTGGTGCGCCCCCAGCTGGCCCCAGCAGAGAAGGCCCCTCCCCCTGAGCCCTGTGCGCCACGCCCCGGTCTGTCCTGGATCCTGAGGTGGCTGTGTGACTCCCTCATCTCCGTAGGCACAGTGCCTAATAAAGGAGCTGTCGCGGGGTGTTCTGGTAAATGCTCCTTTACTCCTGTTTGTGTCACTCACAGCATCGGGACAGTGCACAGAGTAAGGGCCGAGCCCATGTTTTTAATTGTCATTGTCTTTGAAAGAGAAATCCCATCTGTTGGTTCACTCCCCAAATGCCCACAGCATGGAACAGCCAAGACTGGGCCAGGTGAAAGGCAGAGCCAGGAGCTCCACCCAGGTCTCCCACGTGGGTGGCAGGGACCCAAATACTTGAGCCGTCACTGCTGCCTCCGGGGGTGCACGCTGGTGGGAAGCTGGATCGGAAGCCAGAGCAGCTGGGGCGCCAGCCCGGCACTCGGGTATGTGTCCCGCTGTCCCTGGTGGTCGCCCCTGTACGCACATTTTTGTTTTTAAAGTTAACCAGGTGTCCTCCGTTTCCCGAGTCAGGGAACAGGCCTGGAGAAGTGGCCTGACTTGCTCAAGGTCACGCAGCAAGTTGGTGGCTGAGAATTACAACCATTTGTCCTGGACTCCAGGCCAGGGGTGGGGGTGGGGGGATCAATCGGCATCACTACAGCTGCTTAGTAAAGACCTCAGTCCATCCCAGGCCCTTGGAAGTCTCCCTCCCTCCCTTCCCCCTCCTCCTCCCTCCCTCCCTCCTCCCTCCCTTCCCTTCCCCCTCCTCCTCCCTCCCTCCCTCCTCCCTCCCTTCCCTTCCCCCTCCTCCTCCCTCCCTCCCTTCCCTCTCCTCCTCCCTCCCTCCCTCCTCCCTCCCTTCCCTTCCCCCTCCTCCTCCCTCCCTCCCTTCCCCCTCCTCCTCCCTCCCTCCCTCCTCCCTCCCTTCCCTTCCCCCTCCTCCTCCCTCCCTCCCTTCCCCCTCCTCCTCCCTCCCTTCCCTCTCCTCCTCCCTACCTCCCTCCTCCCTCCCTTCCCTTCCCCCTCCTCCCTCCCTTCCGTCTCCTCCTCCCTTCCCTCCCTCCTCCCTCCCTTCCCTTCCCCCTCCTCCTCCCTCCCTCCCTTCCCTCTCCTCCTCCCTCCCTCCCTCCTCCCTCCCTTCCCTTCCCCCTCCTCCTCCCTCCCTTCCCTCTCCTCCTCCCTTCCCTCCCTCCCATCCCTCCTTCCTTTCCCCTCCTCCCTCCTCCTCCTCCTCCCCCTCCTCCCCCTCCCTCCCTCCTGCACTGCTGCCTGGCACCTGACAGCCTTGCTTCTCTCCTGGATCCCAGTGAGCCCTGAGGCCGAGGGAGCCTGGGCCGGACGGTGGCGGGTGGCGGATGCTCCAGCTTGTATTTCCTCTTCTTCATGATCCTCTTTGGCGCCTGGGGCTTCTGCTACTTTTTAGCAGGAGTCAAAAACAGCCTTTCTTTTCCTAGGTTCTTGTCTGTTTCCTTGGCTGAGCACAACTCATTAGAATAAATTGATTTTAAATATGTGTTACTATAAAAGCTATCTTTACAAATAAAAAAATGACAGCAGCATTTTGTTTTGTTTCTTAGGCTTGGTATATTTTATTTCAACAACAAAACATTTTTTTTCTCTGGGTACCTAGAGGACGGATGATCTTCCAGGGTCCCGAAATCACCGGGGGGCCTGCACAGCAGCCCAGCCTCTTTCTCTAAACCATTTCTGGAACTTTCTGCCTCCTAGATGTGACCTCATGCAGCTCTCTGCTAACACACCTGGGAAAGCAGTGGAAGATGGCCCAAGTGTTTGGATCCCTGCTCACACGTGGGAGACCCAGAAGAAGCTCCTGGCTCCTGGCTTCAGAGCGGCCCAGCTTTGGCCCTTGTGGCCATCTGAGGAGTGAACCAGCAGATGGAAGACCTCTCTCTCTCTCTCTCTGTAACTCTGACTTTAAAAAAAAAAAAAAGTAAATCTTAAAAAAAAAAAAAAGGGGGCTGGCTCACTAGGCTAATCCTTCACCTGTGGTGCCAGCACCCCGGATTCTGTCCTGGTTGCTCCTCTTCCAGTCCAGCTCTCTGCTGTGGCCCGGGGGGTACAGTGGAGGATGGCCCAAGTGCTTGGGCCCTGTACCCGCATGGGAGACCAGGAGGAAGCTCCTGGCTCCTGGCTTCAGATCAGCACAGCACGCCGGCTGCAGTGACCATTTGGGGGGTGAACCAACAGAAGGAAGACCTTTCTCTGTCTCTCTCTAACTCTGTCAAAAAAAAAAAAAAAAGTGACAGAAGGACAGGGAGATAAGTAGACAGATTTTCCACCCATTGGTTCACTCCCCAAATGGCCATAACAGCTATGGCTGGACCAGGCTGAAGCCAAGAGCCAGGAGCCCCATCCAGGTCTCCCACGTGGGTGCAGGCGCCCAGGCACCTGGGCCATCTGCTGCTGCTTTCCCAGGCGCATTAGCAGGGAGCTGGGTCAGAAGAGGAGCAGATGGGGTGCTCTGATGTGGGATGCTGGGGTCCCAAGCAGGGGCTTAACCTGCTGCACCATAACGCCCAACCCAGGGGAACAGAACCTTGAAGCTAAGGAGAGGCTCAGAGATTATGTCTGATGGACACACACAGGCACAGCTTCTCACCTGGAGGCCCGTGCAGCAATCACAGCCGTCAGCGTATTAACATGCACTGAGCACCCACGAGCCAGGCACAAAGCTCTGTTCTTTGCCAGCGTGATTTCATTGAATCATCCCAACCACAAAATAGGTCATTTTAGGGAGCAGAAACGGGGGCTCAGAGAATAAGACTCCTGCCCAGGTCAAATGCAACCCTGGCTTCCTCTGAAGATTATCTTCTAGCCCCGTGGTCGAAGCTCCTCCCCCCACCCCCTTTCTCTCTCTCTCTGATTTATTTATTTGAAAGGCAGAGTTGAAGGGGAGGGGGAGACAGATGCTGTGAGAGACCCAGATGGAGTTCTAGGTTCCTGGCTTTAGCATGGCCTAATCTTTACTGTTTTAGCCATTTGACAAGTGAACCAGCAGACAGAAGATCTCTCTGTCCCTCTCTGTCTCTTTCTCTCTCTCTCTTTAAAATACTTATGTATTTGAAAGGTAGAATTACAGACAGTGAGAGGAAGAATCAGAAAGATCTTCTATCCACTCGTTCACTCCCCAATTGGCCGCAACTGCTGGAGCTGTGCTGATCTGAAGCCAGGAGCCAGGAGCTTCTTCCGGGTCTCCCACGCAGGTGCAGGGGCCCAAGGACTTGGGCCATCTTCTACTGCTTTCCCAGGCCACAGCAGAGAGCTGGATTGGAAGAAGAGCAGCTAGGACTAGAACTGGTGCCGCAGGCGGATGATTCACCTACTGCACCACAACACCAGCCCCTCTTTCTTAGTTTGAAGTCAATCAATCAACCAATCAATCTCAATCTAAAAAAAAAAAAGAGGGCAGGGAGGAAGTGTTAAGAGGACCACGCCCCTCTCCGTAGGCCTCGCCCCTGTCTGTCAGGAGGGGCAGTGACTTCAGAATCCCAGCTCAGTGGCATCACAGCGGCCTGTGAAAGCACAGGACGGCTGGACTCAGAGGGACAGCTCGGCAGGGAGGAGGGGGAGACAGCCAGCTCTGCCCGCTGGCGCTGAGAGCCATCTCCAAGTTCTCGTGCGGTGCGTCTGCCCGCTCCTCCCTGTGGGCTCTTCAGCAGCAACTGGAGGCAAAGGTGGAGGAACCGGTTTTCCTGTTTGCTGGGACACCTCTGGCTTTTCCTGACCGGCATGGGCAAGTGGGGTGACCCGGGGATGCGAGTGCCTGGGCCCTGAGCCGCTCTGATGCCGGATGAGTCACCCCTCTCCGCTGACAGTCTGGGGAGCAGCTGTCTGGAGCAGATGGCCCTGCCCTGTTTTACCTTGAACCTGGGAAATTGATTTGCCCCTGGGGGTGGATGTGGGACGGGAGCCCAGGATGCTCCAGCTCGTTTGGAAAGTGGGAATGGGAACCCCAGCTCCCCTCATCCTCCAGGATTTCAAGAGGCCCTCACAAGGTACAAGGTGAGAAACTGCTCTGAGAAATGAGGTCACCAGGCCAGAGTGTCCCAGGGGAGTGCCCAAGGCCCAGGTGGTGGAACCCAGGCAGATCCCATAGTGACCACAAGGGGTCAGCAGACAGTTGCGCTTAGGCGCTCAGCAGGCTGCCTGCCTGTGTGTGCTGCCGAGGAGACCCACATCCCCGCCCATGCCCTGGTAGAGTCAGGAGGTATTGTCTGCTATTGCATTTCAGATCTGGGTCCTGCTGTTGACCCTGAGAGTCTGCAGGGCCGGGATGTGGGGAGGGGGAGGCGCTGAGGGGACAGAGCAAGGGCACGCGTTGGACTGAGCCCTTCTGCCCCCGGTCCCCGAGGGAGCCTCTTTCCACCTGCAGCCCTTGCATCTGCACCTCGTGGGTGGGGGAGCTGGGGGCGGTCTCTGCCCTTGGCTGCCTCTCTCAGATCCTGCGATGGGGCACAGAGCTCTGCACACACAGCGCTTCCAAAATAGCTGCTGCTCTGAGCGATGCCAGAAAACCCCGGGCGTATACAGCAGTGTGCTTTCAGGGTGAGCTTTGCTTTCCATCCATCCACCCACCGGTTCACTCAAATGCCCACAACACCCAGGGCTGGGCCAGACCAAAGCCAGGAGTCAAGAGTTTTATCCAGTCTCCCACATGGGTGGTAGGGGCCCCAACACTTGATCCATCCTCCTCTGCTTTTCCCAGGCCATTAGCAGGGAGCTGGATTGGAAGTGGAGCAGCCAGGACACGAACTGGTGCCCATTGGGATGCAGGCGATGCAGATGGTGGCTTTACCCACTGTGCTACAACGCTGCCCCCCAAATGGCATCTTTACCACTATGCCAAGTGCCTGCTCCTCACACTGGCCCTCTGGCCATCACATTTCCTTCCACTCCTCATGTAGTTTAATCTGTGCGCCTGTTGCCTGCACTTCTTTTATAATGACTGAGCTGGAAGCCTGGTTAGCCTCAGCCGCAGCTTGTCTGGGATGTGGGCTGTGCTGTGTGTTTCCTTCCGGGCCGCAGCAGGAGGCGCACGGCGTCGCCTGTCCTTGTGTTTCTGGTGAGGCCAAGATTGATCGGCACGTTCGGCTGATGTCACCTGTTCTTTCCCAAAGTTCTCCATCAACCTCACCAACTTAGCAGCTGGTGATGATCTTGACCTTGGTCCACTTTCTCACTGGGAGTCCCGGAAGGGTGGTGCTTTGTTCCGACTCTGTCATTTCTTCTGCATGTATTAGCTTTCTTCTCTAAAGAGTCTCCCCTCATAAACTCTTCGGTTGCTATGAGATTCAGGCAGCACAGGAGAGGCAGGATACAGGCTAAATTCTTCCCCTTTATTATTTTCTGAATGGTGTCCTACTAACCTTCAAGGAGACCGAAAACGATGTGTATTTTTGTTTTGTCTTTTGTAACTTTAGGAAGTTGAGGCTTTAACTTTTGAATTTTTATGTAGTTGATTTGTGAGCCTATTGCAATCATTATCGTTTTTAAAAATAACCTGAGAGATATATATATATATCTTCAACCTGCTGGTTCACTCCCTGAATGTAACATCCAGGGCTGGGCCAGGCCAAAGCCAAGAGCCTAGAACTTAATCTCGGTCTCTTACGTGGGTGGCATGGACCTCAGTACCTGAGCCATCACTGGCTACTCCCAGGGTGTGCGTTAGCAGGAAGCTGACCTGAGCCTGAGCCCACAGCCGGGACTGGGGCCCAGGCACTTTAACAGGGGTGCCAGTGGCCCAGGTGGCACCTTAACCAAAACACCTGCCGGGCCTTTACCTCAGCTTTGCTGAGCTACTTATCATTTCCAAGACAAACTGTTCTCTCCTGATGTGGGGCATTGTGCACACTGGTGTCTTTGCTTCTTTGCTTTTGTCAACCTAAAAAAAAAAATCAGAGAGAGTCTCCAAGGAATATTTGGAAATAGCAGAGAACTGCAGTGGGAATACGCATGCCATAGAAACCGCGAGCAAGCTCCAGAGGTGAGGCAGGGAGAAGTTAACAGGAAAGACCGGAGGCTGGCACCCAACGTTCTGACACGGCCTCCGTGGCCACAGGGACTCCGGCTGAGGCAGGTGCACCTGTGGACGCATGGTTTGTGTAAGGTCATGGCGGCTTCCGGATCCTGCTGGCTCCGGCACGGTCTTCTGTGGCACCTGCTGACCGGCAATCGCGCGTAAGAAGCTTCACAAGCGAGCCCAGTTCCGAGGACGCTCACAGCCCACGAGACCTCGCGCGTCTGGCCACGCCCTGTCCTCTGGGCGAAAACCTGGCGCCTTCAGTGCGTCCTTTTCACCTGCCCTGGCAGAACTAATGACGTAAGGCCCTGACGTCTCAGGGGGCGGGGCCACGTCTTGCAGGTATTTGTTTACTAACCGGCTCCTCTCCTGGAGGGCTGATGGGAACATAGCACGCCCAGACTTCTCCCGTTGCTCTGCTTCCCCGGCTTGTCCACCTTGGTCTCTTTGCTCTCCGCTCTGGCCTCGGTTTAACACATTTCCCCCAATATTTCTTTATTATTATTATTATTATTATTATTATTTACTTGAAAGGCAGAGTTACAGAGAGTCAGAGGCAGAGAGGGAGAGGGAGAAGAAGGAGAGAGAGGTCTTCCACTCGCTGGTTCACTCCCTAATTGGCCCCAATGGTCAGAGCTGCACCAATCTGAAGCCAAGAACCAGGAGCTTCTTCTGGGTCTCCCATGCAGGTGCAGGGGCCCAAGGACTTGGGCCATCTTCTACTGCTTTCCCAGGCCACAACAGAGAGCTGGGTTGGAAGTGGAGCAGCCAGGACTCAGACCAGCGCCCATATGGGATGCCGGCACTGCTGGCAGCGGCTTTACCCGAGACACCACAGTGCCAGCCTCTCCCCACCCCCCAGCATTTCACAGAGCGCTTCAGGTGCCTTTGTTACAAATTGGGAATGAGGTATTAGCATCTTCCTCCGCAGAGGAGCAAGCAGCAGCTCAGAGAGACGCTGTTGACTATCCCACAGTCAGGGGTTGCTCAGCTGGGATTTCCTTAGTGGGTCTGGCTCCTGGAGTCCAAGATGTCCCTCCCCCACACCACCGTCCATCAAGACATGGTCCATGGACCTGGGCTGTGGCATAGTGGGTTGAGCTGCCATCTGCAGCGCCAACACCCCCATTTGAGTGCTGGTTCAAGTCCTGGCTGCTCCTCTTCCAATCCAGCTCCCTGCCAGTGTGCCTGGGAAGGGCAGTGGAAGATGGCCCTAGTGCTTGGGCCCCTGCACCCACGTGGGAGACCCAGAAGGAGTGCCAGGCGCCTGGCTGCAGGCCTGTGGGGAGTGAACCAGCAGACAGAAGGTCTCTCTCTGCAGCAGGCCTGTGGGGAGTGAACCAGCAGACAGAAGGTCTCTCTCTGCAACTCTGCCTTTCAAACAACTAATCATAAGAAAGGTACAGTGAACAGCAAGCACTTTACCCCATTTCCCTGCTCCCCAGAGGCAGTCACCTTTCCTTGGGGGTACCTCTGCACCCCAATGTTGGAGGCCCCCTGTCGTACTCACAGGACAGACCAAGATGTGCAGATGTCAGTGCTATGGGCTCCCAGCAGTGGTGTGGTAAGACCACCATTCTGGGACAAGGCTCCAAGCAGGGGTCCCAGAGCCCCCCGCAGAGACGGCAGGGACCCCCCTGCTCAGCAGGTGTGTCCGTGTCCGCACGCCTGCCTTCTGGGACTGGCCCGTCCACCGCCCGTGGAGGAGGCGGTTCTGCACAGGTCGTGCTGTCACAAGCCAAGGCTGGGC
The DNA here is from genome assembly GCF_051225735.1 of Oryctolagus cuniculus. NCBI lineage: Eukaryota > Metazoa > Chordata > Mammalia > Lagomorpha > Leporidae > Oryctolagus > Oryctolagus cuniculus. The sequence continues at coordinate 28,038,789 of NC_142887.1, forward strand.
TGCTGGGTAACGGGCGGCTCGGGCAGGTGAGTGTGCTGGGAGAGGAGCCTGCACAGAAGGGAGAGGGAGGGGTCAGGGCAGGAGCAGCCCGGACGTGACCTCCCAAACTGGTCATTTGGAACGACCCCCGAAGCTCCCCCTTCGGAGAGTTTCTTTAACATCAGTGACGCTGGTGTCAGATCCCTTTGGGAACCAAGCATGCTGTCTCTAGAAAAAAGTGTCCCTGGATGCTGCAAGCATCAAGGGAGTCGCGAGAACCTCTTACTTGTGTTCCTTGTGGCTAAAACGCTTGGCTTACTAAAAAACAAAAACAAAACAACCTTGTCTTTTAGCGCCCCCTGGCCGGCCCCAGGTGCTTCAGGTGCATTTAGTGGGTTCTGAGCGCTGCACCTGCTGCCGCCTCCTTCTCCCGAGCTGCAGCCAGCCGCGGGGTGGGGTTGGGAGCGGGGAGGCGTCGGCGCTGGGAAGAGCGGCGCTGGCAGCCGGCGGGCTGGGCGTTCAGTATTGTTTTTCCCCAGCGCCTGGCACGGGCTGGGACGCGGGCAGGGGTGGCAGCCCGCGACGCGCCCTCCCCGCCGCTTGCCCCGCCCGCCCAGCGCAGGTGCACAGGTGCACAGGTGCTTCCCAGGGCGCGCTCCCAGGGCCCGGCCCGGGGGTCCAGATCGGATCCCCGACTCGCCCGCAGGACAACAGCCGGCGGGCGCGGGGCAGGCCGCGCGCACGCGACGGCGCCCCCGGCCCGCCCCACCCCCACGGCCGGCTCGGCCGCGCTCGGGTCTCCGGGCTCTATGGGGAAAGCGGCCGCTCCGAGCCGAAGCGGGGGCTGCGGCGGCCGCTCCCGCGGGCTCTCGTCGCTCCTCACCGTTGTCCCCTGCCTGTCCTGCCACACGGCGGCGCCGGGCATGAGCGCGCCCACCCCCGGCTCCGAGCTGGAGCCCCAGCCCCAGCCGGTGCGGGTACCGGAGCCGGCGTCGCTGGCGGAGCAGGCGTGGGAGCCGGTTTCTGAGCGCGCTCTCAAGATGTCTGAGCGATCCGAGAGGATGTCGGAGCCAGGGCCGGCGACCGGGCAGGGATTGGAGCTGTCGCTGAAGGTGCGGCCGAGGTCGGAGTCCAGCCCGTGCGGGGCGGCGCCCGCGACCCCCTCCAGGGCTTCCTCGGAGCAGCTGGCCCCGGCCGTGGGGGGCGCGCCGGGGCCCAAGACCGAGTCGGGGCTGGTGCCGGCCATAAAGCCGCTGCCGCTCCTGCGACCCGGACAGGCCAAAGCACCGCTCGGGGTTCCGGCGACAGCGACTGGCCCGAGCGCCAGCACCCCCATGGGCTCCCTGACTCTGGACAGCTTCAAGGGCTGGCTTCTCAAGTGGACCAACTACCTGAAGGGCTACCAGCGCCGCTGGTTCGTGCTGGGCAATGGCTTGCTGTCTTACTACAGGTACGGAAGTGCCCAGGTGTGGGGCGTCCGAGGGGGGCGGGAGGCGGCTGACGGGGCGGGGAGGGGGACCCCCAAGCCCAGGTACCCAGGGCAAGGTACTTGGCAGCTTGTGCTCCAGCAGGAGGAGCAATGCCTTTGGCCAAGGGCTGGGAACCCTGACCTGGCTCCCCCAAGCGTGGGTACACCTGTGGACAGATCGCTGGCGGGCAGGGAGAAGAGGAGGTGGTCAGAGGGCTCCTGTCCCGGCAGTTGTGGGACCTGCGGCGGCTGCTTGGAGTCAGCGGCCGACAGAGAGTCCTTGCCCTTTCTGGCTGGGGAGATGCGGTCACCCTATTAGGGACCGGGGCGGGGGGGGGAGGGGGCGCCAGTCAGGTGCTTGTGCGTGGCACCCGCTCATGGGAAGGGCTGCTCACTTACCTGCACATCGCCCACCGTTCCGATGCCTGCCTTGGGCCGGGCACAGCAGACTCACAGATGCAGCGGATACAGCAGGTGGTCTTCTGGGTTGGAACCCAGCTTGGCACTTTGTGGGGGGCGAGGTTAGGATTATCCCGGGAGCCGTGTGGGATTGCAGAGATAACCAACCCTATTCCCCCCGGGTATGTCTCCTGGGAGGGTTGGGTTTAAGCCTTGAGAGTTCAGATCGCCCAGAGCAGTGTTCAAACCTGAAGGGGCATTAGCATTCCCTGCAGGGCTTGGTAAAACACAGGTGCGGGCCTGCTTGCTGAGATTCTGAGGCTCTGGGCGCAGGCAGGGGGCTCTGAGTGGGCCTTGCGAACGGGTTCACAGGTGAGGCCCATGTTGCAGGGCAGACCCAGCTTTATCTATTTGCTGAATGAAATTCACATCACTCTGCTCACCTCCCCCGGCCAGGGGTAGCCCTCCTGCACCCTGCAGCGTTCCTACGGTCCTTCCTAGTCATTTAGCATTTTTAAAGTTTTATTTATTTATTTGAAAGGCAGAGTTACAGAGAGAGTAAGAGAGAGAGAGAGAGGTCCTCCATCTGCTCATTCATTCCCCAGATAGCCGCAATGGCCGGAGCTGCACCGATCTGAAGCCAGGAGCCAGAAGCTTCATCCATGTCTTCCACGCGGGTGCAGGGGCCCAAGCACCTGGGCCATCTTCCACTGCTTTCCCGGGTGCATTAGCAGAGAGCTGGATCGGAAGTGGAGCAGCTGGGACTCGAACCGGTGCCCATCGCTGGCCCCTTTCCTAGTCCTTCAGAGACAGGCTTCTAGAGGCGTGTGGCATCCCTGTGAAGCTCCTGGGAACGTGGGGGTCCCGCTGAAGCTAAGCGATGGCTCCCACTCCGAGATGGGGCACCCCTGCCTGTTGTTCATTCGCAGTGGCGGCGAAAGCTGAGCTGTGTTGCGAAGGTGCCCTTCTCACAAGGTTTCTGTGTGCTCCTTGGTCCACTTGGCTGCACCATAGGAGGATGCTTAAAACAGTTCACGGAGGAGCGAATGGCCAGCCTAGCAGGGAGGTGCCAGCTAGGCTGCCCACGATCCCCAGTGGAGCTCCTGTCTCCGGCTTCTGACTCCAGCCCCCAGCTGATGCAGACCCTGGAAGACAGGGGTGAGCACTCAGGCAGCTGCGTCCCTGCCACCCACGTGGGAGACCTGGGAAGAGTTCACTTCAGCCTTTGAGGGCATTTGGGGAGTGAACCAGCAGATACACTGTCTCACCGCCTTTCAAGTAAATCAATAATTAGCTTTAAAAAAAAAAAACAAACATTAGAATTACTTTGTTGTAAAAAGTTTTTGAAATCCATGCATATTGGGTGGAGGGTGTCTTTAAAAAGTTCATGAAAAGGGGCTGGCGCTGTGGCTCAGCAGGTTAAAGCCCTGGCCTGCAGTGCTGGCATCTAATATGGGTGCCGGTTCGAGTCCCGGCTGCTCCACTTCCGATGCAGCTCTCTGCTGTGGCCTGGGAAAGCAGTAGAAGATGGCCCAAGTCCTTGGGCTCCTGAACCCATGGAGACCTGGAAGAAGCCCCTGGCTCCTGGTTTCGGCCTGGCTCAGTCCTGGCTGTTAGTGGCCATTTAGGGAGTGAACTAGAGGATGGGAAATCTCGCTCTCTCACTAACTCTGCCCTTCAAATAAATAAATACATCTTAAAAAAATTCATGAAAAATACGTAGTACAAAGAAAGCTATGCATGCGTTTCTAAACTTCGGTGCACCTAAATTCACTTCTCTTTTACTCCCATATTTCCATGAGTGTTGTGGAGTCCCCTTGCACGTACGACAGCGCGGTGTCCTTGGAGTTAGGAGCAGTGGCCTTTTCCTCTCACTCCCCACACCCTGGCGTGCGACCGTTTCACCAGGACATACCATGACAGTGATTTGCTATCAGTGTCGCTCTGTGGCAAAGGACGTAACATGCGGCGCCTGTCAGCTACGGTCCCTGTGCTCTGTTCTACGTTTCATTCATTTCAACCTCGCGGCCGCGCTGTGAGATGGATTCCTGTATTGTCCTGCTGTGCAGGTGAGGAGTTCCGAGGTTTGAGAGAAGGGGGTGTAGCTGGGATCCAAAGTCGCCAGCCCAGAAGCTGATGGAGAGCGAGCCTCACCCGGCCCGCTGGGCAGCAGAGCCAGTGCCTGTCCCAGCTGGGACCTCAGCCTCTTCCCCCTTGAGTTCAGTGTTTCGGCATTATCCGTGTTTACCTGATGCTCTAAAGCATGGAGGTCAATGTGGGGTTTATGAGCCCTGGGCACCTGCTTCTAGTGAACCAGGTCTGCAGTGCTGGCATCCCATATGGGCACCGGTTCAAGTCCTGGCTGCTCCACTTCCGATCCAGCTCTCTGCTCTGGCCTCATGCTTTTGCACCTTGCTTTTCTTTTCTTTTCTTTTCTTTTCTTTTCTTTTCTTTTCTTTTTCCTTCCTTCCTTCCTTCCTTCCTTCCTTCCTTCCTTCCTTCCTTCCTTCCTTCCTTCCTTCCTTTTATTTATTTATTTGAAAGGCAGAGTTACAAGGTAGAGGCAAAGAGAGAGAGAGAGAGAGATATCTTCCATTTGCTGGTTCACTCCCCAACTGGCCACAATGATTGGAGCTGCGCTGATCCAGAGCCAGGAGCTTCTTCCAGGTCTCCCATGTGAGTGCAGGGGCCCAAGGACCTCGGCCATCTTCCACTGCTTTCCCAGGCCACAGTAGAGAGCTGGATCAGAAGTAGAGCATCTGGGACTAGAACCAGTGCCCGTATGGGATGCCAGTGCTGCAGGCAGAGGCTTTACCTGCTACGCCACAGCACCAGCCCCCCCCCCCCCTTGCTTGCCTTTAATTGGAAGAACAAAGATGTTCCATCTTCTTTTCTTAAAATAGTGTTCTCTAGACAGTTGGCATTTCAAGGTAATCTCAAATATGCAGATCCTCTGTGTAACTACTGCTTGCTGATAAGGTTGTGGAGACAAATGCTGGCTGGGGCAGGAACAAGCTTCATGCATGTGTTTGCAAAGTCCAGCGCTATAGTTTTAAAAAGAGATTACTGCTGTATCTGAAAGGTAGAGAGACAGAGAGCGGGCGAGACAAGGAGGAGAGAGAGAGATCCTCTATCTGCTGGCTGGTTCGCTTCCCAGATGGCTGCAACAGCTGGGGATGTGCCAGGCTGAAGCCAGGAGCCAGGAGCTCCATCCGGATCTCCCACGTGGGTGCAGGGGCCCAAGTACTTCAGTCATCTTCTCTTGCTTTCCCAGGTGCATTAGCAGGGAGCTGGACTGGAAGCAGAGTAGCCAGGACTTGGAGCCAGCACCCCCATCTGGGACACAGGCGTCACAGATGCTGGCTTAACCCGCTGTGCCCTCATGCCCACCCCTGTATTTCATTTTTGGACATTTCTAGATTCCACAGTGGGAGGAACTGTTGCCCAGCTCCCCTGGGTGGGACCACTGGGTCCTGACATGCACGCGGCACCACGCTCTGGTTTGGTTCCAGTCGAGGCTGGCTAGGAACGGGGAACCAAAGCAGAACAAATGAGGTTTAGGGGCTCACCCAGGGGCACCCGGCTTGCAGGCCGTGTGTCTCCATGCACCCAGGGAGGAGCGTCCACCTGCAGAGAGGACCCTTTGGAGGGAAAGCTGTTCGCCCGACCCATGACCTTCTGGCAGGTGCTGACCTCTGCCTCTCCTGTGCCTGTCAACACTTAGGCTGTTTGGCGCTGCTCCCATCCCCACTTCCAGACCAGGCACAGCCATCCCTGGAGCTGGGGTCAAAGGCCCAGCCCCCTCCAGGCCTGCGGCTCAGTCCTGCACACAGAGGTAAGCACGTGTCTCTCCTCCTCCAGCCTTCTCCCACGCTCAGCTCTCAGAACTGCTCCAAGCGCGTGCGACAGAGGCAAGGTGCAGCGCTTGTGAGCCGGAAGGGGAGCACAAGAATTTTTAAAAATTCCTCGACCTCGTTTTCATAGGGGCCAGCTCTTGGGCAGCCAGGCCTACCTGCTGGCTTTTGGAAAGATCACTCTCCAATATTTACTTTTCACTAAGGAAGCCTGAGGTTTGGAGAAAAAGTGGGTTTGTTTTTTGTGGCTGCGCACAATTCTATCCCATCTTTTGGCCTTTCCTCTGCAGAATAACTCTTTTTTAAAAGTTAGAGATTATTAGAGATTTATTTAGAGATTATCATTTATTTGAAAGTCAGAGTTACAAGGGAGAGAGAGGGAGAGAGATATTCCACCCACTGGTTCACTCCCCAAGTGGCTGCTGCAACAGCTAGGGCTGATCTGAAGCCAGGAGTCAGGAGCTTCTTCCAGGTCTCCCACGTGGGTGCAGGGGCCCAAGGACTTGGGCCATCTTTCACTGCTTTCCCAGGCCATACCAGAGAGCTGGATCAGAAGTGGAGCAGCCAGGACTCGAACTGGCGCCCACCCGGGATGCCAGCACTGCAGGTGGCAGCTTTCCTCACTACGCCACAGCACTGGCCCCTCCAGGATGACTCTTATCCCAAATGCTGACCACCTTCCCCTTTCACTCCTTTCTCCTTAGTTTTATCTACATGCAAATTTAAAAGCCTCTATGTTTTATTCAATTATTTGTAGCTTTATAGAAAAATGTATATATATATATATATATATATATAGAGAGAGAGAGAGAGAGAGAGACGATACTTCAAAAAGTTTGTGGAAAAATGGAATTAAAAGACAACTTTATTTTGGTGCAAAAAAACTGAAATTCATGCATATACCGAGCCTTCAGAAAGTTCATGGAAGAGTAATGTTTATTATAAAAAAAAAGTGCCTGGATTTCAATTCTTTTGCACCAAAATAATGTATCTTTAATTTTTTTATATTTAATTTTATTTGATCTCTCTCACACACACATGTGCTGGTTCACTCCCCAAATGCTAGCAACATTTGGGCCAGGCCAAAGCCTGGCATAGAACTCCATCCAGGTCTCCCACTTGGGTGCCAGGGACCCGGGTACTTGAGCGCCACCTACTGCCTCCCAGGGTGTTAGCAGCAGGTTGCTGAGATCTGAACAGAGCTGGGACTTGGACCCAGATACCCCGATGTGATGTGTGGGTGTCCCAGGAGGCATCTTAACCCCTATGACAAATGTCCACCCCAAACCTACCTTTTTATTCAGATTTCCTGCATATATTTTGAAGGATCCTTATATCCATATGTCATATTTATCTGTATTTTACATTTTTAGCTTTATGAAGAAGTATACAGAGGTCGGTATTGTGGTGCAAGGGTTCACCTACTCCCTGTTACACCAGCATCCCATGTGGGCACTGACTCAAATCCTGGCTGCTCCACTTCCAACCCAGCTCCCTGCTGATGCACCTGGGAGAGCAGCAGAGGATGGCCCAGCGCTTGGGTCCCTGCCCCCCACGTGGAAGACCAGGACGAAGCTCCTGGCTTCAGGCCAGCCCAGCCCTGGCTGTTGCAGCCATTTGGGGAATGAACCAGCAGATGGAAAAATCTTTTTCTATCTGTCTCTTTCTCTCTGTATCTCTGCCTGTCAAATAAGTAAATTTTTGGGGGAAAAGTCTACATTTGTGTGATAAGGGTCAGCATTATGATTATTATCCTGACTGCTGTGGAAACCCCGGGATGTGACAGTAGCACTTCTTATTTGTGAATTTTTCTGTTGCTGGGACGCCCTGAAGGTTCTTGTACATACTCAGGAGTTTATTTTGAATGAAATTGTTGGATTATAGAGAATGCGAGCGTTCCCCATTCACAACACCCGACTGTTTCCCAAGGCATGTGTACCGATTTGTAGCGCTACTGGCAACGAGCAAGGGAATTCTGTGGGCCTCCAGGAGCAGTTCAGAAAACCCATGGAAATACAGAATTACGATAAAGCATAAAAACATTTTTGAAACCCATGCATGGATTTTTTTCAAAATACACATTTTTCATGAGCTTCCGAAGACCTCTCATACGGGGTTAATAGCATTTATATTATCAGGAATAAAAATATGCTTTGTAAATACTGTCTCACATAGGAAGTATTTCTGGGGGATATGGGTAATTCTTGGCAGAGTTTTACTTCTTTCCAACAATGTGCTAATGATATAAATAAGGCAGAAGATGACAGGGTTCTTATTGTATTACGTGGCGCTGTTCATTGTCTTGTTTTTGGATACCAATGAGGAGGATATGATTTTGCATTCTATTTTTTTTTCACTTGGTGGATCCCATTTTAAAAAAGTCCATCCCCTGTTCTCATCTCGTAGGGAACCTGCAGTTCCTCCAAATCGGGGAAGAATTCGTAAGTGGTGCAGGATTTTAAAAGACACAGACGTTTGCCTCAGCCAATCATTATGGAGACGAGTGCTCCAAACGCCAAGTCTTATCCAGGTTCATGATGGAAATTGATTAGGTGGAGCGAAGGTTTGCTGCTTTGCCGGTTGTCCAGCGCGGTTACAAATGACGCTTGTTTCCAAGGAAATGATTTCGACAGAAGCGTCTGTTTTCGTGGTTGTGGTGTTGTTCAGACTGATGTAAGCCAGGGAAGCCCTTGCCAAAGTGAGCCTGGATGGAGGCTGCAGTTCCGGGACGGTGGCCTTTGAACGTGGCCGAGCGGGAGCACTGAGTATTTGGTGGACTGGGCGTATTTTGGGGTGCTTGGCACACCACACCATCGCTGTCGTTAGGGCAGGTGCTCCAGTCTTTCCTCCAGTGGGCTCAGCTCTCAAAAGCCAACTGTTTTGGAGACTCCAAGAAACTCAGGAATGTTTTCGTGTCCATTTGGCCGATACTCCAAGGATGGGAGGTAGAGATGGACACCACCATCCAGTTGCAAAAAATGCCCCTGAAAATGGCGAGGGTGTGATCTGTGGGGGAAGCCGTCGAGGTCCCACAGACAGACTGGACACCCGAGGGGGTGGCCTTCTTAGATTGGATTCAGCTTCCTTTGAACCATCCATCATTCAGTATTTCCTACCGTGAGACCAACACATTCTGTTCATGGTTAGCACAGGGGTGTCGCAAAGCGGTGACCAAGGGACTAGGCGGCACCTCTAGGAGGATCGCGGTGCACGTCCTTGGCGAGGGTTGTAACTCCCCCTGCCACTGGCTCCTCCTCCCTGTGCCGGAGACCTCCGAGTCCTGCCCGATGTCCCCTGCTCCCCTCGTCCCACGGCAGGTGGGATTTCCCACCCCTGCCCGTCTGTCCTTGAGCTCCTCGCGTCCATCCTCGCTGCTACATCATGACTTAGGTCTGCCTTCTGCTTGACCCGTGTCCCAGCTTCCAGCTTCTGCCCTGCTCAGTCCTCCACCCCACCAGCCCTGGAGTTGCCACACCGCCACGATTCTCTTTCAAGTTCCAGCTCCCATGCAAGCCAATGCTTGCGTTGAATTCCTCCTCTCTGAAATACCTCCGGTGGCTCCTGGCTGACCCGAGGACCAGGTTGTCCTTCTCTGGGAGTTTGCAGACTGTGTCTGTGGACATCTCTGTAGACTAACTCGTGCCGCAGGGACCCCAGGACCAAGTCCAGCACCTCTGTATTCCAGCGCTTTGCCACCGCTGTGCCCAGTCGCTTGGTTAGTCTGTGATTGGAGGCGTGAACAAGTGATCGAGGATTGCCTGTGAGTTTATGGGAGTTCAGAAGGCCAAGTATCGTGCTGCCAGACACTTCTCTGAACTCATCTTCGGCTCCAAAAAGCCATTTGCTGAAAGAAGATTAGAAGGATAAACTGGAGGTGACAGGCTTGAGCCGGGAGCGCCAGGAAATGACAGTTAGGAAAGGTGGACCCGACAGCCCTGGTGGGTTGGCAGTAACGGATGCCTGTGGCCCCCACTGTGTATTTCCACAGGGATCTGGGTGTCCGTGTGGCCTGTGGGTACCTACAGTGGTTTGTCACTGTGTAGACTTGCCAGTGGCTGTGAGACTGGGGAGCAGGGACAAAGCCTTCAGAAATTTCTTATTTTTCATTTGTTTGAAAGGGGGAGAGGAGAGAGAAGCAGAGAGAAGAGAGAGCGAGCGAGCGAGCTTCCATCTGCTGGTTCACTCCCCAGATGGCTGCAACAGCTGGGGCTGGGCCAGGCCAAAGCCTGGAGCTTGGAACTTCCTCTGAGTTCCCCATGTGAGCGTCAGGGACCCAGGTCCTTGATCCATCACCTGCTGCCTCCCGGGGTGTGCATCAGCAGGAAGCTGGACTCAGAAGCAGAGCCGGGACTTGAACCCAGTCCCTCCAGCATGGGATGCGGGCATCGCCAGCCACATCGCCACTGCTGCACCACACCCCCACCCCAAGATAAAGGGTTGTTTTTGTTTGTTTGTTTGTTTGTTGACAGGCAGAGTGGACAGTGAGAGAGAGAGAGACAGAGAGAAAGGTCTTCCTTTGCCGTTGGTTCACCCTCCAATGGCCGCCGCGGCCAGCACGCTGCGGCCGGCACACCGCACTGATCCGATGGCAGGAGCCAGGTGCTTCTCCTGGTCTCCCATGGGGTGCAGGGCCCAAGGACCTGGGCCATCCTCCACTGCACTCCCTGGCCACAGCAGAGAGCTGGCCTGGAAGAGGAGCAACCGGGACAGAATCCAGCGCCCCAACTGGGACTAGAACCCAGTGTGCCGGCGCCGCAAGGCGGAGGATTAGCCTAGTGAGCCGCTGCGCCGGCCAAGATAAAGGGTTTAAAAGGACTCTCCACACGACATAAACCAGGATCCTGTGCCCCTGAGAGCTTTTTCCTTGCGTGCGTTACTTGTGCGAGTTGCGGATCGAAGACGAGCCTTCCTCCCTTAGGGGTTCATACACCTGGATAATAGGATTTGCACATGCGGTCTGTGGGTGTCCTAGCAATTCTCAGCGTGTGTGTGGTTGCAGTGAGCAGGCGCGGCCCTGCCGTATGCAAGAGGAAGTAGAAGCTGCCCGGCAGCCCCAGGACTCCCCTGACTCAGCCCACGCAAAGGTGTCTGGCTGCTTTGCTGCGGTCTTGGGCCGGGAGTCTCCCCAGCTCACCCAGCTTTGATGAATCACCAGGAAGACGCACAGGACTGCCCACAGCTGTGCTCACAATTACAAAGAAGGATGCAAGCAAAGGCAATCAGCACAAAAAAAAAAAAAAAAAAAAAAAAAAAAAAAGGCCGGTGGGAGGGACATGGAGCAAAATCCAGGGAAAACCAGATGCAAGCTCCCAAGGTCTCTCTTAGGGGAGACGCCAAAGACACACTTCCTGCAGCAGCATGTTGTGGTACTATGTGTGCAACACTGCCAGTCAGGGAAGCTCAGCGCAGACACCCAGAGCGTTACCGGGCACCTCTTCCTGGCACATACCCTGATCCCAGGGTCCCGGGAGGCAAGCAGATAGCTGGCAAGCATCACGCTCTGTGTTCAGCTGAGGCACACCCTCCTCAGCCAGGGAGTGCCTTCTCGAAATCCAGAGCTCGCAGCCACCAGCCAAGTGCCAGCCTTGGAAGCAGGCATCTCAGGGGGTGAGGAGGGGCCGGCGTGCGGCTCACAAGGGTGGCACTCGCGACATTGTCACCCCCTATCCGAGTGTTGGTTAGAGCCCTGGCGTCTCCACTTCTGATCCAGCTTCCTGCTAATGCTCCTGGGAAGATAGCAGGAGGTGGGCCAATCGCTCGGGCCCCTGCAACACCCACGCGGGAGGCCCAGGTGGAATTCTGGGCTTCGGACTTCAGCCTGGACCAGCCTTGGCCGTTGTGGCCACTTGGGGAGTGAACCGGCAGATGGAAGACCTGTCTCTCTCTCTCTCCCCTTCTGTTTCTCAGTCACCCTGCCAACAAGCAAACAAAGGATGAGCCGTCTCGGGGCTGCTGTCTGAGCTCTTTACCACCTAAGCCTAAACTCCCTCCTCCATGCACACTTCAGTGGTATCAGTCGAGGTCAAGGCTAATACCCACTCTGGTTCGCGGAGGGCAAGTGCTTATCCTTGGCTTTGAAGGGTGGGCAGCAGCCCTTGCAGTGTGTCCAGTACGCAGGCTGGTGTGCCCAGAGCCCTCTCCTTCTTCCTCCCTGGTCTTTGTGTGCCTTGGATGGAGTGTTAAAGATTTATTTTATTTATTTGAAAAGCAGAGTTAAAGAGAGGCAGAGAGAGAGAGAGGTCTTCCATCCACCGATTCATTCCCCCAAATGGCCTCAATGGCTGGAGCTGGGCCGATCTGAAGCCAGGAGCCAAGAGTTTTTTCTGGGTCTCCCACATGGGAACAGGGCCCCAACGACTTGGGTCATCCTCTGCTGCTTTCCCAGGCCACAGCAGAGAGCTGGATCATAAGTGGAGCAGCCGGGACTTGAACTGGCGCCCACATGGGATGCTGGCGCTGCAGGCGGCAGCTTTACCTGCAATGCCACAGCGCCCGCCCCGTATGAGCTCTTGAGCTGCCGGTGAACCTGGGACCTTCCTCGAGGAGGATTTGTTCATCCAAGATGGGGGTCTGCTGAGAAGCTGGGAGTGTTTGAGACAGGGAGCACCCATCAGCCTCTCCCACACTGCCAACTGCAGGCAAAGCAGCATGGGTCACAGCCCTGTGTCCCACGGTCCAACCCACAGAACGGTGGGGTGTGGTAGATCTGTACATATCACCCATCTGGCCCTTTGGTAGGCAGCCAGAAGTTGCAAGAAAGTGCCGTGGTGAGCTCCTGGGGAAAGCTCAGGCAGGTGTCTCTTCTTGCTCCCTCTGGACACAGTTGGCACCCCGTGTCACTCCAGAAAGGCAAGACTGTGAATAGGATGTGAGGTCGCTTAGACGAGCTCCTGAGCTGTTGAGACAGACAGAGGAAGCGAGCCTGTTTCCTGGCCGGCTTGTGCCGTGTGCTCACACATGGGGAGGAGGAGACGGCGAGAAACACCCTTGAATGAGCCCGAGGCTGGCAGCTTGGCGCGTGCTGAGTCCTACCCGGCAGGTGTCCCTGGGCCCCGTGGAGACGCGGCGCCGCCTGTGGTCACGCCGTGAGCTGCCAGCAGGTTTTGGAGTCAGGCTCTGGGTGCTGAGTGCTTAGTGTTTTAGGGGCAACGCTCGCCCGCCTGTTTCTGCTTTTAAGGGTTGTGGATGTCCTCTGATGAGCCACAGAGGCTCCGCCCCGCGGCGGGTCATGCCACTCTCAGCCGCAGCTCCGTGCCTGGACGCCGCCCTCACACTCCTGACTCCCACACAGCCTTTGAGCCGCGCTGCTGGGCCGGGTGCCCGCAGCCTGGGAGGCGGCAGATGGCCCTGCCGAGCACGCGGAGGGAACCGCCAGATTGCGTTGTCCTTTTTTTTTTTTTTCTTAATTTTCAGATTTATTTTATTTATTTGAAAGAGTTACAGGGAGAGGGAGAAAGGGAGAGAGGGAGAGAGGGAGAGAGGGAGAGAGAGAGAGAGAGAGAGATCTTCCATCCGCTGTTTCACTTTACAAATGACTGCAAAGCCAGGGCTGGGCCAGGCTGAAGCCAGGAGCCAGGAGCTTCCTCCAGGTCTCCCACATGGGTGCAGGGGCCCAAGGACCTGGACCATCCTCTACTGCTTTCCCAGGCCACAGCAGAGAGCTGGATCGGAAGAGGAGCAGCCGGGACTGCAACCGGATCCCATGTGAGATGCCGGCTCTGCAGGTGGTGGCTTTACCCGCTACGCCACAGTGCTGGCCCCTGTTTTGTTTCTTTTTATAGCATCTGTCCTCATGTATGAGGTGATCTGTCACTGGGGTTTTCACTTGCATGTGTCTCTCCTGTTCTGTAGGTCTCCTTTACTGTTTGATTGCGTCCTTTGTTGCACATGAATGTGTTTCTTTCTTTTTTTTTTTTTTTTTTGAAGACTTTATTTATTTATTTGAAAGGCAGAGTTGTGGAGAGAGAAGGAGAGACACAGAGAGACACATTTCATCTGCTGGTTCACTCCCCAGATGGCCACAATCATTGGGGCTGGGCCATGCCAAAGCCAGGAGCTTCATCCGGGTCTCCCGCGTGGGTGCCAAACACTTGGGCCATCTTCTGCAGATTTTTCCAGACCACTAGCAGGGAGCTGGATTGGAAGTGGAGCAGCCGGGACTAGAACCAGCGCCCATAAGGGATGCCAGTGCTGCAGGCCAGGGCTTTAACCTGCTGCGCCACAGCACCGGCCCCTTGAGTTCATTTTGTATGTGGTGTACAACTGAGCCCAGCCTCATTCCCCTGCTCGTGGATCTGCAGTTTCCTCAACCCCCTTCCCCACCGTGTAGCCTCGGCATCCTCGTCAAAGGTCGTCTGACATCATCCCCAAGGCCGAACCCCCAAGCTCTTCTGAAAAACCGCCCTCGCTAATTGGATACAGCAGTGTTCAGCTGCAGCTCTGCCACCTGGGACTAGGGGGAAGTGACATCCAAGAAGACAGCCCTCCAAGGTCCCTTGTCACATCCCCACGCTTTGCTAACGAGCTGTCAAACCCTCTGCCTGCAAAAAGAATGCTGGTGATGGCTTAGGGCAGCGTGGGCAGGGATCAGAGGCTGACGGGGCGTGCATCTGGACGCGGACGCCTCCTCCGTCAACTTCCATTCCTCCCGTGGTGCACCCTCCGGGCCATCCTTGTCCTGGCCTCTGCCTGCTCTCTTCCTGCACAGCCACACTCCAATGCCAGGTGGGCTCCGTGTGCGTCCTGGCAGGGGCAGGGCTGAGCTGGGTCTTCTGCTTGCTTATCTCTCTGGATCAGGCAGCTCCAACGCAAGCAGTTGACGCCAGTGTTTCCTATCAGAGTGCCTGATAGGTGGTCAGGGCCTGGTAAGTGGTCCCTGGCTTCAGCTCCTGACTCCAGCTTCCTAAAGCTAAAGCACACCCTGGAGGCAGCAGATGCTGTCACTCAAGTACTTGGGTCCCTGCCGCCCCAATGGGAGAGCTGGGTTGAGTTCTGGCTTCCCGCTCTGGCCTTGACCCTGGCCCTGGCCCAGCCCTCAGCACTGCAGGCATTTGAGAAATGAACCTGTGGATGAGTGCGCCCTCTCCCTCTCCTCTCTCCTTCTCAAACACAACAGTATTTTAAAATCAGAGGTTTAAAACAGCAGTGGTTTGTTCTTGGTTGGGTGTCTGCATGTGGCTGCGCACGTGTGTGCCTTTGGGGCGCAGGTTAGTGGGGGGGGGGTGCCTTCCACGGGTGACAGCAGAACGCAGGTGGATGAGCGGGAGCCACCGCAGCCCGGCTCCAGTCCGAACACCCTCCCCTCTGCTCACGTTCCAGAGGCCCCGTCCCACATCAGCGGGCTGGGAAGACACCTGGTCCCCACCGCTGGCACTGGGGCAGCCTGCAAGGTTCCGTGGCAATGGGTGTGGACGTGCCGCTGTCGTCCAGGGAAGGTGTTGAGGACTGGGGGAACCGCTGCAGCGCTCCAGCCATTGTCTCTTCTCCCACAGCACCAGAGGGTGGAGTAGGTGATGTCCAGGCTTCCCTCTGGCCTCCCCTGGCTGCAAGTTTGGGAGGAGGAAGAGGAGGAGAAAAGAGAGAGAGCAAAGATGGCCCGTGCCAGGCTCTCGGTGTGGCGCCACGAGGGACTCAGGAATTGTCCATGGAGTTAACAGCCTGCCCGTCTGGGTCCTCCGGGACGGAGCTGGCTCAGAAGCCCACTGGGGTCACGGTGACAACATCTGGGAGCTCCTCTCTCTCTCCTCCAGCCGTCACTAACGGGTTCCATCCAGGGACAGTGCGACCCTTGCTCCTGAGCCCTGGGACACGGCGGGAACTGGGCGGAGTGGAGACGCCCCCCGCCTGCTGCCGAGTGGTTCACACACAGTGATGAGAAAGATTCTTGAGTTTTCCATCTTTAGAAGGTCGGAATGAGTTTGCTAGGCACAGAGCAGTCTCTCTGCTCTGACCCCCATGGTTCCACTCAGTCTGAGTTTAATCTGTCAGCTCTCACTGGGTCTTTGCCTTCTAGAAATGGGGTTGGGGCCCGCCCACCCGCTGTTCTGATTCCTGTCTCGTGCCTGGGGCTGACCCCGCACCTGCCTGCACAGCAACCCCTCCTCTTTCAGCCCTGTTTTGTCCTTGGAGGAGACGTGTCATTGCAAGCGAGAAGGCAGGACCAGTCGCTCCTTCCAGAACGCCGGCACACCCTACCTGGTGTTGGGTAGCTGTTGGCCGGCCACTCGCTGCAGACGTGCGTGGTGCCTGGGGAGCTGCCAGGGGAGCTGCCAGGATTCTCCTGAGCCTTGGTGGAGTTGCAGGGTGTGGCGGCCAAAGGCTCTTGATAGGAAAGGCCCTGAGGAGTCTTTAAGCTTGGGGGCAGGCGTCTGGCCCGGCAGTTAATAACAAGGGCAGCGAGGACGCCCACAGCCTGCACCCGAGCGCCTGGGTTTGATGACCGCCCCCGGCTCCTGCCTCCAGCTTCCTGCCAGCACAGACCCTGGGAGGCAGCAGGTGATGGCTCAAGGCCTTCACCCATGGGTTCAGCTCCTGACTCCCAGTCCCAGCTGTAGCAGACATCTGGGAAGTGAACTGGCCGATGGGGACTCTCCTGTCTGCCGCTCTCAAATAAATATAACAAATAAAAAGAAAGAAGGCAATTGGGTGACTTTAGACCTATGGTCTTCATTTCCTTAAAATTTATTTATTTATTTGAAAGGCAGAGTTAGAGAGAAAAAGAGAGAGATCCTTCATCCACTGGTTCACTCCCCAAATGGCTGCAACAGCCAGGGCTGGACCAGGCCAAAGCCAGGGTCTTGGAGCTTCCTCCAGGTCTCCCACGTGGGTGCAGGGACCCCGGTGCCTGGGCCACCTTCTACTACTTTCCCCAGGCACATTAGCAGGGAGCTGGATTAGAAGTAGAGCAGCCGGGACTTGAACTGGCGCCCACGTGGGATGCTGGATCGCAGGCGGTGGCTTTACCCACTATGCCACAGCGCCGACCCCGTGCTCTTAAAAATCAAGGTCATCAGGCCGAACATGTGCCTACTCCTCTGGTGTCTCAGCTCCCTACCGGCAGCCTCGGAGCACCCTTCAGGTCACAGCCAGCCTGTCTCCCAGGGCATGCTTGTTGGCCCTCGGACAGCTCTGGATGTCAGAAAACTCTTTCCCGGTTGGATTGCACTAGGTTTCCAGGCACTGTGTGTTGCTGCCTCTGGGGGACTGGCTGGGTGGGGACCCTCCTCCTATAGGCAGGTCACATGCTACTGTCGGGTGCTGTGGGGGCGCAGGAGAGTGGTCGCCCTGATGGAGACCTGACCCTGGCCATCATCCGGGCCTTTACTCAGGGCGCAGGGTCTGCTCTGGCTGGCGGCAGGCCCTCTGCAGAAGCCAAATCGAGTGAATACAAGCACCAGGCAGGGGTGAGGCTGGCTACCTACAAACACAGGCTCTCGGCTTTGGGGTCTCCAGCTGCCCAGGGGGTCCGGGGGCCTTTGGTTTTGCAGGCTGCTGTCGTCATGTGACTGTTTACTGGTGTTCCACTTCCGTGGGAGCGGGGCGAGAGTCACTTCCGTATTTGATTTGGTCATGTAGGGCTAATGTCGTGGCTTACCATCCTGGAGGGGAACCAGCAGAACTCTGGGGTGAACGCTACGTCCCCCCAACAGACCTGTGGCCTCTGTGGGTTACACCTGGGGTTGTCTCCTTACCTGATCTCCGTTGAGTTCCTGGCATCGCCAGCCTGGAACGGATTGTCTTGTGTGGAAGCTGGGCCTGGTGTTTGGTTTGTGCTGCGGGTCTTGGTCGTGCACGCCAGGTCGCCCGTGGAAGGAAGGACCTAGCCTGCGGGACGAACCCGTAGATGGCAGCTGCAGCTGCAGAGACTGTGCGATGACGGCTTACACAACCAGATCCACTCCAGGGCCCTGGATTGTTCTGTGTGGGAGACGCTGATCTGACAGGCTCACGACTTCGCTCAAAATAGATGCGGCCCCAAGCCCTGGGGACCCCGCCATCTCCTTCGTTCTCATCAAGAGACGCTTAGCACGGCACAGCCCCCTGCCTGTGCCAGGCTATGCACAAGGAAGGTTTTTTTTTTTCCCCTAATTAAAAAAAAGTTTAAAAATTTACTTGTGAGGCAAAGAGACAGAGAGATACTGAAATATGTAGAAGTGGCAGTTTAAAACGTCCAGGGTTGGCCTCAGCTTAAATGGGGTGGGGAGGCCGTAGACAGCATGGAGGGGCCCTCTATGACTTGTTGACACCGGGTGCTAGGGACAAGGGGTTCCTATGTAACGTCTCCATTTCTGTATATTTCATACATTTCCATTATAAAGAACCCAATCCCTATGTATCATGCCCTAAATCTTCCCTTTGAGACAAGTGTTTGGCCTAGGAGTGAAGACACTTGTGTCCTGGGGTCTGGGTTCCATTCCCAGCTCCAGCCCCTGGCTCCAGCTTCCTGCTAACGCAGACCCTGGGAGGCAGTGGTGATGGCTCCAGTAGTTGAGCTCCTGCCACCCACGTGGGAGACCCAGCCTGAGTTTCCAGCTCCAGGCTTCAGCCTGGCCCAGTCCCAGCTGCTGTGGCTTCTTGAGGAATGAACCAGCAGATGGAAGATTTCTCTGCCTCTCCTTCTCTCTCTGTCGCGCTGCCTTTCCAATAAACAAATCTTTTTTTTTTTTTTTTTTTTTTTTTGGACAGACAGAGAGGACAGTGAGAGAGAGAGACAGACAGAGAGAAAGGTCTTCCTTTTACCGTTGGTTCACCCTCCAATGGCCGCCGAGACCAGCGCACTGCAGCCAGCGCACCATGCTTATCCAAAGGCAGGAGCCAGGTGCTTCTCCTGGTCTCCCATTCGGGTTCAGGGCCCAAGGACTTGGGCCATCCTCCACTGCACTCCCAGGCCATAGCAGAGGGCTGGCCTGGAAGAGGAGCAACCGGGACAGAATCCGGCGCCCCGACTGGGACTAGAACCCAGTGTGCCGGCGCCGCAGGTGGAGGATTAGCCTAGTGAGCCGCGACGCCGGCCCCCAATAAGCAAATCTTAAACAAAAAAATCTAAATTGAACCAAACAAGAGCATTCTTCCCGACAGGACTATGGATAGAATAAATGCATCTAATCTGTGGAACCCCCTTCCTTTTCTGCCCACGGTCCTGGTAATGTCCCTTAGAAGCACAGAGCCGCTCCAGGCTCACCCGTGGCGTCTGGTTGTCGTGTCTCTCCCTTTAGCTCCAGTCTGGAGCAGTACTTCTGTGTTGTCCCTGCCCTTCTAGCCTTGGATGTTGCTTTGCAGGACGGTCCTCACTTTGAGATTATCCAACAATTTCTCATGTTCAGGGCCTGCACATTGTATGTGGGGGCACCAGGGGCACGGCCGACTTGCTGTGTCCTCAGTGGTACACCGTATCCGGAGACATGTCGTGTGGCTCTGTCTCCTTGCTGGTGATGTAACTGGGAGCGCTGGGCTTACTTGGTGCTGGCCGGATCCCTCGACTCTAGACTCCATGAATTTCAGAATTGCTGATCAATGTGTGATTAGTGAGTATGTTTATGGGGAGAGACACTGAGGCTCTGAAAATCCTGTTCTTCAGCGAACCTCCACCCACTGTCCTTAGCGTCTTGTAGTGGTTCCTGCCTAAATAAGTTATTATTTAGATAGTTGCTGGTTGGCGATTTTCTAATAGCACTAGCCTTTCTACGTTTATTAGTGGGCATTGTACTGGGTCCGTAGCCACCATTTATTTATTCTGCTTACTGTCAGTATAAGTCCATGAATTTCTGTCTGATCCAATGGGTTATAATCTAGATCTATCAGATTGTCCCAGCTTTGGTTAGGAGGAATCTTTTGTTTTTAAGATTTATTTCTTTATTTGACAGGCAGAGTGACAGAGAGAAAGGGGGAGAGGGAGAGACAGAGAGAAAGAGATCTTCTATCTGAAGGGTCACTCCCCAAATGGCTGTAGCAGCCAGGCCTGGTCCAGGCCGATGCCAGGAGCCTGGAGCTCCATCCAGGTCTCCCATGTGGATGCGGGGGCCCAAGTACTTGGGCCATCTCTCACTGCCTTCCCGGGTGCATTAGCAGGGAGCTGGATTAGAAGCGGAGCAGCCAGGGCTTAAACTGGTGCTCTCCAGTATAGGGTGCGTCATCAGCAGTGGCTTAACCCACTACACTGCAGTGCCAGCCCTAGGAGAAGCTGGCTCCGGGCCCTTTGCCACTTCCTGTCACTCGGAAACCTTTGTTTTTTAAAAAATCATTATTTTATTTTAAAATATTATTTGAAAGGCAGAGTGACAGAGATCTTATACCCACTGGTTCACCCCCAAATGCCTACAATGGTCAGGGCGAGCCAGGCAAAGCCGGAAGTCCAAACTGCATCTGCGTCTCCCATGTGGGCGGCAGGGACCCAAGTACCTGAGCATCACCTGCTGCCTCCAGGGGCTTCTGTGATCTGGGAAAGGCAGAAGGCGCCATGCTTTCCTTAACTCGCCAGTTATCACACAAG
This sequence comes from Oryctolagus cuniculus, assembly GCF_051225735.1. Lineage (NCBI taxonomy): Eukaryota > Metazoa > Chordata > Mammalia > Lagomorpha > Leporidae > Oryctolagus > Oryctolagus cuniculus. Next base: position 28,058,977 of record NC_142887.1, read on the forward strand.
TGAGTTGGGTCCTTCGCAGAAGCCAGTGATGGTGGTGTAGACTCAGAGCAGGCAGCTTTTCATTTTTTCCAACCTAAAATAGAGAACTTAAGAGCAGGAAAGCAGGCTGGCGCCGCGGCTCACTAGGCTAATCCTGCACCTTGAGGCGCCGGCACACCGGGTTCTAGTCCCAGTCGGGGCGCCGGATTCTGTCCCGGTTGCCCCTCTTCCAGGCCAGCTCTCTGCTGTGGCCCGGGAGTGCACTGGAGGATGGCCCAGGTGCTTGGGCCCTGCACCCCATGGGAGACCAGGAAAAGCACCTGGCTCCTGGCTCCTGCCATCGGATCAGCGCAGCGCGCCGGCCGTAGTGGCCATGGGAGGGTGAACCAACGGCAAAAGGAAGACCTTTCTCTCTACTCTCTCTCTCTCTCACGATCCACTCTGTCAAAAAAAAAAAAAAAAGGCAGGAAAGCCGATTGTCTTGATTCGCATCGTCGCTCCTGTGTGCTTTCTTCCTGGCTGACGCTACAGGATTCCTGTCATCACTTCTGTCTTTCTAGGGGACTTCCTTGGCATTCTAGGGTGGGTCGGCTGGTGGTAAAGTCTCCAGCTTCCTCTCTCTCTCTCTTATGATTTATTTACTTTATTTGAAAGGCAGAGGCAGAGAGAGAGGTCTTTCATCCACTGGTTCACTCTTCAAATGGTCGTAACAGTCAGAGCTACGCCAATCTGAAGCCAGGAGCCACTTTCGGGTCCCCCCACACAGGTGCAGGGGCCCCAGGCTTTGGACTGTGTTCCACTGCTTTCCCAGGCCGCAGCAGAGAGCTGGACCGGAAGTGGAACAGCAGGGACTCGAACAGGCACCCATATGGGATGCTGGCACTGCAGGTGGTGGCTCTGGCCCCTGCTAGCTTTCTCTTATCTGAGAATGTCTTCCCCTCGCCCTCATTCCTGAAGAATACTTTCAAGAGCTATAGGATGCTAGGTTAATTCTTTTCTTTCAGCACTTAAAAAATATGCCACTTCCTTTTGGCCTCCATAGTTTCTGATGACATTTAAAAAATTATTCCTTTATTTGAAAGACAACATGGATGTGGATATGAGACAGAGGAAGAGAAACAGAGATCTTCTATCCTCTTATTCACTCTCCAAATGGCCACATTAGCTGGGCTGGGGCAGACTGAAGCCAGGAGCCCAGAACTCCATCTGGGTCTCCCAGATGGGTGGCAGGGATCCAAGCACTTGGGCCGTCTTCCACAGCTTTCCCAGGTGCATTAGCAGGAAGCTGCATTGGGTGATTGGGTGTGGAGCAGCCCAGGCTCCAGGCGGTGCTCACATGGGATGCCGGTGTCACAGGCGGGGGCTTTACCCGCTGTGCCACATGCCGGCCACAGATCTTTTGTTATAGTTCTGCAGGTCCCTGAGAGTCTGGTCATTTTCCCCCACTGTCTGTTTTCTTTCTGTCATTTAGCTTGGATAATATCTATTGTTCTATATTCAAGTAAACTGGTATTTTTCTCTGTCTCTTCATTGAGTTATGTTTTGTTTGTGTTTTTCGGTGCTGGAATTTCCATTTCATTCTTCCTGATATCTTTTATTTCTTTGCTGGCTCTCACTGTTAAACTTGTTATGGAAACAGCTGGTGGTTTTGGAATGAGTAATTGTACAAAAACTGCAGCTTTGTAGAGGTAGGAAAAGTCAATTCTGATCATTGCTTAGTGATTGGTTATTTGTCAAATGGGTTGATGTTACTGTTAATACTCATTTCTTTGACGTTTTACCCTTACTTACTTAAATGAATTTTTTAAAAGATTTATTTATTTATTTGAAAGTCAGAGTTACACAGAGAGGAGAGGCAGAGAGAGAGAGAGAGGTCTTCCATCGGATGGTTCATTCCCCAATTGGCCACAACGGCCAGAGCTGCACCGATCTGAAGCCAGGAGCCAGGAGCTTCTTCCAGGTCTCCCACATGGATGCAGGGGCCCAAGGACTTGGGCTATCCTTTGCTACTTTCCCAGGCCACAGCAGAGAGCTGGATTGGAAGTGGAGCAGCCGGGTCTTGAACCAGCACCCATATGGGATGCCAGCGCTTCAGGCCAGGGCGTTAACCTTCTGCACCACAGCGCTGGCCCCTAAATGGATTTTTAAAAAGTACTTATTTATTTTTATTTTATTTGGGAGTTAGAAAGAAGGAGAAAACAGAGCTCTTCCATCCATTGGTTCACTCCCCACTGCCTGCAACATCCGGATCTGGGCCAGGCCAAGGCCAGCAGCCTAGAATCCAATTTGGGTCTCCCGTGCGTAGGCGGCAAGGACCTATAATTGAGCCCTCATCTGCTGCCTCCCTGCGCTGTGCGTTAGCCCGAAGCTGCCTTGGACAGATAACGTGACAATGAGAATTCAGCGAGGGAGGGGGGAGCGGGAGCTTAGCAGAGCAAGTCAGGAAGGCTTCTTGGAAGAAGTGGCATTTCAGCCGGCAGGCAGGAGGAGGTACACAAGTGGGCACTGGGAAGGGGACCAGCAGGTGCACAAAGCAAGCTCAGCCAGGAAACTGGCAGGCTGGGAGCTTGGGGGCAGCAGGCACGGAGGAGCCAGCGGTTACTTCATCCTAAAGAAAGAAAGGGAGGGAGGGGGTCGTTGGACCTAGTGGTTAACATGTCCACTAACGGACTCACCTCTCCTATTCACGCACCTGAGTTTGAATACTGGTTCTCAAGCCTCCTACTGAGGCAGGTCCTGGGGAGGCAGCAGCTGATGGCTCACGTATTTGGGTCCCCGCCGCCCACGCGGGAGACCTGCACTGAGTTCCCAGCTTCAGCCTGGCCCACTGCAGACAGAATCTGGGGAGTGAATCAGCAGAGGAAGGCACTGTCTGCCTATCCCTTAAATAAGAAAGAAGACAGAGGGCCCAGGTAAAGGGTTGAAAGCAGAATGTTGGGATTAAGCGGGGCGAGATTTTGAAAAATGCAGCGCAGGCGTGGACCGGCAGGGTGCGCTGTAGAGGCCACTCTGTGGGCCAGCGCCGGCTTGATGGGGCTGCGGGAGGAGGAGGAGGCGTGTCGGAGAGGACCGGGAATTCTGCTTGGGGCTGTCCAGGGGTGCGACTGCAGCCTGACCAGTCTCCTAATTCCAAACTCTCACCACAGTGACCTGCTGTTGCCCCGGCAGAGGAAGTGCGGTCTTTACCGGTTTTCTGCCTGAGAGGCTGTTTTTGTCTGAGCATTGGCTCAGTCCTCCTGTGGCAGGCTTCCTACCGACAGACTGCTGGGACTGCCTCAGACGCTGCTGGGTTCTGCATGATGCTCCGACGTTTTGGTGGGGCCACACGCAGGGTCTGATGGGGGCTGGCGTTGTGGCACAGTGGGTTAAGCCACCACCTGTGACGCCAGCATCCCATGGGAGTGCCCGTTCCAGTCCTGGCTGCTCCACTTCTCATCCAGGCCCCTGCTGGTGCACCTGGGAGAGCAGGGGAAGACGGCCCAAGTGCTCAGGCCCCTTTCACACACGGGGGAGACCTGGATGGAGCTCCAGGCCCCTGGCTTCAGCCTGGCCCAGCCTTCGCCATCAAGGCCATTTGGGAGTGAACCAGCAGATGGAAATCCCCCCCCCCCAACTGCTCTCTCTGTAACTCTGCCTTTCAAATAAATAAGTAAATCTGTTTTTGTAAGATTTATTTATTTTATTTGAAAGGTAGAGTTATATATAGAGAGGGAGAGAGAGAATCTTCCATCCACTGGGTCATTCCTCAAATGGCTGCAATGGCTGGAGCTGGGCTGATCCAAAGCCAGGAGCCAGGAGCTTCTTCCAGGTCTCCCATGTGGATACAGGGGCCCAAGCACTTGGGCCATCCTCCACTGCTTTCCCAGGCCATTAGCAGGTAGCTGGATTGGAAGTGGAGCAGCCAGGACTTGAGCCCGTGCCCGTGTGGGATGCCAGCGCTGCAGGCCAGGGTTTTAACCCACTGTACCACAGCGCCGGCCCCCTCATGGACTTTCAGTGAGTGACGCTGATGGAATGGGACCTTGTCCCCATTACCTGCAGCACATGAAGTGGGGGGACTCTGGGTGGGGGCGCAGACTGGCGTCACCATGCTCTTGGCTGGGACTGATCGTCTCCTGGGGTTTATTCCACTGCTTGTGCAACCTCGAGCTGGAGGAGGTCCGTGCAGTTCACTCAGCCGGCACATGGGCTCGGAGCTCCCACCCTGTTAGCCCCGGCCTGGGCAGGAACAAACAGGCCAGGTCCATATCTTGTAGACCTCACGTCTCGGCTTTCCAGCACACTGACCAAGTAAACCAAGGCGAGATTTCTGGACAGCTCCCCAGTGTTCTCCGTGGAAAGCGCTCTGTGTTGGTGGTGGCCAAGACACCCCCTTCCGGCTCTGGCTTTTGGTGGTCCTGAGCCATTCAGGGGGAGCCAGGGTGGGAGGTTTGTCACCTTCTTGCCTCCTCTCCTTTGCCAGCATTAATTTCTGCCCTGCACCTGCCGAGCAGGCTCTGTGTGATTGACGTTTGCTAACCAGATTGGTGCCAGGTTGGCCCACTTTGTAGCCCCTGGGAGGGTCACAAGTCCCACGCATGCGCCTGTGTGCCCTGGGAAGTCGGGCTCTGATCTGAGTCGCTGTCCTCTGTCTGTCACCGTCCATCACCTGCATTTGTAAAACCACAAGGCACGATTGAGTCTCAGGAGAATGCTCCCGAACCTCTTTTTTTTTTCTTTCTTTTTTAATTTCCATTTTCCAAACAACATCAGAAATGTCCTCGGAGCAGCGTTTTGTGGACATTTCTCGAGGGAGACCGCCAACAGCCGGGAATGAGGCCAGAGGCGAAAAGAAACCGGGTCAGGCGGATAGCGATGGTGCCGCCGCCTCTGGGAGCACCCGCGGCACCGCAGGTGCGTCTGTTTGTGACGTTGAGTGCTTTCTGAGTGGCACTGCGTGGCCAGCATGGGTGGCTTTGGGCAGTACAGGTGATGCCTGGGGACAAGGCTGTGCAGCCCAGTGGGTAGCACACAGGGTGGGGGCAGGGCTGACTCTGCATCTCCCCGCTTCCGGTTCTTCGGCTGGAACTGGGATCTAACCTTATCACACCCTAAGCAATCAATGCGGTGGTGGATGTTTGGCGTTGTGGCTAAGACGCTGCTTGGGATGTCCGCATCGCGGGTTCGAGTCCCGGCTCTGCTCCTGGTTCCAGCTTCCTGCTGACGTGCACCCTGGGAGGCAGCAGGGGATGGCCCAGGTACCTGGGTCCCTGCCACCCAGCTGGGAGATCTGGATGGAGTTCCCACTCCCAGTTTGAGCCTGGCCCAGCCATGGCTGTTGCAGGCATTTGGGGAATGAGCCAACAGGTGACAGATCTCTGTCCATCTCTCTGCCTTTCAAATAAATGTTAAAAAATATTTTTTTTTTGAAACTGCACAAATGCTTGGGATTGGCCTGTGAGCCCTGGTGGCTGGGGATGTGGAGCAGCAAGCACCAGGCCTGTTCAGCCACCGTGCTAGGAGCGGCCGCCCGCCAGTACCCACCAGGTCCCAGGGGATGCTGTGCTCAGAGCCCAGGGCTCCCTCCTCAGCCGCAGATCCTCTCCGCCCTCCTCCTCCAGGCAGTCTTCCACTCACGCAGCAGGTGTGCAGGGAAGGCCCGTTTGTGACGAGTCCCCAGGCTGCACACTGACACCCTGGGGCTGCCTGTGTCATGACTGCCCAGCACAGGTCCTCACAGGCCTGGTTTCCCACAGAGCGTCCACCCACCCCCCCCCCCAACACAGCTAGCAGCAGCAGAGTCTGGGGACGGCGTGCTTTCCCAGTGGGCTCAGAGAACACCTGTGCCGTGTCCCTGCCCTGATGTCACTGCCACCTTGCCGGAAGCTTCCAGAAGGCTCCAACCAAACAAGCCAGAAACGCTCCTCTCTGCAAGCTGCCCATGCGCTCGAATCCCATTTCTCTGCCCGCCTTGTGGACAGACCGAGCCGTCACCCGGTCTGCGCTGGCTTTGCCCTGTTGTAGGATCGGCTCAGAGCCTGGCTTGCACCACCCTGATGTCTGTCTAGCAGTCAGGAAACTCAAGGGCAAGAGCAGCAATTTTTGAGAGCTGACTGCAGGTCATTTCTGAGTTTTTAAAAATTTTCTTTTTTTTAGGGGCCGGCACCGTGGCTCACTTGGTTGATCCTCCGCCTGCGGCGCCGGCATCCCATATGGGTTCCGGGTTCTGGTCCTGGCTGCTCCTCTTCCAGGCCAGCTCTCTGCTGTGGCGTGGGAAGGCAGTGGAGGATGGCCCAGGTGCTTGGGCCCTGCACCCGCATGGGAGACCAGGAGAAGCACCTGGCTCCTGCCATCGGATCGGCACAGTGCTGGCCGTGGCGGCCATTTGGAGAGTGAACCAACGGAAGGAAGACCTTTCTCTCTGTCTCTCTTTCTCTCTCACTGTCGATAACTCTACCTGTCAAATAAATAATAAAAAAATTTTCTTTAAAAAAAGATTTATTTATTTGAAAGTCAGAGTTAGAGAGAGAGAGAGAGAGAGAGAGAGAGAGGTCTTCCATTGGTTGGTTCACTCCTCAATTGGCTGCAATGGCCAGAGCTGCTCCCATCCGAAGCCAGGAGCCAGGTGCTTCTTCCAGGTCTCCCATGCGGATGCAGAAGCCCAAGGACTTGGACCATCTTCTATTGCTATCCCAGGCCATAGCGGAGAGCTGGATCAGAAAAGGAGCAGCCAGGACTTGAACTGGTGCCCATAAGGGATGCCAGCACTGCAGGTGACAGCTTTGGCCACTATGCCACAGTGCCAGCCTCCCAAAAATTATTTTCATGTATTTGAAAGAGAGATCCTCCATCTACTGGTTTCTTCCCCAAAAGGCTCACAATAGCTGGGACTTGGCCAGGCCAATGCCAGGAGCCAGGAACTCAATCCAGGTCTCCCGTGTGTGTGGCAGGGACCCAAGCACCTGAGCCGCCACCTGCTGCCTCCCAGGGGACGCAGTAGCAGGGAGCTGGAATTGGAAGCAGAGCTGTTGCTTCAACTCAGACCCTCCAATACAGGCTGCCGGCGTGCCAAGCAGCGTTGTAACTGCCAGACACCTGCCCCCCAACTTCAGTTTCTGCTTTGTGGGCAAATGGGCATTTGAGAGCGTGGTGTTTGTGGTATGGGCTGATCAGGTTTTTGCAAGCGTGTTCTGTCACTTGGTTGCTGGGGGCCTGAGTGCTCCGTGGCTTGGGATTTGACTCAGCCCTCCGGACCACAAGGAAGCCAGCGCCAGCGGCTGCAGGTGACCCCTGGGAGATGATGGTCCTCAGAGGGAGATGAGGCCTCTGGGAGTGCCTCCCGGGGACTCAGCGGCAGGAGCCAGAAATACACACAGTTGGCAAAAGGGGCTGTGCTGGCAGCAGGAGCTTGTGTGTCTTGGAGCTTGTGGATCTTGGACCTCCTTGTGGTAGGAAGCCGCGGGGTGGGGCTGCCTGTGACTGCCAAGGCACGTCCCCTGTCACAGTTCCTGCCAGCACCATGGCTGCCCCTGTCCACACTGTCCTGAGTAAGCAGGTGCCGCTGGCCAGAGCCCGAGTCTCTGCTGACTACTTTGAGCTGTCTGGGCTCTGGTGCTGGAAGAGGGAGAAACTCTGAGCTGTGACGCCCAGGTCTCGGGCAGGGCTGCTCTGGGAAGTGAGGGGAGCTGAGCAGGTGCCACGGAGGCTGAGTGCGCTGTGTGGAGGGGTCATGTGTGGCCATGGTCCCAGGGTGCACGTTAGCAGGAAGCTGGGGTCAGGTCATGAGCCAGAGCTGGGAATTGAACCCAGGCACTCCAGGGCGGGAGATGGAAGTCTTAACCACTAGGCTCCACACCTGCTATGTCCAATACTTTAAATCACCTCTAAATTACTCACCATACCTGATACAAAGTAAGTGCCCTGTAAATAACTGTTACCCTATGCTGTTCAAGGAATAATGACAAGAGAAAACCTCTATATATATTTAGTATAGGTGTGTGTGTATTTTTTTTTCCCAAATGGTTTCCATCTGCAAGTTGGTTGAATCCACTCGTACGGAACGTGTTACAAATGGGGTGACTTAAAAAAAAATAGCGTTATCGTGTCACAGTTTTGGAGGCTGAAGTACGAGATCCAGGTGCTGAAGTCCACAGTCAAGGCCACGTCCCTCTGAAGACTGCAGGGGAGAATCCATGGTGGCCTCCCTAACGCTGGCGTTTGCAGCACCAGCTCCTGCCTCTCTGCCCTGCGATGCTTCACTCCAGTCTCTTCCTCCCTCTGTCTCCCCCCCCACTCTCTTTTTAATATTTCATTTATTTATTTGAGAAGTAGAGCTACAGACAGAGAAAGGGAGAAACAGAGAGAGAGAGAGAGAGGTCTTCTATTTGCTGGTTCACTCCCCAAATGGCCACAATGGCCAGAGCTGGGCCGATCCAAAGCCAGGAGCCAGGAGCTTCTTCTAGGTCTCCCACATGGGTGCAGGGGCCCAAGCACTTGGGCCGTCTTCTACTGCTTTCCCAGGCCACAGCAGAGAGCTGGATTGGAAGTGGAGCAGCTGGAACTCAAACAGCGCCCCTGTGGGATGCCAGCACTGCAGGTGGCAGCTTTACCCACTACGCCACAGCGCCAGCCCCTCAGACAACTTTTTGTGGGAGTTCAGCGCAGAGGCAACAGAGTGGGTCAATTCCAGCTCGATGAGTTCCCACCCCGTGCACACCCTGTTCTCTCAAATCCATTAATAAACAGTGGCTTGCAACGTACCCGCCTGTCTCTGTCACCAGCTAGCACGTTCTCCGCGGCCAGCACCCCGCATCTGGTTTTCTCTGGGTGACCTCGATCCCTAGCGCAGATCCTGTCGATGGCGGCTCCCAGGAAGCTCCGGCTGGGTCAGAATTTGGAAGTTCCCATGGGAACTGACCAAGTGGATCAGGGTCAGCTTGAGCTCACGCCGAACCAAAGACACACTCGAGGCTGATCGGGGCCAGTGCTTTGCTCCACTGTGGCAGGTGGTCCCTCTCTGTGTCCAAATTCTGTCCATTTGAGTTTTTTTTTTTTTTTTCTGCTTGCCCTTAGGCAGTTTCTGGCGAGTCCTCTGGCAAACAGGCTTGAGGCCAGGATGAAAGAGCTGAGGCTTTGTTTGGGAGACGTGGTCCCGGGGCAGGGAGGCAGAGGGTGGAGGAAGGGGACCGTGCGGTGTGTCGCCTGGCTGGTGTCACTGCCCAGCAGGTCGCTCAGCATGCCTGGTGTTGGGAGTGGCTGGGCCGCTGGGGACGGAAATCGTTAACTTCACACCTCCAGGTCCCAGTGAGGAGTGAGTCCTGAGGTTGTCACGGTGGAGTGACCCTTAGGGCTGCCTGCCTACCTGTCCCGGGCAGACGTACACCTTAAATCAGTAATTTAGATAAACACCCATCAGGGGAGCCTCCTGCCTGGTCAGGCCCACCTTATAGCTCATGCACACGCCCCTTCCCCAAGGCCAGGGGTGTAGAAAGACAACTGCCCATCCCCGGGCACTGAGCTCTCCCGTCCCCTGCTCGCTGTCTGGACCCACTTCTTACCACCCACCCTCCCTCTCCTCTGCTATCCTGTTTCCAATAAAATTTCTTCTGCCCCGAGCAGTTGTTTCTCTGCCTTCCAGGAGCAGAAAGCCCCCGAGAACCCAACACCTGGCACAGGGAGTTTTCTAGAAGATTCCCAAAGAGAAAACGGGAGTCTGTGGAAGGGCTGCTCCGTGTCTCACGGTGGTGGGTCCACGCGTGGAGGGACGATGCGACACGCTAAGGTGCCGGCCAGGAGGTGGTGGAGGGAATCTGAGAAGGTCCCCGGGGGCTGCATCCCACGAGGGTCCTCGCCTGTGCCCGCAGGCCTGAGCGCACTCCCACGATCCTGGCCTACACCCTCCTCCCTCCACTCTGCTCAGGGACAGAGGCCAGTCCTTGGTGGTGGCCGTTTGGGGGAGTCTCAGGACACAAGCTCATGGTGGGGACCCCTCAGCTTCCTCCTCTGTGACCCACTCCAGCCCCCCACCCCCGAGGCCTCTGCCAGTGCTTTGGCCGGGCTGTGACGCTGGTCCTCATGGGTCCAAGTCCATAGTTGCCTTGTCCAGTGATGGCCTTGACCAGGCATGGAAATAGTAGGGGAGGTGGCCCAGCAAATCCTCTGGGTCACCTTGGGGACGTTCTCTGCCCATTGCCTCTGGGCTGTTAGCATAACTGTCATGGGAGTTAGGACAAGTGGCCCCTGCGGTGTAGTCACCCCCTCCTTTGTGGGCCACTGGCAGGAGGAGCCGGGGCGGCCAGGTGCTAGGGCAGCTTCCGTTTCAGTGGGCACCTGATTGTGCTGCATTCCCTTCTCCCCCTACAACTAGAACTTCTAACCCAGCTGAGTGCACGGGGAAGGCATAGCCCAACTTCTCGAAGGGGTTCCTCTGTGTGACAGTGAGACACACCTGCACCTGCCAGCTGTCGGTTCAAGGCGCATCCTGCCTCCTGAGACAGGCTGGAGCCGAGGCAATGTCTTCCCGTCGGTGCCTCAGCTGACCCGCTGTTCTGTTGGGCTGACGGTCCCTGAGTAACAGTGGGGTTCATGCGACACCAGTGAAGTCACAGTCATGGGCATAGTTGCGCCTCCTTGGCTGGAATGGGCCATCTGGTCTGAGGCCTTGCCATGTGGAAATCTAGGCCAGCCGATGAGGCGCTGGCAACTTTGGACGCCGTGAGCAGATGCTGTGCACCTGTTGCACTGAGGACAAACCGTTCATGGCTCCGGGGTGGAAGGGGTCTGATGCAGCTGGTGGCTGCCTGGGTCTTCCCAGAGAACGGACTGCTCACTACTGCAGGTGGGTGGGCCTCTCCCGTGGAACAGCACGATGAGCGTGGTGTGATGTGATGCTTTGTGGGGCTGGCCACCGCCTCACCTGCCTTCCCTGGGCTCATGGGCTTCTCCAGGAGGTTTGCAAGGGCACCTGGGAGAAGTAGATCCACAGAGGACACGAGTGCCCGGTTCCCACCTCCAGCTGGTCATCGCTTGACCTGGGAGGCCCTAAGTAGTGCACGCTGTAGGGTTGCAGAAATGTAGCCTCCTGGTGGCCACTGTGGAAGCCAGAGCCTACACTTGGAGATGACGCTTGGACCCCAGAGGTGGCACTGAGAGAGGGGACAGAAGAGAGCTTGTGTCCACGACGGATGGGTAACCATTAGCCACAGGTGGCCTCCGTGGCTCAGGAAGTGCCACATCAGCTATGGTGGGCTGCCGAGTTCTGGTGCCCGGTGTCTTTGCCAGGAATGAGAGTGTGCCCAGGGTCGCTGCTGGGTCACCGTAGCTCGCTTCATAGGATGTTGGTCGTGGTGCCTTCTTGTGCGGGAAGGTTACACTGTGGGTGTTTTGTATGTTGTTTCCCTGTGTTCTAAATAGCTCCAGTATCCTCCAGACACCCAAGTGATACCTCAGAACATGTCTCCTTAAGAAACAGCGGAAGACAGCGTGAGCGTGCGGGCCATGTTGGGACTGGGATGCCGTGGGCTACGGCCCGGGCTGCCTGGAGGTCGTCAGGTGTATCGGTCAGCTTCTCGTCACCATAGCAAATGCCTCAGAGCTGCAGTTTAGGAAGAGAGGAAGTTTACCCTGGCGCACGGTTAGGGAGGTTCACAGGTGCAAGGTTGGGTGGGTCAGAGGGCAGCGAAGGCGGATGCCCTGGGCCATGAAGCAGAGAAACAGGGTGCACAGGCATCGGCTGTGCCCGGGGAGGGGGGGGGTCTCTCCTTATGAAGCCACCAGGATTGGATCATGGGGGCTCCGCCCTACCAGCCTAGTACAATGTATTCACTTCCCAAAGGGCCCCTAAATCCTAGTGCTAGCAAATGCGTCAGACCCCGACAATTTTAAAGGTTTTTAGCCCCGAAGTTCGCATGTCCTGCTATAGAATTCCTCCCAAAGAATGCAGAAAGGTAACACTGAAAGGTTGTAACTCCAGGGACGTGGGCGTTCGGCCTCGTGGTTAGGATGCCAGTGTGGTCATCCCCACCCCACACTGGAGTGACCCCTGACCCCGCGGGGGTCCTGATTCCAGCTTCCTCAGTCACATTGTGGGGGGCGGTGCTGATGGCTCAAGTAATTGTGTTCCTGCCACTCACATGGAAACCTGGACCGAATTCCCTGTTTTTCTGCAGAAACTTCTAGAACTCTTGACTCTCTCTGCTTCTTTCTTGAGCCCAAAAAGGCTTGCTGCTTGAGTTTTTAGGATAAGAGTCCAAGTAGCCTACAAGGTACTGAATTTGGTCCTGGCTTGGTTTCTGGTTCATCATGTCTGTCTGTCTGTCTATCTATCTATCTATCTTTGTTATCCACTTTCTCACTCTCTTGATCACTTGGCCACGGGACTTTTTTTTTAATTCTATGAAAGCCGCCGACTTCTTGCCCGGTGGTCTTTGCCCCTGCTCTTCCTTCCCCCTCGGCCACCGTACTGCCGTTTTCGATCAGTCGCGACACCACCTGAATAATTTCGAGTGGATAGTGGAACTCTCCCTGCAGGCTCGCCCAGCTTTCCCAGGTTGGCAAATCCGAGTGAGCTCCCTTTGAGCGGACGACACCAGCACCCAAGAGCTGGACTTTCCCCCACTCTGTGTGGTCCCCCGAGAGGCAGGTGATATGAGCACAGGGAGTCAGAGGGCAGTGGCCGCTCGCCTAAGAGATGGATGTCGTGTGACGTTAGAATCGCAGAAGCAGCGAGGACAGCCGGGGACAACAGAGGACAAGCAGGAGCTGGCAGAAAATCACCCCAGGAGACCCTGCCTCGGGCAGGAGGAAGTGCTGCCACTCTTCCAAGTCCCTCTGAGGGTGTCACGGGGCAGGGCGGGGCCCTCCGTTTGCTCTGAGGGTCTACAGGAGTGAGTTCCGTAGTGCGGCCATGTGTTGGCTCTCGGTTTTCAGGCGCTGGGCCCCGGTGGCAAATGGCATGTGCATTAGTCCCCTCTGCTTCCCCTGACTCTGCCACCCTTAACACCACCATTTGGTAACTAGCAGAGGGAGGGACCAGCGTGGTGTTCACCCAGCCAGTGCCTTCTGAGCCATCACAGAACAGGGGGCACCCTCGTGAGTCTCGCGGGGTGACACAAAGCCAGCGGCAGGGGCCACGTGTCCCAGGGCTGATCCCTCGAGCCCACCCCCTTGGGCTCCGGGTCCCCAGTCTCAGTCTTAGGGGACGGGATCCCAACCTGCTCCTACTCCATGATTCTGGGACCTCATGGGAAGAGTCTGGCGTGGACTCTGGGGTGCACCTGCTCCGCCTTGTGGGGCCGTGGGTAGATGCTCCCCCACCTCCTCTCTCTCTCGGGCCTGCGTGGGCTCAGTCCACAGCAGGCATGCCCAGCACGTGGCTCCCACAGCCACGTGGCCTCAGAGACCCCCCCTCCACCAAGCTGTGACCAGTCAACCCCAATAGGAATCATCTCCCAGCTTTGACACAGGGGCCTCCCCGGCTCTGAGGGCGTGGGATTCTACGGATGCCCTCGAGGGTTATCTTCAGTCCAGGAGCCTCACCCCCTGCCCTCTCTTTCATGCCTACAGGAACCAGGGGGAGATGGCGCACACCTGCCGTGGAACCATCAACCTGGCCACCGCCCACGTGGACACGGAGAACTCTTGTGGGATCTTGCTGATCAGTGGGGCGAGGAGCTACCACCTCAAGGCCAGCTCAGAGGTGGACCGGCAGCAGTGGATCACCGCCCTGGAGCTGGCCAAGGCCAAGGCGGTCCGGGTGATGAAAATCCATTCAGGTAGCGCGCGTTCGGCATGGTGGTGTGGACTGTGGCGCCTTGGATCTGCAGCGAGTGGGGGCTGGAAGTGTTTGGGGCGAACGGCAATGATGAGACTCACGCTGGTCTGGTGTGTACTTGCTGTTCCCCGCCCAGCTCCGTGTGACCCTCAGCCGCTCCGCCAAGGCCACCAGGGGTGGCCGGCAGCTCTCGGGCTGGTGCGGGCTCTGTGCGTGCCTTTCTTTGGATGAGTCTGGTCGCCTGGCTTTCAGGAGAGGCCCCAGAGCCAGGCTCAGAGGTGCAGTCTCAGGTGGGATTCCGGGTTGCAGACGTGTGCCTCGGGCAGGACTCCCGCCGCGGCCCCTGTTCTGGGGACTTAAGGCTGCTTAGACACAGCTGCTGCCTTTGCCGGGTAAGAGGCTGGCTCGGAGGTGCTGAGCAAGAGGCTGACTTTAGACTTTAACGCATTTTTACTGTTACTCGTCTTATTTGAGCGGCGGGGGCGGGGGAGCTCTCTCCAATCCACTGGTTCACTCCCAAATGTCTGCAATGGCTGGGGGCCGGGCCAGGGCTGAACCTGGGATCTGGAACTCAGTCCAGGCCTCCCCCATGGGTGGCAGGAGCCCAGTGGCTTCAGCTACCGCCGGGTGCGTGCCAGGGTCCGCATTAGCCGGGTGCCGGAGTCAGGAGTTGGAACTGGGTGTTGTACCCTGGCACCGTGATGTGCAGTGCCTGCTAGGCTAAGCAGCCCCCCCCCCCCGAGCAGTTTCCGTTTTTGAAGATGGAATGTTTGCACCCCACCCCGGAAGCAGCAGCTCCCCCTGCCCGTGCAGTGAAGTCTGTCTGGGATTCCGTGCCCAGCGCCGCCGCTTCGTTCTGCTTCCCAGAGGCAGATATACAAGGGCCCTTGAGAAAGCTAACGCAGAGTGGAATGAAAAAGCTGACGGAGAGTGGAACTCAAAGGTATTTTTGTGAAAGACATTTTTTTAAATCCCTGAGTAGCTTTTCATAATACACATTTTGCGCAAACTTCCTGAAGACCCTTTGTATACTCAAATTGGTACTTATTTCAAAACAAATGCAATTCTCCAGCTTGCCTTTTTCCATTTAGCGAGGCATCTTGGAATGTTTTCCCTGTCGGTACATAGAAGCGTGCTCCTTTTTCTCTTTTTCTCATTTTCTTTCTTTTTTTTTTTTTTTTTTTTTTTTTTTTTTTTTTTTTTTGACAGGCAGAGTGGACAGTGAGAGAGAGAGACAGAGAGAAAGGTCTTCCTTTTTGCCTTTGGTTCACCCTCCAATGGCGCTGTGGCTGGCGCGCTGCAGCTGGCGCACTGCGCTGATCTGAAGCCAGGAGCCAGGTGCTTCTCCTGGTCTCCCATGCAGGTGCAGGGCCCAAGGACCTGGGCCATCCTCCACGGCACTCCTGGGCCACAGCAGAGAGCTGGCCTGGAAGAGGGGCAACCGGGACAGAATCCGGCGCCCTGACCGGGACTAGAACCCAGTGTGCTGTGCTAGGTGGAGGATTAGCCTAGTGAGCCGCAGCGCCAGCCCTCCTTTTTCTTACACGAGTGCAGGATGCCTTGTGTGGATGCATCGTACTTTATCCAGCCCATTGCCCTGTTTAGCTCCGACACCCTGCTGCAGCGGGAGACCCTGCAAGACTTCATTTCACATGTGTACAGGTGTGTACGAAGCATGGGCCGGGCCTCGGCCTAGCAGTTAAGACACTGCGTAGGGCTCCCGTGTCTCCTAGCAGAGGGCCTGGGTCTGAATCCCAGCTCTGCTCCCGTTCCTGCTCCCTGTTGGTGCAGGCCCTGGGGGCGGCAGCTGATGGCTCAGGTGTCGTGACTGGCTCCCTGCCACCTGTGTGGCGATCTGGATGGATCCCAGGATCTGGGGAGTGGACCAGTGGATGGCAACTTTCTTCGTCTCTTTTTCCTTCCCTCCCATCTTCCTTCCCTCGCCCTACCTCTCAAATCAATCAATCGATCGATCGATCAATCAACAAATAAAAATGGAGTATGCCGCCCCCGAGCTGGGTGCCGGGTTATACAGCTGTGAGGCATTGTCAGACTCCTTCCCTCGGGGTTGTCTTGTAAGACACCAGTGGCGGGGTGTGACAGCTGTCTCCCCACAGCCCGGCCTCCCCAGAGCCATAGCAAGCGTTTCTGATGGGTGAAAATCGTGTCTGCACAGCCCAGGAGCAGGGATCGGGCAGCTGTGGGCCTTAGGATGTTGTGAGCAAAATGGCACGGGTCTCATGGCCCTGTGCGTGTTTCCCAGGAGACAGGGCTGCAGGCGTGAGCAGGCCCAGCCGCGGCTCTCTGGCATCGACTCCCAGCCTGGGTGGGGGGTCAGTGGGTCCTGGTGAGGAGTTTTAGCTCAGGGCAGGAAGAAGGGGCTGGCTGGAGCCATTGGTCACTATGCCCCACTTTGCATTGCGGCCTCTCCCAGCATACATTGCCATCTTTCCCAGTGTGCATTGTGATCTCTCCCAAAGTGCATTGTGGTCTCTCTCAGTGTCATTGTGGGTTCTCCAGTGTGCATTGTGGTCTCTCCCAGCATCATTGCCATCTTTCCCAGTGTGCATTGTGGTCTCTCCCAGCATCATTGCCATCTCTCCCAGTGTGCATTGTGATCTCTCCCAAAGTGCATTGTGGTCTTTCCCAGCATGCATTGTGGTCTCTACTGGTGTGCATTGCCGTGTCTCTTGTTGTAAGCTGGGGAACCCTCAACGTTAGGCTGGCCTTCATCTTTTTTTTAAAGATTTATTTATTTATTTGAAATGCAGAATTACAGAGAGAGAAGGAGAGAGAGAGAGAGAGAGGTCTTCCATCGGCTGGTTCACTCCCCAACTGCCCACAACTGCCAGAGCTGCGCCGATCCAAAGCCAGGAGCCAGGAGCTTCCTCCGGGTCTCCCACACAGGTGCAGGGGCTCAAGGACTTGGGCCATCTTCCACTGCTTTCCAGGCCATAGCAGAGAGCTGGATTGGAAGAGGAGCAGCCGTTTCTCGAACTGGCGCCCATATGGGATGCCAGCGCTTCAGGCCAGGGCGTTAACCCGCTGCGCCACAGTGCTGGCCCCTGGCCTTCATTTTAAAAGGCAACACATAGCATATAAAGACCTATACGAGGCCGGCGCCGCGGCTCACTAGGCTAATCCTCCGCCTAGCGGCGCCGGCACACCGGGTTCTAGTCCCGGTCGGGGAGCCGGATTCTGTCCCGGTTGCCCCTCTTCCAGGCCAGCCCTCTGCTGTGGCCAGGGAGTGCAGTGGAGGATGGCCCAGGTGCTTGGGCCCTGCACCCCATGGGAGACCAGGATAAGCACCTGGCTCCTGGCTCCTGCCATTGGATCAGCGCGGTGCGCCGGCCGCAGCGCGCCGGCCGCAGCGGCCATTGGAGGGTGAACCAACGGCAAAGGAAGACCTTTCTCTCTGTCTCTCTCTCTCACTGTCCACTCTGCCTGTCAAAAAAAAAAAAAAAAAAAAAAAAAAAAAGACCTATACGAAACAAAGAAGCCGTAACGTGGGTACCTGATTGATGTGTCTAAAATGATATATACACAGTGCAAAATTCGTGCTAGTGGTGTGACCAGTGCGTTTTCATGTATGATTTCCTTCACGGCTCACTCTCCCCAGAGACTGAATTCTGAGCAACTTCTTCTGAAATTGGTAGAGTCAGGTTGTCCTTGGACACCAAATTGTATTTCATCACAAATTTGGTAAACCAATGAGAGAGAAAGGTTTCATTTCTTTTTTTAAAATATTTCTTTCTTTTTTTTTTTTTTAAGTAGAATTAGAGAGGGAGAGACAGAGAGAGGTCTTCCATCTGCTGGTTCACGCCTCAAATGGCCACGACAGCCAGAGCTGGGCTGACCTAAAGCCAGGAGCTTCTTCTGGGTCTTCCATGTGGGTGCAGGGCCCAAACACTTGGGCCATCTTCCGCTGCTTTCCCAGGTCATTAGCAGGGAGCTGGATCAGAAGTGGAGCAGCCGGGTCTTGAACCAGTGCCCATATGGGATGCCGGCACTGCAAGTGGTTTTACCCACTACACTACAACACTGGCCCCCTGAAATGTTTCATCTTCGTATTTATCAAATATCTGCCGGTGATGAAAACAAGACCGTGTGAAAACGTTCGGTGTGGCCGGCGCCGCGGCTCACTAGGCTAATCCTCCGCCTTGCGGCGCCAGCACACCGGGTTCTAGTCCCGGTCGGGGCGCCGGATTCTGTCCCGGTTGCCCCTCTTCCAGGCCAGCTCTCTGCTGTGGCCCGGGAGTGCAGTGGAGGATGGCCCAAGTGCTTGGGCCCTGCACCCCATGGGAGACCAGGAGAAGCACCTGGCTCCTGCCTTTGGATCAGTGCAGCGCGCCGGCCGTGGTGGCCATTGGAGGGTGAACCAACGGCAAAAAGACCTTTCTCTCTCTCTCTCTCTCTCTCTCACTGTCCACTCTGCCTGTCAAAAAAAAAAAAAAAAAAGTTCGATGAATCCCTCTGCATACCCATCCCAGTTCTGCTATTGGCAATTCCTTTATGCTCGCCATGCAAGGGAGCTATACATCGCTATTCAGCAGACGTGCAGCGCCATCTGGTGGGCATCTGGTGTGATTGCAGCAGGACACTTGGAGTTCCAAGAGCCGCACTGTTGTCTCGGGGTAAGTGTCTGGGTGGCATTCATCCTGAAGTGTGACAGCACAACCGTCCAGCTCCACACCGGGTGGCCTTAACGTCCACACTCCCGTGCACCTGCATGTTGGCCTGTGGGCGGTTCCAGAATCAGGTGCAGTCTGCCCCTATCTTCTTCTTCTTCTTTTTTTTTTTTTTGACAGGCAGAGTGGACAGTGAGAGAGAGAGACAGAGAGAAAGGTCTTCCTTTGCTGTTGGTTCACCCTCCAATGGCCGCCGCGGCCAGCGCACCGCGCTGATCCGATGGCAGGAGCCAGGTACTTCTCCTGGTCTCCCATGGGGTGCAAGGCCCAAGCACTTGGGCCATCCTCCACTGCACTCCCTGGCCACAGCAGAGAGCTGGACTGGAAGAGGGGCAACCGGGACAGAATCCGGCGCCCCAACTGAGACTAGAACCCGGTGTGCCGGCGCCGCTAGGCAGAGGATTAGCCTGTTTAGCCGCGGCGCCGGCTTGCTCCTATCTTCTGATGTCCTATCTGCCTCCTCACAGGATGCCGCAGGCCTGTCGCGCCTGCAGCCCTGCCATGCACACCGCCATGACCATACTAATGGTGGCTGGAGTTGGTACCCAGATGCAGCTGTTTCCTGGCCCTGAAACAAAATGCCTGAAGCAGAGCTATTTGCAAAGAACAGAGATTTCTTTAGCTTGCGGTTCAGGAGGAAGTCCACGAGCGTGGTGCCGGCACCTGTCCAGCTTTGCTAAGGGCCTTGCGGTGGAGGAGGGCACCGCCCGATGAGCCAGGAGCAAGCCAGGCAGAGTTTGTGTTTATAACAAAGCTGGTTCCGAGCTCACCTCAATCTGTGAGTGGATTAATCCAACCCGTTCATCCTTTCCTGGTCTCCCATGCGGGTGCAGGGACCCAAGCACCTGGGCCATCCTCCGCTCCCTCCCGGGCCACAGCAGAGAGCTGGACTGGAAGAGGAGCAACTGGGACTAGTACCCAGTGCCCCAACTGAGACTAGAACCCGGAATGCCGCACCACAGGCGGAGGATTAGCCAAGTGAGCCAGCGCCAGCCAACCATGAATTCTTAAACACAACATCAAAAACAATAAAAGAAAAAGACAGATAAATTGAACTTCATCAGAAATGAAAAGTTCGGGGCTGGCACAGCAGGTAAAGCCACTGCCCACAACACTGTTGCCAGTTTGAGTCCCATCTGCTCCACTTCCAATCCAGCTTCCTGCTAATGTGCCTGGGAAAAGCAGCGGAAGATGGCCCAGTGCTTGGGCAGCACCCACATGGGAGACTAGGATGAAGCTCTTGGCTCCTGGCTTTGGCCTGGCCCAGCCCTTGGCTGTTGTGGCCATTTAGGGAGTGAACCAGTACGTGGAAGACTCCTCTCTGTCTCTGTTTCTCCCTCTCTCTCTAAAATTCTGCTTTTCAAATAAATAAAGAAATCTTAAGAAAAACCAGTCTTAATCTGTTATACTAGCAAAGAACTTGTAGAAACCAAATTTAAAACATAATACTTCTTATAACTATTCCCTCCAAAGGAAGTGCTTGAGTATAAATCTAACAAAACATGTACAGGATCTGTATGCTAAAGCATAAAAAAAGCTGGTGAAGAAGAAATCAAAGAAAATCTGAGGACATGGGAGGCATACCATGTCCATGGACTGGGAGACTCGCCACAGCAAAGATGTCAGGTCTCCTCAGACTGACCTATGGGTCTAACAGAACGTCCATCAGAATCTCTTGTAGTTTACTCTAAAACCCATGTGGAAACACAAAGGACCTGGAATAGCTAAGACCATCTTTAAAAAGAAGAAATGGGGGCCGGTGCTGTGGCTCAGCGGGTTAAAGCCCTGGCCTGAAGTGCCAGCATCCCATAAGGGTGCTTGCTGGTTGTAGTCCTGGCTGCTCCTCTTCTGATCAAGCTCTCTGCTATGACCTGGGAAGGCACTGGAAGATGGCCCAAGTCCTTGGGCCCCTGCACACACGGGTTAAGTTTTAATTAATTTTATTTATTTATTTGGGAGACAGAGACAGAGAGAGAGAATTCCTGTCTGCTGGTTCACACCCAGAATTCCCACAGTGCCCAGGCTGAAACCAAGAGTTATGAATTTGACCCAGGTCTCCCACGTGGGTGGCAGGGACCCCACTCCTTGAGTCACCTCCTGCTGCCTCCTGGGACGCACACAGGGAAGCTGGAGTCAGGAGCGGAGCTGGGACTTGAACCCAGACAGGCGCCCCACGCAGTGTCTTAACTGCTAGGTTAAATGCCTGCCCCCGGTTTCTACAAAGGTACAGAAGCAGTTCAATGGTGGAAGGGGAGCTTTCTCAGCATGCGCTCCTGGGGGAACTGAACATTCACAAGCAAAGAAAGAAAAAGTGAACGTTAACCTAAGCATCAAAGTTAATTCAGAAGCAACGGGGCGGGGGGCAAGGCTGGCACTGTGGCACCGCAGGCCAAGCCACCACTGGTGATGCTGGCAGAAGATGACTCACACCCTTGAGCCCCTGCCATGCATGTAGGGAGTGAACCTCTCCCTCCCTCTCCCCTCCCCCTCCCCCTCCCCTGAGGGTAGCAGGGGCCCAAGGACTTGGACCACCTTCCACTGCTTCCCCAGGAGCATTAGGAGGGAGCCGGCTCAGAAGCAGAGCAGCCTGGACTTGAGCCAGTGCCCTAACGGGATGCTGGCATCGCAAGCCACAGCTTAACCCACTGGGCTACAACGCTGCCCCCAAAGAGTATATAAAGAACTTGCAAGGCCGGCACTGCAGCTCACTAGGCTAATCCTCCGCCTTGCGGCACCGGCACACCGGGTTCTAGTCCCGGTCGGGGCGCCGGATTCTGTCCCGGTTGCTCCTCTTCCAGGCCAGCTCTCTGCTGTGGCCAGGGAGTGCAGTGGAGGATGGCCCAAGTGCTTGGGCCCTGCACCCCATGGGAGACCAGGAGAAGCACCTGGCTCCTGCCATCGGATCAGCGCGGTGCGCCGGCCACGGCAGGCATTGGAGGGTGAACCAACGGCAAAGGAAGACTTTCTCTCTGTCTCTCTCTCTCTCACTGTCCACTCTGCCTGTCCAAAACAAAAACAAAAAACCTCGCAAAATGCAGTGATCAAAAGGCCATCTAATCCAGCCGTGGAGACTGCCCATCTAATCAGAGAGTGCACAGAAGACCGTGAGCAGATACTTTATGGAAGAGAAGGGACAGGTGCTCGGTGTGACTCAGGTCCCCCGGGGACATCAGCACACACTGGAGAGCGTCAAGGTGACGATGCAGGTGGTACTCAGCGCCGGGGCGTCCGTCAGACACTGCCAGTAGGAACAAGCAGCAGCACGGCCACTCTGGAAGTCGGCTTTCCGTTTCTCACAATATGAAGCACTCAGTGACCCTGTGACCAGCCAAGGCACCCAGAGAAATGCAAACTTATATTGCCACACACACACACACACACACTCACACAAACTGCACACCAATGTTCATAGCAGCACAATTTGGCTTTTCTTTTTCAAGAATTATTTATTTGAAAGTCAGAATCGCAGAGGGAGAGGGAGAGGGAGGGAGAGAGAGAGAGAGAGAGAGAGAGGTCTTCCATCCACTGCTTCACTCCCCAAATGGCCGCAATGGCTGGAGCTGGGCTGGTGCAAAGCTAGGAGCCAGGCGCTTCTTCCAGGTCTCCCAAGCAGGTGCAGGGGCCCAAGCACTTGGGTCATCTTCCACTGCTTTCCCAGGTGCATTAGCAGGGAGCTGGATCAGAAGTGGAGCAGCCGGGACTCGAACCGACGCCCATATGGGATGCTAGCATGGCAGGCAGAGGGTTAATGCACTATAGCAGCATGATTTGTAAAAGCAAAGCACTGGAAACCATGCACGCGTCCTTCAGTGAGTGAATGGGGACGTCCACACTCAACAGGGGAAAATGAGTGGCTGGGCTATGTTTTACGAATGGTTTATTATTTGAGAGATAGAGATACGGAGGTATCATTCATACGCTGGCTCACTCCCCTAGATGGCCACAGCAGCCATGCCTGGGCCAGGCTTAAGCCAGGAGCCTGGGTCTCCCAGGTGGGTGCCAGGCATCTCAGGAGATAGCTGAACCTGCTGAGCCACAGCGCCACCTCCTGGCCGTCTTCTGCCTTACTTCTGTCCTCAAAAATGGGCTAGAGGTACTGAGAAGATTCACTTAAGTAAAGTGTGGAAAAGCCAATAAAAGTGAGCGTACTTATTGAATAAAATCACGTTGGCAGCTTTAAAATAATACAGGTTTGCAGGTGCCCCTTCCCTGCTAAAGCTGCATAAGAGTGACTTGGAGGGAGAGGACTCTAGGCTAATCCTCCGCCTTGCGGCGCCGGCACACCGGGTTCTAGTCCCGGTCGGGGTGCCGGATTCTGTCCTGGTTGCCCCTCTTCCAGGCCAGCTCTCTGCTGTGGCCCGGGAGGGCAGTGGAGGATGGCCCAAGTCCTTGGGCCCTGCACCCCATGGGAGACCAGGAGGAAGCACCTGGCTCCTGGCTTCGGATCAGTGCGATGCACCGGCCGTAGCACGCCGGCCGCGGTGGCCATTGGAGGGTGAACCAACGGCAAAGGAAGACCTTTCTCTCTGTCTCTCTCTCTCACACTGTCCACTCTGCCTGTCAAAAAAAAAAAAATCTCCTAGGTACAGATTCAGCACACAAAAAATACAGACCACTCAGTGTTTAATTTGGACTTCAAATACACAACAAATCAGGTTTTGGTGCAAGGTGATTCCATGCAACATTTGGGACGTCCTCACACTAGCCTTTGTTTGCTGTGTACCTGAAATTCAAAGTTGCTTGGCGTCCTGCAAGTGAGCCTATCCTAGGGACTCTGCTCCCAGCTCCCTGGTCTGAAGACAAACCTCGCAGGCAGCAAGTAGAGGCTATCCCTCCACCCGACACCGGGGGGCGCTAGAAGATGGCCTGTTCGTTTTCTCTCCTCCCAATATTAAAGTGGTGTTTGGGAATGTGTGAGCAGCTTTACAATTCACCTCGCGTCCTTGCGGGTTATTTTTAGATTTTTGGGGGTCCACCTCCTAGAGGGACTTGGGGAAGCTGCCAGAGGGCATACAGAGCCAGCCGTCTCTCTCTCTCCCTCCCTCCCTCCCTCCCTCTCTCTCCCTCTCCCTTCGCTTTCCTACTGGGGACTACTCCAGCTCCTAGGGGGCTCCCCTCTCCTGCCCGGCTCCCCCAGACGAGCCTGTTTCCACCTTGATGTCACAGCCCTATTCTGATATCACAGCCCAGCTTCTGGAATTATCCCAGGCAGCCCAGATTCTGCCCTTACAGCTGAGCAGAGGGTGGGAGGGGGCTAGGGTGGCCGGCAGCCCGAGGGGCTGACCCGAAGGAACATCGGGGCACCTGCCATCCCATGGCTCTGAAATGAAAAGCCCCTGAAAGGTAGGACTCGGAAGGCGTCCCTCCTGCTTCCCGCAGCTGCACGGTCCCCGCTGGGTGGAAGTGAGTCCCAGGGCGTGTGCTGTTTTTCTGGCCTTGTCGGCAGCTCCTGGCAAACCTGGGGAGCCAGGTGGCCCTGAGAAGCGACAGCGCCTCCTTGGTCCATTCAGCAACTCCCCCCTCCCCAGGTGGAGGAGTTTTCCTGAACCACAAGGCTGCTCAGCCTCAACGCCCACCCCGCCCCAGCTGTCTTTGGTCCCGTCCATCCCTTCTGGACACTGGGCTTTGAGTGCTGGGGTGGGGTTTCCGCGGCGTTTGGTGCTGGTTCATGGCCGCCCCTTCCATCTTCCTTCCTGGAGACGCTGGGCGGGGGACAGGGGTGTGGTCTTCTGGGGACCAGAGGCAAATGTGGCCGAATTCCCACTGTTCACCTGCAGATGCACCAGCCCCGTTCTCCTCCCCGGCCACCAGCATTGCAAGGTCTCTGTGAATTCATTAAGTCAGTAGGAAATCGACCCGCATGGATTAAACAGCACGGTCTTGCAAAATCCCGAGTGACTTCTAACTGGCGGGCATAAAGTTCCCTTGGAGCAATTAAAACTGCAGATTATATATTTTTTAAACTTTATTTTATTTACTTGAAAGGCAGAGAGAGAAGGAAGGAGAGAGCGTGAGCGAGTGAGCTTCTGTCTTGGCTGCAGCAGCCAGGGCTGGGCTGGGCCAAAACCAGGAGCCTGGAACTCCATCCAGGTCTCCCACGTGGGTGCAGGGGCCCAAGGACTTGGGCCATCTTCCACTGCCTTCCCAGGCGTGTTAGCAGGGAGCTGGATCAGAAGTGGAGCAGCCGGGACTCGACCCAGTTCACCAGGTGTGTTCACAGCTCTGACCTCGGCCCCGGTCTACCAGGTCCTGGGCAGCCTCTCTCTGTCCCCAAGAGCTCCATCAGAGACCGTCTCTCTGTGTGGCACCTGCCAGGCCCCAGAGGGTGGGCACCAAGGGCCTTGTCCAGCACGATTAGCCAGTCTTTCTGCAGTGGCCTTGGGCTGACATTGAATGGTTCCCAGAGGGATGGGTCGGCGACTCAACGTGTGGTGTCCCTGCCCAGCTCGGGCTGTGAATCCAGGCTTTCCCGAGACTGCCCCACGGCTTCCGAGCAAATCAGCATATCTGTGCATCCCTTGGAGGTTTCGGGGGTGTCGCTGTGCCCCCTGTGTGCTCCTGGGGTTCCGGGCCCTTTGCACCTGCCGGTGTCCAGCATCCATGTGTCCAGACCTGGCTCCTTGTGTGTGGTGTGCTGCTTCCCCCACGCCCCTGAGCCCTTGGTTCTTGGTCTTTTGGGGTAGAGTAGAGGGGAGGGCCTCCCCACCCCCACCCCCAGCTCCTCCACAGCACCCATGTATTTTTTTAAATTTATTTGATGGGTAGAGTTACAGACAATGGGAGAGAGACAGAGAGAAAGGTCTTCCTTCCGTTGGTTCACTCCCCAAATGGCCGCTACGGCCAGCGCTGCGCCGATCCGAAGCCAGGAGCCAGGTGCTTCCTCCTGGTCTCCCATGGGGTGCAGGGCCCAAGGACTTGGGCCATCCTCCACTGCCCTCCCGGGCCACAACAGAGAACTGGACTGGAAGAGGAGCAGCTGGGTCCAGAACCTGGCACCCAAATGGGATGCTGGCGCTGCAGGGGGAGGATTAACCAAATGAGCCACGGCGCCAGCCCTGGATTATTTATATATTTAAAGATTTATTTACAGGGGCCAGTGCTGTGGTGCAGCAAGTTAACGCCCTGGCCTGCAGCGCTGGCATCCCATATGGCCGCCTGTTCAAGTCCTGGCTGCTCCACTTCCAATCTAGCTCTCTGCTATGGCCTGGGATAGCAGTAGAAGATGGCCCAAGTCCTTGGGCCCTTACACCCTTGTGGGAGACCCGGAAGAAGCTCCTGGCTCCTGGCTTCAGATCGGTGCAGCTCCAGCCAGTGTGGCCAATTGGGGAGTGAACTAGCGGATGGAAGACCTCTCTCTCTCTCTCTCTCTCTCTCTCTCTCTCTCTCTCTGTAACTCTGACTTTCAAATAAATAAATAAATCTCTTTAAAAAATATTTATTTACAGAGTCACAGAGAAAGAAGGAAAGATATATACAGAGACAGAGGCCTTCCATGTGTTGGTTCACTCCCCAGATGGCTGCAGTGGGCCAGCGCTGGGCCAGGTGGAAACCAGGAGCTTCTTCATGGTCTCCCATGCAGGTGCAGGGGCCCAAGCAGTTGGACCATCTTCTACTGCTTTCCCAGGTGCATTAGCAGGGAGTTGGATTGGCAGTGGAGCAGCTGGGACTCGAACCGGAGTCCATAGGGGATGCTGGTGTCTCAGGCGGTAGCTTTACCCGCTATGCCGCATGCTTGCCCCTGGGATTTTTTTTTCTTTAAACTGTAATTGTTACTGTTGCTATGGAAATTTTGAGACAGAAGCAGAAAGGTCCCAAGGACCTGTGCGTGTCCGTCACCCACCTGCCACAGTTACCAGGTCCCGGCCAGTCCCTCCTCTTCCGCCTCATCCTAAAGCCAGTTGCAGTCATCGTGTCATTCCATTCGTCAGGATTTCTGGTTGCATCTTTAAAAGATAAGAATTACTTCCTTGGGGCTGGCACAGTGGCGTAGTAGGCTAAGCCTCCACCTGCAGTGCCAGCAGCCCATAGGGGCACCAGTTTGAGTCCTGGGTGTTCCTCTTCTAATCCAGCTCTCTGCTAATGACCTGGGAAAGCAGTAGAAGATGGCCCAAATGTTTGGGCCCCTGCACCCATGTGGGAGACCTGGAAGAAACTCCTGGCTCCTGATTTCAGATTGGCCCAGCTCTGGCCATTGCAGCCATTTGAAGAGTGAACCAGCGGATGGAAGACCTCTCTCTCTGTCTCTCCCTCTCTTGTCTGTAACTCTGCCTCTCAAATAAATAAGAATTACTTCCATGAAAAAAAAAACATAACCAAAGTACCATGATCCTCCCTAACAAATCAACGCTGGATTGGAGTGAGATTGTCTTAGCGGAGCTGGGACTCTCCCTGTCTCCTGGAGAGAGGGCAGTAGAGGGGGAGGGGCAGAGGGCAGAGGGCGGGGGTCACACACACACAAGTATCCAGCAGAAGGCTGAAGAGGAAGTGAATGACCTGCTGCTGGCCCTCCCCTAAGCGAGTGGGACCCGTGGGCTTGGCCCTGCAGGGTGCAGGGGGAGGGTCCGAGCCGGGGGAGTTGCCGACAAGGACGCTGCAGCTCCAGCGTTAGCCAAGAGCCACCGAGGGGTGACGTAGAAAGCGATGGGATGCGGTGCTGCGGGAGACGTGGCAGTTTGGATTTAGATGTGACCCCGTGCCCCGCGCAGATGGCTGCAGCTTCCTCCCCCTCCCCCCTGCCCTCCACCCCGAGGGGCCCGATATGAATCACCACCAAGCCAAAGAGGCTCGGGGGAAGTGGGTCACGGGCGATGCTGAGCACGTGTGCAGGATCATAGGAGACCCGTGTGCAGGGCGCGGGGACGCGCGGCCGGGTGTGCCTGGGGAGGGGGCACGGCCAGCCGAGCCAGGAGCCAGCCCAGTGGTTACAGGCACCGTGGAATGTGATCCTTAGCAGGGCAGGTGTGTGTGTGTGCGCGCGCGTGAGATTCTCTGAAGCGGTCAGAGCGTGCATTCACCGTCATCTGCACTTAGTGCCTTCTTCCCATGAAGGTGGATCAAGCCTGGGCCGTGGCCTTGATGACTAATTGCCTCCTTTGCAATCGAGGGCACAGCAGCCTTTGCCTTTGCAAGTGACCAGATGGGAAGGTTCCGCGCTTTGCTGCCGGTTCCATGGTAACCTGTGGGCACCGACACCTGCCGTGCCACAGGCGGGTGGCGTTGGACCCCGGGGGCCAGGCCAGCGCCCTTGAGCTGAGCCCTGGGCGAGCTGGACGGTGACATTTTCCCGGGTGCCCTGTGGCTCCACTCCGGGCTGTGGAACCTGAAGGCTGGACTCTGCCGGGGACCGGGGGCAGCGGCTGAGTCTCAGCTGCCTGGGGCTAGGAACGGATGCGGCTCCGGGATCCTGGCCCTGCTCGCCTGTGAGTCTCTGGGAGGCTGGATGAGCCCTGCCACCTCTCTCAGCTTTGCTTTCTTTGCTCATCAAAGGGAAGAAGAGGACGCAGGATGAGATGGTTATGAGGATGCATGATCATAAAATAAGCCAAGGCAACTCGGGGTGAGAGGCACCGCGTGGGATAGCCTGCAGGCGCCAGCCATCGTCACCACCGTCCCCAGCTCTGCAGCAGCGCCCTTAGCTGACGTCTGTGTGTGACGGTCTCACGCTTAGGACATTGAGTCCTTTTTTTTTTTTTTTTTTTTTTTTTTTGACAGGCAGAGTGGACAGTGAGAGAGACAGACAGAGAGAAAGGTCTTCCTTTGCCGTTGGTTCACCCTCCAATGGCCGCCACGGCCAGCACGCTGCGGCTGGTGCACCATGCTGATCCGAAGGCAGGAGCCAGGTGCTTCTCCTGGTCTCCCATGGGGTGCAGGGCCCAAGCACCTGGGCCATCCTCCACTGCACTCCTGGGCCACAGCAGAGAGCTGGCCTGGAAGAGGGGCAACCGGGACAGAATCCGGCGCCCGACCAGGACTAGAACCCGGTGTGCCGGCGCCGCTAGGTGGAGGATTAGCCTAGTGAGCCGCGGTGCCGGCGGACATTGAGCCCTTCTAACTATGCCAGAAACACTGGACAGAGAGCTGCTCATTAATATGTTTAGTTATTATTTTATTCGAGAGACAGGCAGGCAGACAGATCTCCCATCTGCTGGTTCGTTCCTCGGTTGCCCGCAGCAGCAGGGGCTGGGCCAGGCCGGGCAGCTGGGAATTCCATCCACGTGCGCCATCCCCCACTGCCTCCAGGAAGCTGGAATCGGAGCAGAGCTCGGCATCGAACGCAGATGCTCCGGTGCGGATGGCGTCTTAACCTCCCATCAGGCCCCTCCACCAACTCGGTTCTTTAAAAATGTTCCCCCCCCACTCCGGGGGCAAGGAACAAACCCCCCAAGAAGGGATGGGCATTGTGGTGCAGCAGGCTAAGCCCCCACTTGTGATGCCAGCGTCTCCTATCAGATCTACTTCCGACCCAGCTTCCTGCTAATGTGCCCGGCGGGACAGCAGACGATGGCCCACGTACTGGAGTTGCTGCCATCCACGGGGAAGACCAGGATGGGGCTCCTGGCTCCTGGCATGAGCCTGGCCCAGCCTTGGCTGTTGTAGCCATCTGGGGAGTGAACCAGCTATGGAAGATCTGCCTTTGTTGCTGTCGCTGTCACTCTGCCTTTCAGATAAATAACTAAATCTTAAAAACAAGCAAACAAAGAAACAGCACCAAGTGGCTACCATGCAGGCGTAGGGGCCGTGGCTCGGGCTGCAGGAATGAGGGCGCCCTGAGGGGCAGGAGGCGTCAGCACCAGCTCTGGGGCGCTCCTATTTCTTGTTCTCTCCCACGGTCCCTCCTCTGCCCCCCCCCCGCCCCCACTCACTGGCTTCTTTGTTCCTCCCCTGGGGGCCTGCTCTGCCCTGCCCTGCCCGTGCCCAGCCAGGCGACTGCTGTCCGTGCACCCCAGTTCCAGGTCGTGGGTGGGAGGCTTCAGCACAGCTTGGAGCAGGGTACCCAGCTCGGGCAAGGTCAGGTCCAAGGGATGCATTTGGTGAGAGAGCATTAAGTCCCGCCCTTTCCTGGGTGTTCCTGATGTGTGACCTCTTCCAAGGAGCCTTCCGTGAATACCTCCAGCCTCTGCCCTCCTTCCGGCTCCCCCACCCACCCACCCATGTCCGATGCTGGAACAGGAAAGAGAGAGGTGCTGGCACCAGCAGCTATGTGCCCAGCCCAGCCCAGCCTAGGCAACCATGATGACCTCAGGCTGTTTTGAAGAGGCCAGCCTGGCCGACAGCAGGTGCAACAGCCACAAATTTGGAAAGAGCACCCTGCGAGGCAGAGGCCTCTCCCAGGGAGGCTGGACTGCAGAGGGGGAGGGTCTTGGGAACACAGCACAGTGGCTGCCCCCGTCCTTATGTGGTGCCCGGGGGCTCAGTGGCACCGCCGTCCAGGGCTGCCATGTGCATGCAGAGCCTCGGGCTGGTGCAGGCTGCTGTCTCCTCTTAGCCGGGCCGCCCGCCACTGCGGGTGCCGAGGGGTGGGCCTCAGGGTTGGGCAGCCCCCCCACCCCCACCCTGCCAGCCCCGGTAGCTTCCCTCGTTCCGTGTCTGGTGGTCTCTGGTTAAAGAAACCTGTGAAAGGTTTGAGGCCATCGCTGCTGAGTTTGTAGCGGAGAGCAGGCTCGGCTCTGGAAACCAAGGCTAAGCCCGAGGGGAGCCAGGTGCAGGTGTAGGTCTAGGTCACGGGCAGGCCTTGGCCACCGTCATCATCACCCCCATCGTCTTGTTCCATCTTCCGCTGCCGGAACTGTGAGCACCACGGACCTGGCCGTTGGTCTTACAAAGCCTGGGAAGTTCAAGGTCGGGTGGCGGCATCTGGCGAAGTCTTACTCTCTGCAGGGTCCCAGGGTGGTGCCGGGTGTCACGTGGGGAGACGGGGTGCCCTAGCTCAAGTCTCTCTGCCCCTTCTTATGAAGCCCTGTCCCCACCCCCGCCACAGCCTCATTTAACCTTCTAGTGGGGGTCCCTCCCCCCACCCTCCACTGATCCCATGGTCAGATTAAGTTTGCAGCCTCTCAACACCTCACAATAGATTGGATTTCTACATGGTTCTGGCATGTTCAAGTCGTGGCACCCACACACACACACCCCAGGGGCCCTGGGGGGACAACCTCCCAGGAGGCTTCACAGACTTCGACCTGGCTTTGAACTTGCTCCCGTTGGGTGGCTCAGCTCTCCAGGGAGCACCACAACCTGGGGTGGGTTTCTTCCTCCAAAGCCGGGACAGGGGCTGTGTCCGTGCACGGGTGTGCGATACCTCCGCCCGGCCCTGGGATGTTGGTGCACACAGCACTGCATAGCTGGGGGCTGGCTGAGCCCACGTGACAGCGGAAGGCTGGGCCAGCGGGCAGCCACAAGCCCCGAGGGCCAGGCTGTGCACAAATCATGGAGGAGTCATGGGCTCCCCGTGGCCTTGGCACTGCCCTTTGACGAGTGGAGGTGGTATCGTTGTCATGGGCTTCCCCTCTGCGAGGCTGCAGAATTGGGAAGGCCAGACAGGCCCCAGGGCGTCTTCCACCAGCCAGGGCCCCTGTGTTGCCAGAGAACAGCTTGTGGAGACATTGTGCAAACTCAGCCAGAGGTGTCACCTCCAGGGTCCCTGGCGGGAATTTCCCATAAGCCTCTGCGGTCCTGGCAGGAGCCCCACAGGCTCTGGGTGGGCCCGGGGTGGGCTCTGTCTGGCTTGGAGGCTGCAGTCTGGTCTGGCTTCCCACTCTCCAGTGCGGTGGCTTCTTCTGTTGCCTTTACCTGTCTGGGCCTCAGACACAAGGCAAACCCCAGGGCCCCCCGGCTGTCTCACAGCTACGACGCGAGGCGACAGCCACAGCCGAGAACACGGCCATGCCACAGCCCCAGGACCAGTCAGTCAGAACACCAGGGGCCCCGGGAGGTGTCCGTAGACACTCTGTCTTTGGAAGATGGCAGCTTTGTGTTTGCTAAAATTAGCACCTGGGAAAAGAGAAGTGCTGAGCCCATATGGCTCATATATTTTTTTCTCTGCTTTTTTTTCTTTTCCTTTTATGTTTTGCTTTTATGTTCGAAGGGTAAATTCTTAAGTGTCAGGTGCACGCTTCCCCATTTGGACACGGTGGCCAAGCTCTCCTCCACCGAGGTCAGTCCACTTTATATTCCCCTCAGTGGGAAAGGCAAGGCTGGGCCCAGGGAAGGTACTTCTGGAAGCATCCATGTGTAAATCCTTTGCCATAGCTCATGCCCTCCCATGTGGGCAGGGATGTCCAGTGGCAGCAAACCCAGCACCTCCCACACGCAGGCCCAGCTCAAGGCCATCAGTTGAGAACCGGTTGCAGGAGAAAGATGCCTCAGTGCCCACAGTGACAGCCCACGTAGCCCTTCTGCCAAGACAGGGCACGGAGCTGTCACTGAGAGTGATGGCCGCGGCCAGGGCGAGCGGGAGGACGGAGGGGCCCCACGGGGGAGCCGGGCTGCTTCACAGACATGCTGCTCAGTGTGGAAGCTCGGGAAGCTGGCAGGAGGAAGTCCATCCTCTGGTTTCTGGAGGAGACGGGGGAAGAGGGAAGAGAGAGGCAGCAAGAGGGAAGTTTAAGGGCTGTTCACTTAAACCCGATTTCCTCTGCTATTAAAAACGCAATGGTGTTTAGGTGCTTGGCACAGTTGGTTAAGCCTCCACCTGCAGTGCTGGCATCCCCTATGGGGCTGGGCCAGGCTGAAGCCAGGAGCCCGGAGCTCCATCCAGGTTTCCCACATGGGTGACAGGTGTCTAAGCACTTGGGCCATCTTCCACTGTTTCCCTAGGCACATGAGCAGGGAGCTGGATGGGAATTAGGGCAGCCGGGACTTGAGCTGGTGTTCCAGTATGGGCTGCCTTCTTCGCAGGTAGAGATGTAACCCCCCAACGCTGTCCTCCATATGGACAACTTGTGATACATGCATGCATCCATGAAACCATCACCACGGGGCCAGCTGTGGTGTAGCAGGTAAAGCTGCCGCCTGCAGTGCCAGCATCCCATATGGGCACTGGTTCGAGTCTTGGCTGCTCCACTTCCAATCCAGCTCTCTGCTATGGCCTGGAAAAGCAGTAGGAGATGGCCCAAGTCCTTGGGCCCCTGCACCTGCGTGGGAGACCCGGAGGAAGCTCCTGGCTCCTGGCTTCGGATCGGCACAGCTCCGGCCGTTGCGGCCAATTGGGGAGTGAACCAGTGGATGGAAGACTTCCTTCTCTTTCTTTGCCTCTCTTCTCTCTCTGTGTAACTCTGACTTTCAGGTAAAATAAATCTTAAAAAAAAAAACCATCACCACAATCGAGATAATGGATGTATGAGGAAACTTTGGAAAGTCCATGGAAAGATGGAATTAAAAGATACACCTGGGGCGGGCATTTGGAACATGAGTGAAGTTGCTGCTTGGGCGTCCGTACCCCATACCGGGGTGCCTGGGTTCAGGCTCCAGCTCTGTTGCCTGTTCTAGCTCCCTGCCAATGCACGCCCCAGGAGGGAACAGCTGTAGTTCAAGTACTTGCGTCCCTGTTGCCAATTCCGGTGACCTAGATTGAGTTTCCGGCTGAAGCCAGTCCCCTCTGACCATTACGGGCATTTGGGAGTGAACCAATAGATGAACGTTCTCTCTGTCTCTGTCTCCTTCTCTATCAGATAAATACATAAACAATTTTCGGAAAGATGTTTCTCTTGGTGCAAAACATTTTCTGAAATGTGTGCATGTTTTGTCATGGCCCGCATTATCCATGAACTCCTATAAACAAGTTTGAAACATTTCTGCATGGAAGTGAACTTGTGTATCACTGAATTCCATCCTCCCCGAAGCTTCGGTAGACCCCTCGTGTTGGAACAGTCCCCTCTCTCCCAGGGCCTCCGCCAGGGGGACAAAGCACGCCAGCCGCGGCCTTCCATGGGGCTTCACCTTACAGATGCAGAGGAGAGCATAAAATAATCTCGCCAAGGCACAAACGGGCCGAGCTCCTGCCGCCGCGTCTCCTTTCGTGGAAAATCAGATACTCGCCGTGGCTCTGCGTGATTGTCTCTCTAATGCCAGGGACTGTGTTAATGAATAAGTTGTAAATGTTGACTTTTGATTCAAGGTTTCCCTGGGGGGACTGAAGGGTTGCTTTTTAATATCTCTGGACTAATCTACATGTAGTATTGTGAAAGGGCAAATAAGCGCTTGGCCTTCGGCCCATTTCCAGGGGCCTGAGCTGTCTGCCGGCTGCCCCAGAGCCTGCGTCCTTTGGGGAGAGGTGAAGATGCATTGTTCGCTCCTGGCGTCGAAAAGGGAGCATCTGCTTCTGCCTTGCGCCTGCATGGAAACACTGTGCTGCTCCTTAGAGTTTAAAACGAGGCTTGGAGTGGGCGTTGGGTGCGGCGGTTAAGACACTGCTTGGGATACCTGCAAACCCGTATCAGCGTGCCTGGGTTCGAGTCCCCGTTTTGCTTCTGATTCCGATTTCCTGCCACCGTGCACTCCAGGAAACAGCAGAGGGTGGCTCAAGTACTTGGATCCTTACCATCCATGCGGGGATTCAGTGCTGGGCTCCTGAACCAGTGCCCGGGAGATCCTTCTCTGTCTATCTGTCTCTGTCTCTCTCTGCCTTTCAAATATGTTAAAAACCAATCCAATTCTAAAAAGAGGCTTTTGGAGAATATGTGGGGCCATCTGTGAAATGCATTCTGGAGGTTGCAAGGGAGGCTTTGGGCAGAAGTCCAACCCTGACCAGAGGGGGGAGGGAGCCCGAATCGGGGAGGGCAGGCAGCTGGCGGCCACGTCCTCAGCACGTTCTGAGGCCAGCATTTTGTGGGCTGTGAAACCGGCCAGCTCTCAGCAACAGGGGCTTCTCTGCTCTCTCCCCCAGATACCCACATCTCCCAGTGTCCGGGAGCCAGTGGCAGACACATGTGAATGAGAGCTTTCCTCGCTGTTCGCCCCGCAGCCGACTCGGCTCCGACACTCGCAGAAAGCAGGGGAAGTGCCCAGGGCATGTGACAACCCCAGGAGGACAGCCGGGGCAGCCGTGTGTGGCTCACCGCATACAACAGGCGCTCACACGTGGACGCCAGGGGGATGCACCGGGGAGAGAAATGGTTTCCCTGGAGGTGACTCGCGTGCAGCCTTGCCGGAAGGCGACACCAGTGACCAGGAGGTGGACAGCTCAGCATGCTAGCCCTGAGGGCGGGGGGGGGGGGCCGGCCTGTTCTTTGACAGCCTGTCTCTGCTGTAGCTTTGCCTCCCCCACCAGTGGAAGCTCTGTTCCCATTTTAGATCGCAGCTCGGATTTTATTTTGTGCTGTGTTATTTGAGGGTAGGAGGAACGCAGATTCCGGAACACGTGTGGTTTCTTGCGCACCTCTCTGTCCACGTGACTGACAGCGGATGTCACCAGATGTCACCAGGAGGCAGCCGGCTGGGAGGGGAGGGGGAGTCCGCTCTCTGCCCCGCGAGGTGCTGTGGCGGGGCGCCTGCTGCTGTCGTGTTGGAGTGGCCTGTGCGGTGTGGGTGCCTCGGGTTGGTGACGAGGCAGACAACGCACAGGACTGATTCCTGGTGCCCCTCGAGCCTCACCCTCAACCTGCAGGGGCCCTTAGATCCAGGAATGACTTTGGCCGTATAGCCAGGCCACCATGCAGGGCAACGTGGGGCGATGCTGTTGACCCACTTTTTAGGGAGGCAGATCGACAAGAGCTGGCCACTTGGGGCGGTGTCGAGCAGATTGCATAGGTCTGGACTGCTCACCTCATGTCCACACACGTGAGCCTTGGTAGATTTGAGGGGAGCGGAAAAAGATCCCAAAGCCAGAGGCTGCAGCTTTGTCTGGAGAGTTCAAGGAGACCTCAGCGTGGGGTTTGGATTTGCAGTGTGTGTGTGTGTGCGCGCGCGTGTGTGCATGTGTGTTCCAAGCACTTTTTTTATTTATTTTTTTTTTAAGAAAAGATATAGGCCAGCGCCACGGCTCACTAGGCTAATCCTCTGCCTGTGGCGCTGGTTCTAGTCCCAGTTGGGGCGCCAGATTCTGTCCCGGTTGCCCCTCTTCCAGGCCAGCTTTCTGCTGTGGCCCGGGAGTGCAGTGGAAGATGGCCCAAGTGCTTGGGCCCTGCACCCCATGGGAGACCAGGAGAATCACCTGGCTCCTGGCTTCAGATCAGCGTGGTGCGCCAGCTGCAGCGGCTATTGAGGGGTGAGCCAATGGAAAAGCAAGACCTTTCCCTCTGTCTCTCTATCTCTCTCACTGTTCACTCTGCCTGTCCAAAAAAAAAAAAAAAAGAGAAAGAGAGAGAGATTCGTGTATTTGAAAGACAGTGACAGAGAGAGTGAGAGAGAGAATCTTCTACCTGCTGGTTCACTCCCCAAATGGCCACAATGGTTGGAGCTGGGCCAGGCCAAGGCCAGGAGCCAGGAACTCTTATCCAGGTCTCCCACATGGGGTGTTAGGGGCCCAAGCACTTGGGCCATCCTCTGCTGCTTTCCCAGATGCATTAGCAGGGAGCTGGATCAGAAGCGGAGCAGCCAGGACTCGATCCTACACTCTCCATGTGGTCTAGTGCTGCTTGTCTCGTAACCTGTGGGGCTGTATGTGTGAGGAAATTTCTCAGCAAAGACCCTAAGAAAGATGCTGAAAGCAACCCCAAAGGAATCTTTGAAATGCACTTGACAAAGGCAGGACTGTACTTTATAAATTATTAAAAAAAATGTATTCACTTATTTGAAAGGCAGGGTTACAGAGAGACAGATCTTATATCCATCAGTTCACTCCCCAGATGGCCACAATGGGCAGCACTGGCCCAGGCCGAAGTCTCCCATGTGGGTGGCCGGGGCCAAGCAGTTGGGCCACCTGCTGGGAACCCACTCACAAATGTGCAGTCCCTTGTTTCACACCCTGCCCTCTCTCAGGTAGCATGAGCTTATACACTGGGCGAGTCCAGCACCGTCAGTCCCGTCCCTCGGTGCTGTCCGAGCCGCAGCCTCATGAAATGCACTGCCGGCCCTACGTCCACTTTGTGCCTAGGAAGTGATGGATCGTGGAGTGGCAGAGTGGTGAGGCGAGGTTTCAGTCAGCCCCCAGGGCTGGATCGAGGCCAGTGGGGGTCGCAGGAGGCTTTGCAGTGGGTGCTTTGATTAAGGACCCTCACAGCCTCCCTCCCTATCCGCAAATCAATGTGTATCCATAAATATCACGCAAGTGTAGCAATAGGTTCATGAGGATGGTGGTTTTTAAAATGCACAGGCACCTATCAAAACAGCAGGAAACTCAGTATTTAGGAGCCACCTGCAGAAACTGTAGTCGCTGGTTTGCATAATAATTAGTTTATGACTGCATGTCTTTCCCACCTCTGCCATCACAGCACTGTGCAGAGGAACCTAGGGATGTAGTCCTTCCCGCAGGCACCCACTTGCAAGCCCATGGGTGAAAGTTTGCCTGTCTATTTTTTAATAAATCGCCTCTCTAGAGTTTAATTAGGCATTGTGTCTATGCATGAATCATTCATAATCTGGGTTTGCCACCAGAACGTGGCAGTTAGAATCCGGGAACAGAATTGTTATTATCAAGCAAAAGGTAACATAGTTGGGACTGGTGCTGTGGACTCAAGGGTAAAGCCGCTGCGTGCAGTGCCAGCATCCCATATCGGTGGCGGTTCGAGTCCCAGCTGCTCCTCTTCAAGTCCAGCTCTCTGGACTGGAAAGGCAGTGAAAGATGGTCCCAAGTCCTTGGGGCCCTGCACCTGCATGGGAGACCTGGAGGAAGCTCCTGGCTCCTGGCTTCAGATCAGCCTAGCTCCAGCCGTTGCGGCCATTTGGGGAGTGAACCAATGGATGAAAGACCTCTCTCTCTCTGTTTCTCCCTCTATCTCTCAAATAAGTAAATAAATAAATAAGATCTTTTAAAACAGTAATATTGGGGCGGGCATTTGGCATAGCCTATTAAGAGGCCACCTGGGATGCCTGGGTCCCCTATCACAGTGCCTGGGTTCAAGTCCCTGCTCCATTTCGGATTCAGGCTTCCTGCTCATGCACACTCTGGGAGGCAGCAGATGACAGGACAAGTTTCTGGGTCCCTGCCACCCACATGGCCAATCTAGGTTGGGTTTTGGACTCCTTGCTTCAGCCTGGCCCAGCCCCATGTTGTGGGCATTTGAAGAGCGAACCAGTGGATGAAGGATCTCTCATTGTCTGTCTCTCTCTTTCTCTGCCTTTCGAATTTAAAACTCTTTTAAAAATATTACAAATAAATAAGTAAAAAATTACATAAGCTGGATACTCCTATGCATAGCAGCATTATTCACAGAAGCTAAAAAGTGGGAGCAATTCGTGTCTGTCAGTGTTGAAAGGATGAAGAGGGGCCGGCGCTGTGGCGTAGCGGGTAAAGCCGCTGCCTGTGGTGCTGGCATCCCATGTGGGCATCCTAACCAGCATCTAAACCGTGAAGCCAAATGCCCGTTCCTTCTTTTCTTGTACTTTGAAGATCCTATTGTCATCTTGCTTCTGTGTTTTGTATTGGAAAGATAACAGTCTTATTTCTTCCTCTCTGCTTGGAGATTTATTGATTTACTTATTGAAAATAGAGCGATCTGTGATCTACTGGTTCATTCCTTAAATGCCCACAGTAGCCAGGGCTGGGTCAGGCAGAAGTCAGAGGCCAGACTCTCAGTGTAGGTCTCCCACATGGGTGCCAGGAACCTGGATACCCGACTCATCATCCACTGCCTCCCAGGTGTGTGAGCTGGATGGGAAGCAGAGAGCAGCCAGCACTTGAACCAGGCACTCTGATAGGGGACACAGGTGTCCCGACCAGCAGCTCAGCACCCACCCTGCTTTCTGACTTTTCTCTCCAAGACTCTGTGACATGTGTGAGGATGGCTTTGTTTGTGCATCTCCTGTTTTGGGGACTGAGTTTCTTGAACCTGTGGGTCAACATCTTTGACCAGACCGGGGGAGATTCGTGGCCGCTGTTTCTTCCACAGTTGGTTGTCACTTCTGCTCCTGTGAGATTCCAAACACACCAAGGTGAGACCCGACTCCCTCCCCATCTCTCCCATTCTGTTTTCTCTGTAGACATAGTTGTTGATGGATGGGTCTTTGAGTTCACTAAGCCTGCTTTCAGCTTTGTCTCTTCTGCTGTGAAATCTGCCCAGTGAATTCTTGATTTCAGATATCTTTAAGTGCTGGAATGTCTATTTGAATATTTATATAGATTTCCAATTTGGCTGAAGCCCTCTATCTCTTGGTCTGTTTTGTCCTTTCCTTCCTTGTCCTTTTCATTAACTTATTAATCATAATTACTGTGAAGTTAGCGCCTTGCCAGCCGAGCTGCCTAGGACACACTGGATGTGCCACATGGTCGTCCTGGACTCTTGGCATTTCAGCCATCTGTGGTTTTGGAAGTTCACGTTTCTCTTCTGCTGTATTTTCTTCGGTCACCCTAACTGCCCATGGGTGGGTAATAAGTCTTAGAGAGCTTTCTAGAAGCCAAGGACAGGCACAGGGACCCAAGGACAGACAGCTTAGTGACTGCTATGGAAAATGCTGGAACCCTGGGCTGGACCCACCTCGCTGAGGGCTCCTTGGTCAGCCACAGCTATTGGGATGGGACTCAGGGTTGAATTCATTTTGCTTGTTGCATTAATTCCGCATCATGATTTTTTGAACATCATAAGCATATTTATAAGAGAAACAATTTTGATATTAAACTCAACTATTTAATGAGATTTTAAATTCTGCGCTATATTTGTTTCCACATGCACTTCAAATAAGAACACTTTTTTTATATTGAAGTGAGACATAACATCAGATTTGTCATCTTAACCACTGCTAGGTGTGCGGTTCAGCGCCGCAGAGCACAGGCACAGTGTTGTGCAAGCATCCCCACCGTCCATCTCCAGAGCTCTCTGCCCCTTGCAAACTGACACTGTGCACCACTGAACAGTGATCCCCCAGCCCCAACTTCCTGTCTCCATGAACTTGACTGCCCAGGTGCCTTATCTAAGAGGAATTGTACAGTCTTTGTCCTTTTATACTGGCCTCTGCCTCTGAGCAGAATGGCTTCAAGTTTCATCCACATTGTAGCCTGTGATGGGCTGTCCCACCCACTTACTTCATTTTCTTTATTTAAAAGGCAGAGTGGGAGAGAGAGGGAGAGGGAAAGGGAGAGGGAGAGGGAGATAGAGAGAGAGACACCCTTCATCCATTGGTTCACTCCCCAAATGGCCACAATGGCACGATGGTTCAAAGCCCAGAGCCAGGAGCTTCTTCCTGGTCTCTCATGTGGGTGCAGGGGCCCAGGCACTTGGGCCATCTTCTACTGCTTTCCCAGGTGTATTAGCAGGGGGCTTGATCGGAAGTGGAACAGCCGGGACTCGAACTGGTGCCCATATGGGATTGCGGCACTACAGGTGGTGGCGGCTTTACCCACTATGCACAGTGCTGCGTGCCCCCTCAAGCTTTTTTGGTGGAATCATGCCGCCTGTATTCATGCATCGGTACCACATTCTCTCCATCCGTTCCTCTGTCAGTGGACACTGGGCTCACTTCTGAGTTAGAGCTGTTGTGTAGAATGGCGCTGTGAGCAGTGGCATACACAGAATCGCCTCTCAGGGCTAGGACGACCACTGTGCTGGGAGCCAGCAGCCCAACCCCGCACCCCGGCCCTGGCACACAGAGGACAGGGACTCTAGGAGCCCGAGCAGGAGGCTGCCAGAGGGACTGGGGAGAGA
The DNA here is from genome assembly GCF_051225735.1 of Oryctolagus cuniculus. Taxonomy (NCBI): domain Eukaryota; kingdom Metazoa; phylum Chordata; class Mammalia; order Lagomorpha; family Leporidae; genus Oryctolagus; species Oryctolagus cuniculus. Next base: position 28,099,125 of record NC_142887.1, read on the forward strand.
GGAAGAGAGCTCAGCCCAGGTCTGCGGGAGCCTCGGGAGGAAAGGGCCGGGGAAGCACTGGTGGACCCCGGGCAGGATGGTTGTGAGGGAGGGGGAGGGTCTCAGGGTACCATGGGGGATGGAGGCACAGCTGGGCTGAGCTGGCAGAGGGTGGGTTGGGCCTGGATTTGCCTGCGACACCTGTGTCCCGTGTGTCAGGCAGGTCAAGCGCGGTTTACTGGGGCTGAGTAGCAGGGGAAAGGGGGTGTGTGGAGGAGTAAGAGGGCGGGGCCTGAGCTTGGGCAGGAAGTGGCACCCAGCCTGGGTGGGGGAGAATCAATGGTGGATATTCCGGTTTTTAGGCTTTTTCAGGAACCTGGCGAATGACTGAATAACTGGACTAAAACTCAAAATGTAGCTGTGCCAGTCGGGTTGTTTGTCCTCTTGCCAAATCCTGAGCTTTGGGAGGGGCGGCTTCTTCAGTGCAGAGTGGGCGTTCTGAGCTTTGTGATGTGCGTGTGTGTGGGTGCGTGCACATGTGTGTGTGTGCTTGTGTGTGCAGAAATGGGCTTCCCTGCTGGGCCCTCCCTGGTCTTCTGAAGGTGAGGGTGCAGACGTGTTGGGAAGTGCTGCCTGGGTCGCGCACCGTTTAACCCCAAAGGGGTTCAGTGCAGGAATCCTTTGTCACAAAAGCCTCAAGAAATGCATTCCAAATGAGAAAATCAGCAAAGAAAGACTTGAGACTCTCACCTGCCCTTGGCAAACACTACAAGTGTAGAAGGTGACTGGTTCCCAGCCCATCCGACACCCGTGACCGCTGTGTGGAAGATGAGGGGTGCTGCTTTGTTTCTTCTCTTGAGGTTGGTTTGTTTGTTTGTTTTTGGAGAGAGAGAGAGAGAGAGAGAGGGAGGTCTTCCATCCACTGGTTCACTCCACAAATGGCTGCAACTCTGCAACAGCCAGGGCTGGGCCGGGCCCAAGCCAAGAGCCTGAGACTCCATCCGAGTCTCTCACTTGGGTGCAGGGGCCCAAGCACTTGGGCCATCCTCTACTGCTTTCCCAGGTGCATCAGCAGGGAGCTGGACCAGAAGCAGAGCAGCGGGGGCCTCACACGCACCTTCCACGATAGGATACTGTCATGGCATGCAGTGGCACAGCCTACCGTGCCACAACACCAGCCTCCTTATCTTAGAAAGAAAAGAGAAAATAAAACAGGTCGAGGTAGTGTGTTTTATTCATTTTTAAGGCACCATAAGGGGGTTGTGATTCTCTTTCCTTAATATAAAAGGTGAAGGTGCCCCTCCCCCCTCCCCCCACCACAGTGGCAGACGCCCCTCCCCCACCCAGTGGCAGATGCCCCACCCCCTTCCGTGAGTGGCAGACGCCTGCTCCTGCCCTAGCTGCACCATGAATGTTTCCGCCCATGCTCTTAGCACAGCTGCCACCGCCCTGAGCGCCCCAATAGAATCCCCCAAAGACTGCCCGTACAGCGTCTCTTCATCCCCACTCGAGTTTATTCCATCCGGGCATCCGCCATGGAGCTGGCAGTTCAGATTTGACAGTGAGGAGGCACGGAAAGTTAGGCTTGCTTTAGAAACAGGTAGTGGTTGCCAGTTCAGTGTAGTGCTTATGCTGGACCCCAGAAGGGCCTGAGGGAGGCCGGGGAAGGAGCAGGACCTGGGGTGGAGGTCCACTCTGGCCCACCTTGTATATTCCCTGCTGCTCGCCAGGGACGGGAGGGCCATGCTGTTGCAGACTTGGAGCTCAGGCCTCCCGGGTCAGCCGCAAAGGCCAGGTCAGAACCAGGATCCCCTCCTCCCCTGCTCTCAGCCCCAGGACTTCCCTGGCTGGGGAGGAGAGCAGCCGAGGGAGGGATTTGGGCAGGAACTGGTTCTGCGTGGCTCCAGCAGCCCAATCTGTTGAGTGATTGGCACTCTGGTGCCTAGGATGGTGTGGGTGGGGGAGGGACTCGAGTTCCTGGTTGGTGCACCACTCTCCCCGGTTCCCGAGAGACAGGCTCCCCCTGTGACAGGCGGACTCCTCGCCACCCCAGGGCGTGTGACGCTGGAGATGTGAGGACTTGAGCCACGGGCCGGCCCTCTCTGGGCTCCATTGGGCAGAGACAGAGCCCTCGGTGCCGGGGTCGGGTTCCAGGCCGAACTCCGGCATTCTAAGAGGCTGAGCCGCGGCTCCACCGCCTGCGTCCCACCACGGACAAGCTGGCCTTTGTCTCGCCAGCGGGGCAGGAGGAAATCGCCAATCCCTGCCTGGGACGCGGGCTGGCAAGAGGCGCGGCCGCTCCTCCGGGGAGCGACCCGGTGGCCTGGCACTTGGCTCCTGGCCCGGGGCCCCAAGGGGCGGAGGCGGCGGGAGGAATGAGGACGCGGCGCGGCGCGCCCCTGCCACGCTCAGGCTGACGGGCGGCGGGCGGAGCGGGGCGCACTGCTCGGCTCGCCTGGGCTCAGCTCCGCGGTGCTCCGAGGGCGCGGGCTGGACGCTATCCGCGGTGCTGAAGCGCCGGCCGCGGCGGGGAGGCGGGCCCGGGGCCGCCGGGCCGCGCACACCCAATCCCGGGACCGCCCTCCTTCTCCCCGGCTCGGCGCGGCGGTGGCAGCCGGCACCGCACCGGGATGGACTGAGAGTGCGGTGGCGCGAAGGCAGCGGCGGCGGCGGCAGCGGCTGCAAGACCCACCCCAGCCTCGGGGTCGGACCCACATCCACACCCGAGAGCCCCTCCCGGGGGTGAGTCAGGGCGGGCTGAGCCGGGGTGGGGTAGTCGGGACCCTGGCTTTTACAACCTCCCCCCAGCTCCCCGTTGCAAATGTCTTCCAGCCAGGATCCCCAACAGCCTGTGAGGTTAAGGGGCAAGAGCCCTGTCCGGGGGTAAAGGGTAGAGCCTCCTGCTCTCAAAAACCCCGACAAAGGGACAGTCACGAGGCATGCCCTCCTCCCTGGCCCTGGGTGTAGCCCACAGTTTGGCCCCCGGTTGGTTTGCCCGGGCTGGTGTCCTAGGGGGTCTGTGCAGGGGTCCTGCCCTGGGCACAACCCAGCCCCTGGAATTCGGCCCAGACAGAGGCCAGCCATCTTTTTCAGCAGGGAAAGGCAGGTTAGCTGTGACTGGGGCTGCAGCTGGAAAGTCCCACCTCCCTAGGACTCCCGAGGCCTCTGAACCCCTGTGACCAGGGCTTCAGGGGTGAAGGTCACTTGAGTGCACCTGGCTGTTGTTTGAGCTGGACTCAGGCAGAGAGAGTGGATACTGGGTAGACACTCCCTGCCAGCGTTGTGTGTGTGTGTGTGTGTTCGTTCCCAGCACGCAAAGGAGATTTTAAACTCCAGTGGTGTCTGTCACAGCAGAGCCCTTCTCCGGCCTGCCTGTGCTTCCGAGTAAGCAGTTTGAGATCACGCTGGGCAACTCCCCAGCCGGAGAAGCCCTGGGGCTTCCTCAGCCCCCCGCCCCCTGGAGCTGTCCCCCCTCCTGCCGGAAGTGGGAGGATGTGTTTAAACTTGATGGGTCACCTCTGCCTTCGCTCCTACCAGCACTCGGTTCCCATCTCCATCACCTGGCAAGGTCAGACAGAGAGCTCTCTGAACGCTCAGGATGGGCTGCGCGGGCTGCTGGGGGCTCCGCTGCCCAGACAAGGGGCTTCTGGAGTGTTGGGGGAGGTGAGGGAGCAGAAAGAGGGGGGAGGAGATCGAGGGACCCTCCCCGAAGGCCCCAGGGAGGTCCACTTGTGCTGGCTTCCAGCTGGTGCTGGACCCTGATGCTGGAGCACTGGGCGGGCGGGGGGAGGGATGGTGTTGGGTTCCGTCTGTCTAAGCCTAAGCCATGTGCATCAGAAGGGGCTCGCTCTGGTGGGCAGCTGCCTTGGATCCCGTGAAAGCCTGGGCAGTGCCCGGGAAGTGGAGGCGAGCGAGGCACTGCACTGGTCTAGGGTCAGTGTTGCGCTGCAGTGGTGCTGCGGTGCTGAGGAAAATGCATGCCAAGGGTTTATTTGCATCACCTGCCTGGAGCAGACCACTTGGCACCCAGGCACCAACATCTCTCGCCGCTGTTGTGTGGAGGGCAGAGGTCGGAAGGGGAGGGGGGAGAGAACGCGCCAGGGGGTTCACAAAGTTGGTGGAAAAATAGAATGGAAGTCTAAGTTTATTCTGGTGCAAAAAAAATTTTTTTTTGAAATCTATGCTTAGTTCTTTCCATAAAATACATTCTCCCTGAACTTTTTTGAAGACAGCCCCCAGATGCATGGACTTCAAAAGATCTTGCATGAAAGTAAACTTCTCTTTTGATTTCATTTTCTGTGAATTATTGGAAATATTCTGCATATTTTCTCAAACTGTGTTATTCTTGACCACTTTTTTCCCCACCCCAAAGTGGGTTTTTTGGTGTGTGTTTTCTTTTAGCTTCTATGTGAGCTCCTTATCGTTCAGCCTGATGAATGAACTCTTTCAGAGCCTGCTTGTCCAGAAGGGTGGCTGACTCATAGCTGTGCCCTGACATCACTGTTGATCCGTTTCCTAAAAACATGAAGTCCGGAAAGAGACAGCGGCAGGCCAGCTAGGGAGGAGGCGTAGTGGCTGTTGGGGAAAAGCATCCTATTTGGGCTTTGCATGTTGTTTGCTTTGAAAAATGAACCTGGATAGCCAAAAAGTTTTCCATAACCAGATCAAGTTGAGAGAGAGAGATGAGTATTTTTAGCATGGCCCACCCCTGTAATGCAAGCAAGCTACCTATTTTTACCCATCATCTGAGCAACTTAAAACCTGCTCAATAATTCAGGTGGGTTCGAGTTCACCTCCGTAACTGAAGAGGGGACAGTTGGATGAGACGCGGGCCCAGATCCAGCTCACGGTCTCTGCTCCGAAGTCCTGCCCTTGGCTGGGTCATAGGCACAGACGCCTCTGTGCACAGTTATTAAACACGCTTGGAAAATGTGGATGGAATCTTTCTGTCTGGATGTCTCAAGACGGGAAATAAAGGCGCCATGATGAAGGCATGACCGAGAGTTGGCAGCAGGACACGCTTCCTGGTGGTGCGGGCAGGCGAGCTTGGGTCCCCAGCAGAACAGTGTTGGGGTTGGTGGCAACAGCTGTATGCTATAAAGAAGTGAACTCCGGACGTTGAGAAACCGGGGTTCACATCCCGATCTTAACCTCTGATTGGCCATAGCCCATGATCTGAGCCTTGCTGTGCCTCTATCTTACCATCTGTGAAATGGGGACAGCAGTGTGGGCCTTGTATGTGAACTGTCAGCGCAGCAATGACATGGGTGTGCTCCGTGTTCCTCTCAGTAGCTCACACCATAGTCTGCCTCTGCTGGTTATTACAGGACCCCAAGTGTGTTTAGCCAAAATGCCTCAACGTGTGTGTTTATACTTAAAAAAAAAAAAAAAAACCTGTGAGGATCAAGAAGGGACTCAGCAGCTTACCGGGGGGGTAGCCTGGTCCTGCTGGAGGCGGCGGTCCCAAGGTGGGGGCTGCCCTTGGGTCTGCCGACATCCAGGGAGGGACTTTAGCTGGCCAGCAGCGGAGGACAAGGAGAGACAGAGGGACTGTTGCCTTTAGAGGGAATGGAGCCTAAATGCCCAAGGCCACGGGGGCCTCTGTTTAGAGCAAGCACATCCAGGACAAGCTGCCTGGCGAGGGGGAGAGGCTGCCGGGCTGGCGCTCCCTGGTGCTGGCCGGTGTCTCTGCCGCCCGCCCGCCCCGGGGGACAGCAGCTAGCCCTGGTGGGCGGGTGGTGCGTGCCCTGGGCTTGTTGCCAGGCCTTCCCGGGCAGCCCCGTGAGATAAGCACCATCACCCTCCTTGTTGGACCGACGAGGAGACTCCAAGAAGCTCAGTCCCAGGGCCCCAGGATCGGAGGGCGGCAGCTGCCCCTCCAGCACCAGGAGAGGGGCCTCCCAGGCGAGCCGATGGCACGGAAGGGGAGTGATGCAGGGCCCCAGTCCCGGAGCTGCGGGCTTGCAGTCCCCTGCCCTCCTTATACTGAGGTGACTGCGGCCCACAGCTGGACGGGGAGAGGAAGAGGAGCCCTTGGAGGCTGGGGCAGCCAGGCCGACTCACCGTGGGCAGGAGTCAGTGTCTGGCACCTTCCCTTTCTGCCCTCCCCGCCCCCCGGATCCTCCTGTCCCCTCCCGGGCATGGGGTCTGTGATCCTGGCCATCAGGGTCAGCCGCTGCGGGCAGGAAACAGGGCAGGAAGGTGGCAAAGCCCTTGGAAATCAACGAGGCCAACCCTGCAGGATGTGAATGAGAGGAAGCAACTCACCCAGGGGCTGTGGGGGAGGGGGCGCACAGGGCTCTTTATGGCCACCCCAACAGGAGCTCCTCCCAGTGGGCCACGCGGCAGGGCCTGTGTGGGAGCCTGGGCAGGGGGGTGCCAGTGGCTGTGTCAGACAGGACATCCCAGACGCAAGGACTTCCTTGGTGGATCCCACAGGCTGGCTGAGCTGGGCAGCTCCGCGCACCTGGCTCCCCCACCCCGGCCCGGGAAGCCTCTCCATCTGGCCTCTGCTGGCACAGACTGCATTGATTTCCATTTCCCGGGGCGGTGAGATCACTTTAAAGGTTGTGCAGTGGAGTCTCCAGTGCTCTCCGCTCGAGACCTTGCTCTGATACCGCCTGCTGCCAACAGCCTGGGCCCCAGGCACTGGGAGGAAACGCGTGCTGGTCGCTCATGAACTTGAATTATTTACGAAGCGAGTGTAGGGCTCCCGTAGCTGCTTTGCGCACCACTGCCCCTCTGCACCCCGCCCCAGCCGTTACTTCATGAGCACACCCAGGAGCTTACCCCTTTAATTGAACAGCATTTCGTGGTGCTAAACCGCGCGCTCCTATCCCTGGGCTGCCTTTCCGGTTACTGCTCTGTGGCTCCCACCTTGAACCCCAACCCCTGCCCCCTCCCCCCACTCCTTCGCGTCCTCACCGCCTGAAGCCAGGTCCTGTTCATCTTCCTGCCCCGTTTTCTCTGGCCTCCGCCCTTTCCCCCTCCCGGGGCCCGGCTGCCACGGGCAGCGCTGATCCACTTGCTCATTCTCCGCTGACCTTGCCTGGGGCCCCTTTCGGACTCCTGCTCTGGGTGCCTGGGGGGCGGATTAGTCTTTCAGGAACGCACATTTTGCGCTGGTCACTGCCCCCTGCCTTCCCCAGCCACTGTTCCCTCAGGATGAGTGCAGGTGGCTCCACCGGGCCTTTCTGCAAGCCGGCCCAGCACCTCGCACCGCAGACCACAGGGCTGCCCAGGGGCGGCCTCGCCTCTTCTCCTGCTCGGGGGGCTCCTCTTCTCCCGCACAGGGGTCTCCTCCTCTTGCCTGCATATGTCCTGTAAGCCACCTCCTCCAGGCTGTCTTCCTGCCCAGCCTAGACCAGAGCATGCTTCTTGCTCAGATAAACATTCCCAGGGACCTGAGTATTAAAACACACACACACACACACACACACACACACTCTGAAGTCCCAACTCCCTGGGCCTGTGAATGTGGCCTTGCTGGAACTGAGGGCTTTGCAGACATCATCAAGCCACAGTGAGGTCGTGTGGGTAGAGCCTGGTCCAGGGTGACTCGTGTCCTCCTATACCAGGAGGGAAACCTGGACTCAGACCACAGGGGAGGATGGGGGCGGAGGTTAGAGTGATGCTGCCGCAAACCAAGGCGCGCCTGGGGCTGCCCGAAGCCGGAAGAGGCGAGGAAGGGGCCTCTCCTAGAACATTTGTGGGAGCACCTTCCCGCCGACACTTGGGTTTTGGATTTCTAGCCTTCAAAACTGCAAGAGAACGAAGTTCTGTGTCTGAGCCAGGTGGAAGGGTGGGATGAGAACCCTGAGCAAGGGCCCTGCTCCGGGCGACCTTCCGGCTCCTCGCTGGGCCGGCAACCATCCAGTAAGACTCCCTGCGGGAAGGGGAGCCGCCCCAGGTTCAGAGATGAACAGGTGTCAGTCAAGGGAGAGGACGGCAGAGAGCCCAGGCCAGGTGGGCAGAGGCGTGGCAGGGAGCTGAGGCCAGGAGCAGGCAGTGCTGAGCCTCCTGAGGCTTCTTAGCTCCTGGTGGGCTGTGGCTTATGCAGGAGTTTGAACTTGAACTTGCTCCCGGAAGGTAGCAGATAATATTTTTAGTAGACAGCCCATGTGGTTGCTGGCAGGGTGGATCTAAGAGAGTGCGAACTTGGAAGCCAAGGCGGGGGAGAGGAGGGCAGTGTGGAGCTGCCATTGATTTCGAAGAGTAAGGGGGATTCATTGCACACAGAGGTTCAAGGAGAGGGAGACCACAGCACAGGCGCCATCCAGCCTGGGCCTGGAAGGGCCTGGAAGGGCCTGGAAGGGAAGGGCGCTCATAAGGGGGCAGAGGAGAGGTGCTGGGCTCCCTGGGGCGACAGGCGGAGTCAGGGAGGCATCCAGGTGGCCGTGAAGTTCCAGGACACAGAGGGGAAGACTGTCCTGGCTCTGCAGCCTGGGACAGCTACACAGGGAGCTGGCACTTGGTGCTGCAGAAGTGGACGCCACCACTAGGGCCCCATCAGGGAGTGGGAAGGGAATGGGGGGGGTGAGGACAGTGGGGGTGCGGGCAGAGGGCTTCACAGAGGAGCTGCTGCTGGGACTTGCGAGCCTGACCTGCCGCAGGAGGGGCCCTGCAGGGAGCGTCCTACGCGGCTTCAGGGATGACCCTGAGCAAAGCTGCACCTGCTGCTTCTCGCCTTCGCTTCTGTTCGTGTCTACACTCGCCTCCGACACCCTCTCTCCGCCTTGGCGCGGCGCATGACACCTCTCTGGATCACATGGGCCAGAGTACAAGCCGGTGCGTGCCCGGACCACCCCGTGCATGGGTGATGCCTCCCGGTTCCACAGCTGTGATTCTCCAGGTTACTGGTAGTGGCAGCCTGGTAGCTTGAGGGTGGGGTGAGACCCACAGCCTGGCTGGAGGCCGGGTGCCTGCCCTGCGGCCCCGCCACCCCTGGCTGCAGCTCTGTCCGTTCTTTGCAGGGCGCGTCACCATGGGCGGCTGTGTTCCTCCGCTTCCTGGGGATCGTGCCGCGGGTGCGCCAAATGATCCAGCCCTTGTCTGATTGCTGTCTGCCAGGTTGGTCTGTGTGCGCTGGTGTGCTGGCTTCTCTCGCGTGGCTTCCGGGCGCACCTGCCCGCACTGTCACCCAGTGTGCACCCGCCTCCGTGCCCGACCTTGCACCCTGCGAGAGTCCCTTAGAGGTCACCGGAGGTTTTGCAGGGAGCAGGCCTCCTCATTGGAGCAGAAGTGACTTTTAGTTAGGAAACACGTGCTTGTGGAGCACGTAAATGACTCTCAAATATATAGCATACAATTTAGGCGTCCTTCGTCACCTCCCTCCCCTCCCGAGAGCAGCACTCCACCAACGTGCTAGCAGGAGTGCTTTTCCAGAACTTTCCCACGCATTTACAAAGCCATCGAAGTATACACACGCCCACGCGCACATGCACCCATACATCTTATACACAGTGATGAGGAGACGGCCTTTTTTTTTTTTCTGTTACTAATACATTTTAGAGATTTTGCATGTGGGTGAAAATAGGCCAATCTCATTTTTATTTTAAAAAATGTTTATGTATGGGGCTGGCACTCTGGCGTAGTCTCCTCCTCAGTGCCAGCATCCCAAATGGGCACCGGTTTGAGTCCCGGCTGCTGCACTTCCGATCCAGCTCTCTGCTATGGCCTGGGAAAGCAGTAGAAGATGGCCCAAGTGCTTGGGCCCCTGCACCTGCGTAGGAGACCTGGAAGAAGCACCTGGCTTCTGATAGGCCCATCTCCAGATGTTGCAGCCATTTGGGGGAGTAAACCAGTGAATGAAAGACCTCTCTCTCTCTGTCTCTCCCTCTCTCTGTAACTCTGTCTCTCAAATAAATCAGTCTTTAAAAACTGTTTATTTATCTTTCATCTACTTGAAAGAGACACAGAGATCTCGCATCTGCTGGCTTATTCTCCAAATGCCCACAACCACCACAGCTGGGCCAGGCTGGAGCCCAGACAGCATCCAAGTCTTCCGCGGGTGTTGTGGTACAGTGGGTTAAGCCGCCACTAGCAACATTTACATCCCATACCAGAGTGCTGGTTCCAGGCCTGGTTACTTGGCTTCTGATCCAGCTTCCTGCTAATGTGCTTGAGAAGGCACAGAGGATGGCCCAAGTACTTGGGTTCCTGCCAGGAGGTGGGCTAGGCCCAAATCAGGAGTCCAGAACTCCATCTGGATCTCCCACATGGGTGGCAGGGACCCAAGTACTTGAGCCCCCACCTGCTATCTCCCAGGGTGCACATTGGCAGGAAGCTGGGGTTGGGAACAGAACTGGGACTCAACTCCAGGGACTCCACCCTGGAATGAGGGGGTCCCAAGCAGGAGCACACTAACAGTTGGCCACAATGGAATAGTTTCCCCCTTTATTTTCTTTGGAATTGCTATGTACTTGAAAGAGAGACAGAGAGGAGGGAGAAAGACAGACACAGATCTTCCACCTGCTGGTTCACGGCCCCAAATGCCTGCAACAGCTGTGACTGCAGCAGTCGGAGCTGGGAGCCAGGAGCTCCACCCAGGTCTCCCATGGGAGTGACAGGGACCCCAGTACTTGGGCCGGCACTTTCAGTCTCCCATGGTGCATTTGCATGAAGCTGGACTTGGAAGCAGAGCCAATCCTGAACCAGCAACATTGGATGCAAGTGTTCAAATGGCATCTTAACCATTGAGCCAAACACCCACCCCTCATTTTCCTCTTGAGGGACAGTGGGTTCTTCACCATTTTTGAAAAAAAAAATTATTTATTTATTTGAAAGGCAGAGTTACAGAGAGAAGGAAAGGGGAGAGGGGGATCCTCCATCTGCTGTTTGACTCCCCAAATGGCCACAATGGCTGGGGCTGGGCCAGGCCAAATCTGGGAGCTTCTTCTGGGTCTCCCACATGGGTGCAGGGGTCTAAGCACTTGGGCCATCTTCCAGTGCTTTCCTGGGTACGTTAGCAAAGAGCTGGATCGAAAGTGGAGCAGCCGGGACTCGAACCAGCACCCTTATGGGATGCCGGTGCCACAAGCTGCAGCTTTACCCACTGTGCCACAGCACCGGCCCTAGATTCTTCAGCTTGTATTCCTGTCCCATAGAGTGCAGTAGTGGGCCTTCTTCATCTCCGTGCACGTGTGTGAGTTTTTCCGTCACGTATGTTCCTAGGAGAGAAATCGGAAGGCTACAAGGCCATGCACGTGATACACAGCAACAGACCCGATCAGGCTGTCAGCCAGAAGGAATACACCCCGCCGCCATGTCTCCCAGCAGCGTGAGCGGCAGCAGAGGCCACCCCTTTGTTACACTGATGAAGGAACCAAAAGGCCCTGTCTCGCGTTTTGCTCCTGACCATGGAGTGTGCGTTTATCTGCCTTATTGACCAGCGTGTGCGTCCTGCGGCTTGCATATTCATTATCTATTTTTCATTTCACTCCTTGGATACTTGTGGTTTCCATTGCTGATGTATCAGGAGCTCCCTCTAGTGGCGATTTCTCCCGCCTTGGTTATATGTCTTGCAAGTGTTTTCTTGTCTTTTAACTCTTGGGTGGTGACTGTGGCACTATGACGTTCCCAAATACTTATGTTCTTTTTTTTAAGATTTATTTATTTATTTGAAAGAGTTACACACAGAGAGAAGGAGAGGCAGAGAGAAAGAGAGAGGTCTTCCATCTGCTGGTTCACTCCCCAGATGGCCGGAACGGCCCGAGCTAGGCCAAGCCGAAGCCAGGAGCCAGGAGCTTCTTCCAGGTCTCCCATGCGGGTGCAGGGGCCCAAGGACTTGGGCCATCTTCTACTGCTATCCCAGGCCACAGCAGAGAGCTGGATGGGAAGTGGAGCAGCCGGGACTCAAACCAGCGCCCATATGGGATGCCGGCACTGCAGGCGGTGGCTTTACCTGCTACACCACAGCGCCAGCCCCGTGCTTATGTTCTAAGCTCCGTCAACCACAGGGCTTGTTTTTTTAGTGGTGGGGGGCCGGGGTGGAAGTGGAGGTTGGAGGCTTAGAATGTTGCTCTCCTGCCCCTTCCTTGCTCTTTGCTTGCCTTCGAACAAAACCTCTCAACTTGAACTTTGCCACTTGACAGCTGTGCCGCCCATCCTGGCCAGCCCCACACCAGCTGCCAAGGGCTCACAGGAGCAGCTGACCTTGTTAAACTAACTCCTTGATGGACGTGGAGACCAAGTGCGTTTGGGCATTGGACTTGCCTGGGGCAGAAGCTCCGGGGACGCCAGGCACTGCCGTAGTTCACTTTTCTCAGGTGTTTTTTGTTTTTGTTTTTGTTGAGTGCCTGCAGGGCTGAGGTCATTGTCACTTCTCTATGCAGGGAAGTCATCAGCCATAACCAAATCCAACAGAGCAGGTGATTTAAAGAACAGAAATTTATTCTCACCATTCTGGCGGCTGGAAGTCCAAGATCAAAAAAGCAGCAGGATTGATTTCTCATGAGACCTCGCTGTGGCCGCCGTCTCACCGTGTCTTCACATGGCTGCCCTACTCCTTTCTTATCCTTTTTTTTTCTTTTAAAGATTTATTTGAAAGGCAGAGACAGAGAGAGGGGTCTTCCATCCGCTGGTTCACTCCCCAAACGGCCGCAAAGGCTGGAGCTGCGCTGATCCGAAGCCAGGAGCCAGGAGCTTCTTCTGGGTCTCCCACACGGGTGCAGGGGCCCAAGGACTTGGGCCATCTTCCACTGCTTTTCCAGGCCATAGCAGAGAGCTGGGTCAGAAGTGGAGCAGCCGGGACTCGAACCGGTGCCCATGTGGGATGCCGGCACTACAGGCAGCAGCTTTACCCGCTATGCCACAACGCCGTCCCTTGGAATCCATCTTCCTATGAGGACACCTGTCCTGACAAGTCAGGGTCCACCTTGATGACCTCATTTTATCTTAATCTCCTCTATATGGGGAGGGGACACCTGGCAAGGCGGCTAACTTGCCTCTGTGGCTGGATCCAGTCCCAGCTCTGCTCTGGCTTCCGCTAATGCACATCCCGGGAGACAGCAGGTGACGGCTCAAGGTCCCGGGCCCCTGCCACCCACGTGGGAGATCTGGAATGAGTTCCAGGCCCCTGCTTGGGTGCCTGGCCCGGCCCTGGCTGCAGAGGGCATTTGGGCAAGTGAGCCAGTAGATAGGAGATCTCTGTCTCTCTGCCCGTTAGAAACATAAACATTAATTATTAAAAAAAATCATCTCTTTAAAGGTTCAACTGCAATCCCTCACATTCTGAGGCTCTAGGGATTTGGACTTCAACACAGGGAGACTTGGCTGACCCTGCAGCAGAGGGAAAGCCCCGCGCTGGGATGAGACTCAGGGGAGTGAGGCTTCCAGTCTGCCGGGGAGCAGACTGAGGATCCGGGCTCAGGCTCGTGCCTCCAACTCTGAAGCCCTGGACCCTGCAGGGAGGGGGCGGGGATGATGTCGGGGCGGGGGGCACTGGTGTTACAACTCTTTGAGTTCCACCACCCTGACTTCCTGCTCACCTGTCACCAACCCTTGTCCCCACCATCCCATGGCCTCATAACTCTCACCCCCTAAGCAGGGTACCTGCTCCCTGCAGAACTCCTGCACGTCCTTTGTCCCCCAGGAAACGGCATCAAATAAAAATTCACTTGAGGGCCCAGTGCTGTGCCGCAGCGGGGTAAGCCACCGCTTGCAACGCCAAGCATCCCATAAGAGTGCTGGTTCCAGTCCCCTCTGCTCCACTTCCAATCCAGCTCTCTGCTGTGGCCTGGGAAAGCAGTAGAGGATGGCCCAAGTGCTTGGGCCCCTGCACCCACATGGGAGACCCAAAAGAAGCTCTTGGCTCCTGGCTTCAGTTTGTCCCAGCTCTGGCTGTAGAAGCCATTTGGGGACTAAGCCAGAGGATGAAAGATCTCTCTCTTTTTGTCTCTCTCATTCTCTCTGTAACTCAGAGGCCTTTCAGATAAACCAATAAAAATTTTTAAAGGGGAAAAATAATTCCTATGAGAGATGGCTTAGCTTTTTTTAAATATTTATTTATTTGAAAGGCAGAGTTACACAGAGGCAGAGGCAGAGAGACAGACGAGAGATCTTCCATTTGAGGTTCACTCCTCAAATGGCCATAACAGCCAAGGCTGAGTCAGGCCAAAACCAGGAGCCAGGAGCTTCTTACAGGTTTCCCACTTGGGTGCAGGAGCCCAAACACTTGGACCATCTTCTGCTGCTTTCCCAGGTGCATTAACAGGGAGCTGGATTGGAAGTGGAGCATCCAAGACTCAAATCAGCACCCATATGGGATGTTGCTGCTGCAGGTGGCAGCTTTACCCACTACACCACAGCCCCAGCCCCTGGCTTAGCCTTAAAAAAAAAAGACAGTTGATTGAACGTAGCTTGCTGCACTTCTGCTGTCATAGGCAACATTGCAGGGGACGATGAAGAGGACTTGAACTGCAGGAGGCTCCCTGGGCATCGCAAAGCTGTGATTGCTCGTTTGCTTCCCTCCTCCCCTCTGTCCGCACACCTGCCGTATCCCATCTTCAGCATCCTACGAACCAGTACGTGTCACCCTGTGCCCTCCTCACCCTACACTGGAGCTAGCAGCTTCCCTGGTTCTCTAAGGAGCGTTCCAATGGCTGCGTGATAGTCTACTGAGTCACAGACCGGTGTTTTGACCTCATCCTTCAACTTCCCCGCTTGGGCTGTTACGGATAATGGCGCTGTGAATGACTTTGTATAGAAAGATTTTCGCTCCTCCTGAGTTGTTTGCTGTGGGAAGGCCCCCAGGAGTCTGATTGCTTGTTGAGTTAAGGGTCACAGCAGCATAGTGGCTCCTCAGTGAGCCCTACGATCGCTTTACAGAACGAACATCACCATGCCCTGTGCCACCAACACCCAGCTGAGCACCTCGGCTTCCCTCCTACCTCGCTGGCCTTAAGCACCAATAGCGAAATACATTTTGTGACCATTTTCATATACTTAAAAGGGTCCATTAAAGCTGCTTGCTTTGAGTTGCTTTACTAACCAACAAACAAGAAGGAACATTCTGCAACAGATTTGGATTTTCCATTCCTTTTGTTGTCACTTTCTTAAAAAAATCAGTGAAGACCAAACAAATGGATAGGAACGTCTTAGGAGGCCCAGCCCTCTGATTGTGTGGGGCGGGACTTGTTGCTGAAAGTAGTACTGAGTGAGCAAGGGGTTTCTGGGTTAATAACTGACACAGTAGGTGAATGGGGGCTGAGGAGGGGCCAGTGCCCTCGGACCTGCTGCAGGGACTGACCCCAGCTGCTCACCCCGGCCATCGAAATGCGCAGCTGGGGATGCTAACGGAGCCCCTTGCTCGTTCCAGACTCGGCTCCCAGCAGTGTGGCGTCTGCCTCCTCTGCCGTCTCTAACACGGGTGGGGAACCTTTTATTTTATTCCGCCAAGGGCCAATTTGGATATCTGTAACATCACTCGCGGGCCATGCAAAATGATCCACTTAAAAATGAGCCTGCTATAGATGTACGGACTTTCTTGTCCTGCCTGTAGTTGCTTCGGCAAGGTCAGACTGAATAATGCCACGGGCCCTGCACAGCCTGCCGGCAGAATGGTCCCCACTCCTGCAACAGCACGGGGCACGGGTGAACAGGGCCAGGCCTCGGCACCATCCCTAGCCCTCCCCTTTTCTCAAACTTGTTTGAATGCACTCTCCCCCCAGGGTGCACTCTCTCCCATTCCATTTTTCTGATCTAAAATAATCAATGGTCCATTGAAAATTTCCCTCCCAACCTTGGAAGTTTATTGTAATTACCTAGCAACCCATTTTCATCCATGTGGCTCCTGAATTCATTCTTTGGCTTCGGTGCGGAATCCTTTATGAATGAGGTAGACAGGAGCTATCCATGGCTGTGTGACCACTGCAGCTCAGTGGGGTTTTGCTTTTGAGATATCCCCCATGTGCGTGCATCACGGACCCTCGGAAGGCTTTGCTCTCCCAGGCCAATATGGAGAAGGGCAGCGGCCATCTTCCGGGGGAGTCCAGCCCCTCATTAGTAAAGAGCACGAGACCCAGAGCGGGAGCTTCGCATGTTTAGGGGGTAGCCAGCTCAGGTCTGGAAGCCCCCGTTGGATCTTGCTCCCAAGGGGACTCCCGTGAAGGACGGGGCAGGGGCACAGAGGGGACAGGGCTCTGCCAGAGATGGTGGGCGTCAGAGATGCAGCTGGGGGCGCAGCAGTAGGAGCCTTGGGAAGGCAGGAAGGTGGCGAGGTTTGCTAGCCTAGGCCACGTAGGGCTCTCGGGGGGTGACTGAGCTGCTCTTGTCCGTCCACTCACTGATCTAGTCATTCGTGTGCACCTGCCGTGCGCTCGGCCAGGCTGGAGGCTGAGAACAGAGAGGAAAGGCCGCGGTCCCAGCACACACGGAGTCCACCGTCTGCTGTGAGACGCAGACAAGTAGATAGGGATCCAAAGTGGGGTGCTGGGGCCCGGGGAAAGAGAGCCAGGCTTCTCCAGGAGCCCAGAATCAAGGAGATTCACACATGCCGCTATCATGTCCGATGTCCGTGCCTGCACGGCTTTCCCACAGTTGTGAAGATGGCTGGCCGTTGGTCCATTCAGTATTTTGTGTTGGAGCATAGTCTGTTGTTTCTAAGGAGTCTCTCCATGATCTGCCATGAAGTTGATGGACTAAACATTCACCTGCTGTTAGACAATTAGGTTCTTTTAAATTTTTTAAAAATATATTTATTTAATTTATGTGTTTGAAAGTTGGAGACATATCTCTCATCTCCTGGCTCACTCCCTCAAATAACCCGCAACAGGCCAGAGTTAAGAGCCAGGTCTCCCACTTCCGTCCAGGTCTCCCTGGACAGAAGCACTTGGGCCATTGCCTGTTGCCCCCTGGGCACATTAGCAGGAAGCTGGGTCAGAATGGTGGCGAGACTCAGCCCCAGGCCCTCTCCTATGGGACACAGGCACCCCCAGCAGCGGTTTAACCCACTGCGCCAGGAAACACACACCCCCTTTGATGTTTTTAACGTGTTTCCTTGAGAGGCAGAGAAATAGACCTATAGACAGAGACAGCCACTGTTTCACTCCCCGAACGCCTGCAACAGCCGGGGGCGCCAGGCACGCCATCCGGGTCTCCCACATGGGTGGCAGCACCCGTGACTTGACCCATCCCTGCTGCCTCCCAGGGCCCACGTTAACAGGAAGCTGGAGTCAGCAGCCAGGGCCAGGAGCCAAATCCAGGCTCTCTGGTGTGGGATGCAGGCATCCGCATCAACGTATCAGCCTCTAGGCTGGACACCTGCCCCTGGGCTGCTGCTAGGTCTTGGCAACAAGTAGCGCTCCAAACGGAGTTCCCTGCAGTGTTCCCGCTGTGTCCTTGTCATGCATCCCATTTGTCATCCTGGAGCACAGCTACTGTGCAGGGCCATGCTGTCCCCAGAGACCTCACACTAGTTTCTGGAGCTGCTGTCAGTGGCTGGCGGATCCATCTCTCTCTCTCTCTCTCTCTCTCTCTCTCTCTCTCTCTCTCTCTCTCTCTCTTAAAGATTTTTATTTATTTATTTGAAAGTCAGAGTTACACAGAGAGAGGAGAGGCAGAGAGAGAGAGAGGTCTTCCATTTGGTGGTTCACTCCCCAATTGGCCACAACGGGCCCAAGCTGCGCCAATCCAAAGCCAGGGGCCAGGAGTTTCTTCTGGTCTCCCACGTGGGTGCAGGGGCCCAAGGACCTGGGTCATCTTCTACTGCTTTCCCAGGCCATAGCAGAGAGCTGGAATGGAAGTGGAGCAGCCTGGTCTTGAACTGGCGCTCATATGGGATGCTGGCGCTTCAGGCCAGGGCGTTAACCCACTGAGCCACAGCACCGCCCCCCCCCTTTCCCCCCTGATGGGGTCACGTCCCTTGTAAGCTGAAAATATCGTACGTTGAATATGGCGTACATTGAAAATGTCAAGTTAAGAATGTGTTAGGGGACCCAGCGCTGTGGCTCACTTGGTTAATCCTCCGCCTGCAGTGCTGGCATCCCATATGGGCACTGGGTTCTAGTCCCAGTTGCTCCTTTTCCAGGCCAGCTCTCTGCTGTGGCCCAGGAAGGCAGTGGAGGATGGCCCAAGTGCTTGGGCGCCTGCACCTGCATGGGAGACCAGGATGAAGCACCTGGCTCCTGGCTTCGGATCGGCGTAGCGCCAGCCATGGTGGCCATTTGAGGGGTGAACAAATGGAAGGAAGACCTTTCTCTCTATCTCTCTCTCTGTGTCTGTAACTCTACCTGTCAAATAAATAAATAAAAAATCTTTTTAAAAAAATGTGTTTAGGGAATTGAATATTTAGCCTGGTGGTTAAAATGTCCCTGTCCCCCTATCAGAGTACCCAAGTTAGATTCCCCGACTCCAGCTGCCAACTCCAGTGTCCTGGTCATGGAGACTGTGGGAAGCAGCAGGTGATGGCTCAGGCCCCTGGGTCCCCGCCTCCCACACGGGAGACCCGGCTTAAGTTCCTGGCTCCTGGCTTCAGCCCAGCCCCAGCTGTTGCAAGCATTTTGGGAGTGAACCAATAGATGGGAGATCTCTCTCCCTCTCTGCCTCCCAAACAAATCAATTAACACTTAAAAAAAAAAAAAAGGAAAAGTCATTTGCTATAATTAGCCTAAACACCCCAGCTTAACCAGGTAGCACATTGCCACCTCCCAGGGTTGTAGGAGAGGACTGTGCCACACATCACTCACCTGGGAAGAGATCCAAATTCCAGATTCAAAGCATGGTTACTACTGAAGGCCGATCAGTTTCGCACCATCGTAAAGTCAGGAACTGCCTCTCTGTAGTTGGGGGGTTGTGTGTTGCCTTATGGACAAAGGAGTGAACAGCGTGGACACGAGTCTGACCACCAGTGTTCTATAACAAGCGGAAAGGGGAAGGCAGCCATCCAGGGGGCGCTGTCCCAGCAGCCACCACCCAGGTGGCACAAGAAAGCAAAGTGGTGACCACGGACGTGAGAGGACACGGAGGACTTTGCAGGGAGCAGGATCAGCTTGGCCTGGACGTGGGGCTCGGTAGGAGCTGAGACCCAGGAGTGTAGCCGCCTCCGTGGTTGCCAGCACCAGGCATTTGGGGTGAAAGGACTTCAGTAAGGACTTGGAGTTGGTGCACTTGGGTTTCGGCGGTCTCTGGGAGGGTGACCAAGCACCTGGAGCTGCTCAAGAGATACCCACAATGCACGAGTACAGATGGGCACAGACATGGAACCGGGGGCTCTGCCTCGCGCCCACGAGGTTGGGACAGAAACTGTGCCCAAGCCCCTGGGTAATTCCACCTGGCGGAGCGGCTGGAATGACCCAGGATCATCTCACGCTCGGCTCCCTTGGCCTCCTCCATACTCGGTCAGCTCCGCCTTACGGCTCCCGAGTCTCCTGTAAGGACCAGCTCGCACCCTCTGGCCGCCCGTTCAGCCTGGTTGCGGGTTGTGAAGTCACGGGAGCAGGAACTGGTGGTTTGTGGATGCAACTCCGAGTGTACAATAATTGGGTAAAAAGGAGAGACAGCGTGGGCGGGTGTTGGCTTTCGCGGGACTGCCTGTTTTTTGTTTTGTTTTGTTTTGTTTTGTTTTTTTCTTTTACCGTCCTGCCTTCCTCACCGGGTACTTTGGCTCCTAGCATCTCAGTCTCCAGCCACGAGCCGGGCGTGGCTCCAGTGAGGACGGTGCTCAGCTCCTCTTCCCGCCCCTTCCCCAACCTCTCAGAGTCGGGAAGATCCCTGCAGCCCCCAGTTCCCAGTTCCCATAATATGACACACACAGCGTCTGGTTTCAATACCCTGCGTTGGACTTAACACTTGCACGTGGGAATCCTTTGAAAACATCGTTTGTTTATGTTTCTGAACACTTTCCCAAAACGTTCCGAACACGGCTCCAATTTCCCCCCATTTTTTCCTCTGGGAGCCTGGGGAACTTAGGAAGCCCCAGAGCCCAGGGCTCTGTGCCAAGGGAGCAGCAACTCCCCGGGGCCCCGGCTGGTGCTCTCCTACCAGACACAGGTGCATCAGCCGCTGCCCCAGGCCAGCCTCCAGCCTGGGACCCCGGGCGAGTCCCTTTGTCTTAGCGCCTGTCCACTCTTCTGTGAGAGACGGTATTGGTGGTGCCTGCCACCCGAGGCTTCTCTGGGAGGATTAAATGAGGGAAACGCAGGTAAAGCACACGAGGCCCAGGACTTGGTGTTTGGTCACCCAGTGGTGACAGTGCAATGGTGCCACTGTGTTGCTCTGCATTTCATAACCAGAAAACTTAAGGACAATCACACTTGCCTGCTATTCCCAGGCTGGTTAACCCAACGCTACGGCGAAAGATTCATCCTCTAGGCGGAAGACATGGTTCAGAGTCAGCGAGCCGGGGCCACCTGCCCCGAGCCTATTAGATGCTTACTCAGGGGCTTGCTTGCTTGTGTATTTGGAAAAATCGTTGGTGGAAAGGGCTTCAGTCCCATAAATTGCACCTGCTACACCCCCATGACGGATCTAGCTTCCTGTGAGGTGTCAGTGTTAGTGGAGCTGTGTTAGGCACAGGAGCAGTGGCAAAACCCAGGCCCAGGCCCCAGAGGCTGCACCGGGCATCCATGGTGCCGAGGGAGGCGGGGGCCAGGCCGAGCCATGGGCACAGACAGACTGTGCCTGGCCGGGACTGTGTTTAAGCGACCCCAAGTGCATCCAGAGGAAGTCCATCCGAGGGAGCAGTGGACAGGAATGGGACCGGTGAGCAGTGTGAGGGCGGGACCTGCTCCGTGACCTTGGACGTGTTTCTAAGACTCCCTGGGGAGGAGGAAGGTGTGGGGGGCTGAGAGGGGCAGGAGCTGTGGACCACCCGGCTGTGTTTGATGGGGGCAGCCCTCAGGCTGTGCTGACCAAGTGGATGCGCATCTAAGGAGCAGAGGAGGCAGGGGCGACCCCCCAGGCGTCTGGGTCATGCACATGGGGTGGGGTGGGGATGGCACTAGCTGAGGGTTGGAGGAGGGAGGAAGGGTGCGGGCACAGGTCCCCAGGGGCTTCTGGGAGTTTCCATGTGGACAGCTGGGGAAGCTGTGTCCAGAGAGGTGTGGGCGGAAGTAGGTGTCAGTGCCCAGCAGCTTGCAGCCAGCATGGCACCAGCGCCAACGGCTCCCTGGGGCCCTGGCCTGTTGCCTTCCTTCCAGCGGGCAGCCAGGTGGCCCGACACAGGTGCAGCCGCCTCGGCGGGGTCAGAAGGCGGTCAGGACTCAGGGATGCCCTCCCTCCCCGATGGTCCGAAATTCCCACCCAGCCCCAGGACCATCCCCACCACCCACGCACCCCTGGGCTCTTAAGGACGTCCTCACCCTCTGAGATGAAGCCACGCGGAGCCTGCTGCTGCAGGGGGCGGCACCTGCGCTCCGGTGTTCGCATTGCAAGCTGACGTCAGGACGGGGAGCCCGGGATGCCCGAGGGGTCGCACCGGCGAGGGGGCGGATGGGACCGCATACCCTGGCTGCTGGGGGCGAGAAGGGGGGAGCCGCGCGGCCGCTTGCGCTCGACTGGGCTCGGCCCAGCCCCCGCGGCGCCGATAGGGTTAAGCGGCCCGGGCACCGGGCAGGCGGCAGTGGTGCATTGTGGTAACGCGGCGCCGGGACCCGCGCGCGTCCGCCTCCGCCGCCTCCGCCGGGCGGCCCGCCGAGCTGCGCGCGCCTCCGTGTGAGCCCCCCGGGACCCGGCGCCATGTAGCGTCCGGCCGCCCGGGAGGCCGGCCCCGCCGCGGGGATGAAGGGACGCGGCTGCTGGGAGACGGCTTCCGTGCGCTCCTTCTGCAGCTCCGGCTGCCTGAATAAATTTAAGAAGGGTTAGTGCTGCCGGCCTCCGCCCGCAAGAGGCCCCGCTGCATGCTCGGTCCACGCGAGCTTTCGATGTCACTGCCTCGCGGCGTGCGGGAGCCTTGGGGGAACCCCTGCTCCCGCACCCCGCCGGCGCGCGCTCCGCACTCGCTCTGCTTTTGCGCACGGGGCGCGCTGGAGAGAGGGGGCTGCGGCTAGAGAGGCATCCTCTGCGGAGAGGAAACCAAATACAATCTCGAGCTTTCTGGAAAGAAGGGGGACGTGGCGGACGGCGCTTAATCCACTCATCCCCCTCTTCCTTCCCCCGGAGCCCCGGTAGAATGATGGCTTTCAGCTGGCCCCGGTGGGGTGGGGGGACACCCGTGGTGTCAGCTGGGGTCAGCGCAAGACCCTTCCCGGAGGGCCGCCTGGGTTTGAGCCCTGAGAACGCTGCCCCGCCCCGCTGCACCCCCACCACCACCCCCAGGATCCTGAGTGACCCCTGGGGGTGTGCAGGTGCACAGGTCCCAGAGCGCTTCCCACCACCCATGGGGGGTCCGGGCGCCGGCTGAGGTTTAAGCTTTGCAGTTGTTCTTGTCTGCAAGGCTTGCAACCTTGCTTCTGCGTGAGTGAAACCAGCTGTGCTAACCTTGATGCGCGTTTTCTGGGTTCATTTGGAACTCTGCGGGGCGGGGGGGGGGGATTAGGATCCTTTAACCCTGAAAGACACAGGGAGCAGTTAATTTTCCCCTAACATAAATTCATGAGAAACAGCTCCTTTAAGAAACCCAACTCCCTCTGATCAGCAGCAAAACCTTGTAATGACACTGCACCTGCTGAGTTAGTCCTGCTACTGGCTTCTTCAGGCCCTGGCTCCTGGCAGAGTCCCCCACCCCAGAGTCACAGGCTGCAAGCCACAGCTGGGGGGGGGGGCGCGGGGGGGTCAGGTTTATGCAAATTCTTCCGGAAAACTCCAGTCTGAATTCAGTCCCAGGGCCTTGGCAATCCTGGACATTTGGGAGTTGATTTCATGAGGAACTCACCCTGCAGCCTCACCTTGTAGAGTCTTTTGAAGAAACTTGAGGTGAGTTTTGTCTAGTCTGTGTTTTCGAGGGGGAGTTGGAGGCTCGGTCTGCATTTCCAGGTTTTGTTTTGGATGTGACGTCATTGCCAAAGCGGTGATGTTCCGTGGGCAGCGTGTAAGTGGCGTCTCTGTGCTTTCTCTGGATGGGTTTTATCCTGAGGGTGGACTGTGGAGTAACAGGAAAATCGGTGTCAGGTGTTAAGGGGTTTTCTTGGTTGCCGTTGTCTGAAAATACTGCTGACGTGGGGGCCAGACGTCCACCTGTGTTCTGCAGGGTTCTGGCAGGAGTGCTCACTGCTGTCCAGAGACTTGGGTGAGACCTGAGCTACTTACCTGGGGAAGGGCCATGCCACACCCTCCTGGGCCAGTGTCCGGCTGTGCCGTGTGTGTGTTGTTTGCATGTTCACGCGCATGCCCCACCGTGCTCGGAGACAGGCCCTGGAGCAGAGCTTACTGCACCAGGGGCAGGAGGAAGTCCAGGGGCCAATGCCATGGTCAAGAGCAGCCAGGACCCAGCCTCGGAGAAGAGTGTCCCCTCAGGTGCCCTGTGAGGAGGAGGGCCTCGGGCAGCCAGAATACAGTTTGCAAGATCAGCTTTTCTTGTCTCTATTTTATTTTTTTGACAGGCAGAGTTAGTGAGAGAGAGACAGAGAGAAAGGTCTTCCTTCCGTTGGTTCACCCCCCAAATGGGCACTATGGCCAGTGTGTTGTGGCCGGCGTGTTGTGCCGATCTGAAGCCAGGAGCCAGGTGCTTCCTCCTGGTCTCCCATGCGGGTGCAGGGCCCAAGCACTTGGGCCATCCTCCACTGCCTTCCCGGGCCACAGCAGAGAGCTAGACTGGAAGAGGAGCAACTGGGACAGAATCTGGCGCCCCAACCGGGACTAGAACCCGGGGTGCCAGCGCTGCAGGCAGAGGATTAGCCTAGTGAGCTGCGGTGCCAGCCTCTCTCTCTTTTTAAAAAAATCTTATTTGAGAGACAGAGTGGAAGCTTCCACCTGCTGGTTCACTCCCCAGACACTTGCAGTGGCCAGGACGGGGTTGGGGCCAGGCCCTGCAGGAGGTGGGGAGCTCCATCCAGATCTCCCATTCGGTCAGCAAGAAACCCAGCTACCAGACCCATCCCCACTGCCTCCCCCAGGGTCTGTATTAGTGGGAAGCTGGAATCAGACATCAAATAAACCCAGATACTGTGGCAGGGAATCCAAGTGTCTTTTTTATTTTGTTTGACAGGCAGAGTTAGACAGTGAGAGAGAGAGACAGAGAGAAAGGTCTTCCTTCCATTGGTTCACCCCCCAAATGGCTGCCACAGCCGGTGCTATGTCGATCCGAAGCCAGGAGCCAGGTGCTTGCTCCTGGTCTCCCATGTGGGTGCAGTCAGGCACTTGGGCCATCCTCCACTGCACTCCCGGGCCACATCAGAGAGCTGGACTGGAAGAGGAGCAACTGGGACTAGAACCTGGTGCCCATATGGGATGCCAGTGCCGCAAGTGGAGGATTAACCAAGTGAGCCACAGCGCCAGCCCCCAAGTGTCTTAATGTTTTAACTGCTAGGCTAAACTCCTGCTTCAGATATCCCAGTTTTTAAATGATGTCCCCCCACCAAAAACAAACAAAAAAACCACTGTGCATGGCCAGCTAGAACATTCCTGCAGAGAACACTGCCTTGCTGCCTAGGGTGAGGAAGGAGGGAAGTGGTGCAGGGGGCTGCAGGAGGCCTGGTTAGCGCCCAGCCCGGGGAGCTGGGAGCCTCCTGGCACTTCAAGCTGCAAGGGCGTGGGGTCCTCTTCCCCTGTGTGCCAGCCAGAGGCTGGCCGCCTCCTGCAGAAACACTGAAGGCCACCGAGACGAGGGTTGGCTGCAGACAAGTTGCCTTTGGGAATGGGTCCCAGTGGGGTTGCCTTGAGGTTTGCTGGCTGCCCCCACCCCAGTGGAGGTGGAGGGGGCGGTGGCTGAGGCCCAGGGGGTGACTGTCTCAGGAAAGGGACAGCATCGGGCTTCATAGGCTGCAACTCTGCCACCAGCCTGAGCAACCTGGGGAGAACCCCAGCTGCTTCCCCACCCTTGTGGACAAGGGGAGGAGCCTGGGTGGTACTTTGGCAGGCTGCTCGGTCTTAGGGTTAGGGTGAACCCCAACTTCCTCTTCTGAAAGATGGCATCAGGGGCCCAGTGTTGTGGCACAGCGAGTTAAGCTGCCTCCTGCGACTCCGGCATCCCATATGGGCGTGGGCTCGAGTCCCGGCTGCTGCTCCACTTCTGATCCGGCTCCCTGCTAATGCGCCTGGAAGAGCAATGGAAGATGGCCTAAGTGCTTGGGCCCCTGCCACCCCCATGGGAGACCTTAGATGGCCCAGCCCTGGCAGTTGCAGTCACTGGGGGAGTGAACCAGTCAAATGACTTTCTGTGTGTGTGTGCGCGTGTGAGCGCCCGCCCAGTCCTGCCTCCCCACTCTGTCCTCCAGGCCTAGTGCCCCTGCCCCCCCACCAATCTTCACTCAGAGCCATCTCTGCAGGCCCTAGCTCATCCTAGCTCATCCGGAAGCTCCCCTCCCCACCACCCAAGGCTGAAGAGGGTCCCTCCCTCCAACCTTGGCTGCAGCCCCCTCAGCAGTGGACCTGGGTGGTTTGATAGGAAATCTCGCCCGGGTCCAGGGCTGTCAGCTGCCAGAGGTAGAGGGAGGCCTTCATGGGTACCTGTAAGGTACCCGCCCCGCCCCCACCCCAGCCTGCACCTGTAGGTATCTGCCCCTCCCCCAGCACCCGGCACTTCCGCCTGATTGATGTTCCGCAGGCAACCCACCGGGTTTGCAGTGCATGGAGGGCAGGGCCGTGGGAGGCCAGGAGGCAAGGAGCATTCTCAGCTAAATGCAGGAGGAAACAGGAAGCCCTTGACACGCAGAAGGGGGCTCCGTCCCTGGTGACAGTGAGGTCAGGACCGGCTGTGCCATTGTACAGACGAGGTAACTGAGGCTCGGGGGCAGAGCCTGCACACCCAGCCCTGGCCACGTGTCGGCGAATGGCTGCTCAGGGGCAAGGGAGGGCTGTGGACCTGCCATCCGCTGGACTCCCAAGAGGCCTGGCCTGGGTGGAGGCCCCGGGGGGAGGGGCTGGGGCAGAAGGTGGGAGCCGGGGGACATGGAACGTGCGGAGCTGGGGGGATTTCTCGTCGCTGGTGGGAGGCTGGGTGCCAGGGGCCGTTTGAGGTGCACCAGTGCTTTTGAGACAAAGAGCAAGCAGGTGACAAAAGGAAGCAGGGTTCAGTCTTTCCTGTGGAGCCAGCGCCGTGTCTCAGTCTGTGCCAGAAGTTGTGTGGAGCCCATGGCGGGCCAGGAGCTCCTGCCAGTGGGCGGTGAGGGGAGGCTGGGCGGGGAGAGCGCCCCCTGCAGGCAGGTGACCCAGGGGTGCATGGGGCAGGTTGCGTGCCCACTGGGGGTGCCATGTGCATGGGGGCATTGCTGTGGGTCGGGGAGGGAGAGCTCGAGGCAGAAGGAGGGGTGGAGCAGGAGAGCTGGGCAGAGCAGGTGCCTGATTGCTCGGGGCTGGCTGCGCAGAAGCCGCCTTGTGTCTGTCCCAGCCCTGGACCCCTGGACCCCTGGACCATAAGTGGACCACTGTGCATGCTGTGAGGGCATGCAGAGGAAACAGGGTAGCGATCAGGCGCAAGACAGAGGACAGGGGCTGCTCCAGGGCCCAGCATGCCTGTGGGCAAGGGGCCTCATCACTGGGGGTGACAAGGCTGTGATGGGCCCTGGGCTGCCCCAGCTAGGCAGCCTGGGCTCTGTTGCCACTGGTGGCCCCCAAGAGTCTGGGGACTTATTAGCATCACAGATCCACTTGGAGCCTTGCAAAAATCAGAAAAGGAGACCCCCCACCCCACCCCCACCCCCACCCCCACCCCCACCCCCACGCCTGCCTCAAAATCTTTTCCTCCCAGTCACCCTAGAGGTGCTGCAGGACACGGATTTGCCAGAACAATGCTTGCCTTCCGTTTACTGGATGCGTGTTGCAATAGCAAATCTACGGCGTCGGTTGTGACTGCTGCCCCTTAGGGTTGTGCAGTGCACAACTTGATCAACCATATGTGACAACTCTGTTAACGACAGGAACATTTACCAGGAACTATGTTGGTGGCCCTGAAGATAACACAATGACTTCTGTTGCAAAGAGAGAGGTGTGTGTGTGTGTTGGGGGGTGCTGCCCAGGTGCCCAGGCCAAGACAGATGACCCCATCATAGGCCAGTGTGGGAGCAGGGTTTGGAGGGGCCCTGGAAGGCTGATGGGAGTGGGGTGGGGTCTTAGTGGAGCCAGTGAAATGGAGACAGGGGCCTCTGGGCTGCCATAGTAGAAGGGGCAGCTGGAGTCTGGCCTCGTGGGGTCGAGCTGGAGCCTGGAAGCCCCTCCCGACTGGGCAGTGTGCACCGCGTCTCCCCTGGCATCATCGGGGAGCAGCACCGGGGCAGGGCACCGCCCACGCAGACCCCACTCATCGTCCCAGTTTGCCAGCGAAGCGCCGGTCAGCCCGGGCCAGCAGCAGCAGCGTCCAAGCACACAGATGGGCGACGCAGGACAGCTGCCATGACAAGCCCCAGGCTGCCAAAGACGCATTTCCTGTTACGTCGTGCCTGACTCGTGACGCACGTCGTCAGAAACAGCAGCTGCTCACGCCCTGGGCAGGGGCTCGGGGACGGAGCCCCAGCTGGACAGCGGCTTTGGGCTGCCCTCTGCATCCTGGCCCGGAGCGGCTCTAGGAGGGGGCAGGTTAGAGGACAGCGCCTCTCCGGATGGGTTGACTGACAGCCGGTCAGGGCCAGGCACGCGGGGCAAGGGCCGGTGGGGTGCCTCCTTCCACCTTGGGATATTTTTACAGTGAGACCCACCCACACACAGAGCATGTCCCCAGCTCATATCCCACAGGGCAGCCGCTCCCCTGCCTGGAGAGATCTGCTTCCTAAGCCCCCTCCCCACCTGCCCCCCAGCCCCGGGCCCATCCTCCGCACGCTGGATGTTCATCGCAGGGTTTCAGGGTCACTTCCATCAAGGCAGCAATTCCATGTGGTCAAGGTCATGGCGTCTCCGTCGCGCCACTCTCCCTCGTGTCGCTGTTTCGGGCCCCGCTTTTTGGCTGCTATTGCCCCTTTATGCAAATGTCCTTTCTCTATATTGCTGGGGTTTCTTTCTTTCTTTCTTTCTTTCTTTCTTTCTTTCTTTCTTTCTTTCTTTCTTTCTTTCTTTCTTTCTTTTTTAAGATGTGTTTATTTATTTGAAAGTCAGAGTTACATAGAGGAGAGGCAGAGAGAGAGAGAGAGAGACAGACAGACAGAGACATTTTCCATCCGCTGGTTCACTCCCCAATTGGCTGCAACAGCCGGAGCTGCATCAACCCAAAGCCAAGAGCTTCTTCCTGGTCTCCCACGCGGGTGCAGGGGCCCAAGGCCCCATCCTCTACTGCTTTCCCAGGTCATAGCAGAGAGCTATCAAAAAGTGGAGCAGCCGGGACTCGAACCAGCGTGCCAGGGTGTTTTAATGCTCCCATTCTCACGCTGCTCTACGTGGGTAAGCATTTTGCCACCTTATCACAGGCTTAGTGATGTGTCTGCGGAGTGGCTGGGAGGACACCTTTTCCTTCTGTCAGGCTTTTGGTTTCTGCCCGGATTGTCACGGGAGCCACACGGTGGCCTGAGTACCCTGGTGCCGTGCACGATGTATTTCACCTGTGTTTCTTGTCGGGACAAGCTCTCAACAGAGCGACTGCCAGGTTCAAGGGTGCGAATGCTTCCTCCCGGCACCCCAGCCCCCACCATCTAGAGGCTGCCAGGGGCGAGTGTGGCAACTGCTTTCCAAAGCCTCCCTCGTCTGACTTGCGTGATGCTGAGCCTGTTGCCGTCAGGCGTAACATCACGCCTGGTTAATGTTTCCCCCTGCATCTTACAAGCCCACAAGGACAACCTGTTGGCCC
This sequence comes from Oryctolagus cuniculus, assembly GCF_051225735.1. Lineage (NCBI taxonomy): Eukaryota > Metazoa > Chordata > Mammalia > Lagomorpha > Leporidae > Oryctolagus > Oryctolagus cuniculus. The sequence continues at coordinate 28,127,905 of NC_142887.1, forward strand.
CAGATGGCTTCTTTATAGTGGCCCTCGTGTGGCTTGTTTTACTGTGCTTGTGTGGAAACCCAAAGGGAAGCTTTGGAAATGGAGCAGGTGTGTGTGTGTGTGTGTGTGCACGCGTGCGCTGCTCTGATCGGTGACACAGGACAGCCCCTGGGCTGGGCACCCTCCCCCACGTCTCCTCGATCCCGGCATGCTCTGACCCCACCCTGACTCTTAGCCTCCCTGTCCTCCTCTGCCTCCTTTGGCCGAGCCGAGCGGGTGAGCGGGCAGCATCGCGCTGGCCTGGGGCACCGTGTGCTTTCTCACCTTTGCACCGCCAGCTCCTGCCTTCCCCCTGTGGACCCCTCTGCCCTTGTGCCCTTCTCCTTATCAGCCTGAGGCTGGGTGGAGCTGGGGGTGTGAGTGGCAGTGGACCTGTGCTTAGCCAGCCGTGCCCCAGGTAGTCTCCCCACCCCTAGACAGCCGGAGTCCTGGCGTTAACTTTGCAAGGGGCCTCGGAAACCTGGCAGCGTTCTGCATGGACCACGTGGGTGTCCGTAGAGGGAAGGGCCGAAGACCCCTGGTGTGTGCAGCAGGAGCTGCACTTCGGAAGTGTCTCGCATAAACTGCATGGTCTTTGGAGCTTTCCGCACGGGCTCTTGGCTTGATTTAGTGCTTATTCTCCTGGGAAATGCGGCCTCACACTCCCCACCCCCCTCCGTCGGGAAGGTGTTGATGGAAGACTTCTCACGTTGAATGCAGAAGGGTTATGATGCACGCATGAAGGAGAATCGTGTAGATGAGCAATCCCAGACTGTTACAGGCAGCTGGGACCTTAGTGCTGACTTACCTGGTCCCTGGGGTACAGACAGGGAGACTGAGGCCTGGAAGCACACGGTTCTGCTGGTGGGAAGCCACAGGACCACGAGAACCTGCTAGAGGAAAAGATTAGAGGGCACAACCCCAAATCATTGCCATTTGGTGGTTTAAGTACTTTTTACTTATTTTTAATTTTTACCTATTTGAAAGGCAATAAGGCGGGGGGAGGGGGGATCTGGTTTACTCTCCAGATGCCTGAGACAGCTGGAGCTGGGCCACAGTTAGGAGCCAGGGGCCCAAGTCCTTGAGCCATCACCTGTTGTCCCCCCAGGCAGCTGGAATGGAGTGAAACTGGGACCCAAATCCAGGCACACTGATATGGGATGTGCGTTTCCCAAGCAGCATCATTTTTTAAAAAGACTTATTTATTTGAAAGGCAGGGTTATAGAGAGGCAGAGGCAGGAGAAAGAGAGAGAGAGAGAGAGAGACAGACAGACAGACAGACTTCCATCTGCTATTCACTCCCCAGATGGCCACAATGGTTGGAGCTGCACTGATCCAAAGCCAGGAGCCAGGAGCTTCTCCCAGGTCTCCCATGCAGGTGCAGGGGCCCAAGGACCTGTACCATCTTCTGCTTTCCCAGGCCACAGCATAGAGCTGGATCAGAAGTGGAGCAGCCAGGACTCGAACCAGTGCCCATATGGGATGCCAGCACTGCAGGCAGCGGCTTTACCTGCTATGCCATGGCACCGGCCCCGCTAAGCAGCATCTTTTTTTTTTCTTTATTTTTTTGACAGGCAGAGTGGACAGTGAGAGAGAGAGAGAGAGAGACAGAGACAGAGAGAAAGGTCTTCCTTTGCCGTTGGTTCACCCTCCAATGGCCGCCACGGCCAGCACGCTGCCGCCGGTGCACCATGATGATCCGAAGCCAGGAGCCAGGTGCTTCTCCTGGTCTCCCATGGGGTGCAGGGCCCAAGCACTTGGGCCATCCTCCACTGCACTCCTGGGCCACAGCAGAGAGCTGGCCTGGAAGAGGGGCAACCAGGACAGAATCCGGCGCCCCGACCGGGACTAGAACCCGGTGTGCTGGCACCGCAGGCGGAGGATTAGCCTAGTGAGCTGCGGCGCCGGCCGCTAAGCAGCATCTTAACCACTGTGCCAAACGCCCACCTCGGTTAAAATAATTTTTGGCATTTTCCCTCTGATTGTCAAGATAATTCATGTTCATTGTAGAAAATTCAGTAGAAAAGTAAGCATTTAGGAGAAAATAGAAAAACGCCTCACATATTGCCCAGAGATCACCACGTGTGACATAAATGACACAGGCAGCGTTCCCATACATGGAGAGCCCGTGCCCCTTGTCCACACGTGTGCTCAGTCTCAGTCCTGGACTTGTACTGCCCCGCACCCCAGCTAGTTGGAGGTCTCTTCTCTCAACTTTCTCGAGACAGAATCTGCCGGTTCCTGCACTCATTGTAAGAAATGGACTCGGGCCGGCGCCATGGCTCAACAGGCTAATCCTCCGCCTGCGGTGCGGGCACACCAGGTTCTAGTCCCGGTCAGGGCACCGGATTCTGTCCCGGTTGCCCCTCTTCCAGGCCAGCTCTCTGCTGTGGCCAGGGAGTGCAGTGGAGGATGGCCCAAGTGCTTGGGCCCTGCACCCCATGGGAGACCAGGAGAAGCACCTGGCTCCTGGCTTCGGATCATCGTGGTGCACCGGCGGCAGCGCGCTGGCTATGGCGGCCATTGGAGGGTGAACCAACGGCAAAGGAAGACCTTTCTCTCTGTCTCTCTCTTTCACTGTCCACTCTGCTTGTCAAAAAAAAAGGGGGGGGGGGACTCGGACCCGGCCCTAGGCTGACCACACACCTGCGCCAGGATTTGATGGCATTTTAAACCGTGTTGAGAGTTAAGATGGCACCTCGATACTGAACGGGCACGGCTTTGATTCCCAGGGACTTCTCCCGTCTCTTAGTTGGGAGCCTCTGGCAGACCTGTGCTTCCTCTGCTATGAGCTGGTTCCGTCTGGAGTCGCACCTGCACCACATTGATGCGATTGTTGGAGGCTGAAGGTGTGTTTTCTGGACTAGGGCAGAGCTTTCCTTACTGGTGTGTGGTTTTTCCCAACACTTTATTACCAAAAGTTTCAAACATAGAGAAATGTCAAAAGACTTGTATAGGCGGTCTTTATAAGGTTCACGGATAACACAGATTGTGAAAAAACTATGCATGGGTTTTAAAATTGTTTAGCACCAAGATAAACTCAGCCTTTAATTCCATTTTCCCATTTACTTTATTGAGGTGACCTCATATAGTCACCACCTGTATACCCAACACCTAGATTCTACCTTTAACATTTTACTATATTTACTTATCAGCTACTTATCCTCTTGTCAACACTTCTATCCATTAGTCTAATTTAAAACAATTTTTTAAAATTATTTTTGTTTGAGAGGCAAGAGAGAGAGTTTTCATTTGCTGATTTCCTGTCTCAATGCCCACAATAGCCAGGGCTGGGTAGCCTGAAGCCAAGGGCCGGGAACACAACCTGGGTCTCCTTGCAGGTGGCAGGGACCCAACCACTGAGCCCTCACCTGCTGCCTCCCAGGGAGTGCGTTAGCAGGAAGCCAGAATCGGGAGCAGAGCCTGGACTCAAAGCAGGCTCTCCAACGTGGGAAAAAGGCTTCTCACCCAGCCTCAACCACCATCGCAAACACCTGCCTTGTTTGTCTCGTTAAATACTTGCAAAGTAAATTACAGACGTCAGTATACTTAACAGCCACCCCCAAATTAAAAATGAAAACCCTTCTGCATGTCACTAACCAGGGATCAATACATGTCTGGGAGGAGGTAAAATGTTCACATCATGGGTGGCACCATCTTCTTGCAGTTATTTGAGTTCTGACAGGTGTATATGACTCTGTAGCCAGGGCGTGGCAAGATGAAGGACTTAGCCATCTGTTAGCCCCTCGTGCTCCATGCTGGTGTGGAGGAAGTCCCCACCCCGCCTCCAGACATTCCTGCTACTCGGTCTATTTTACTGTGGATTCTTGCGACCTCTTGTAGAATCTCACACACATGAAATCACACAGTGCAGGCTTCTTTCCCTCTGCATCATGTTCTCCGTGTTCCTCAGTGTGGCTGCCTGGATCATGTTTGCTTTGCATGCATATGCCATCGTTTATCTGACTCACGGTCCGTGGCGCCCTGTGTTATCAGTTTGGGGCGGTTACAGATAACACTGCCCGGACATTCTCGTGTGAGTCTCTTTTTTGGTTGGCATTTGCTTCATTTCCCTCGGATAAGTATCTAAGATTGGAGTTGCTGGGTTAAAGGGAAGGTTCTACGTTTTCTTTGATAGGAAGTGGTGAGACGGCTACCCAACATGGCTGTATCATGTCATGCTCCCGCAAACGTCGCAGGAGAGTTCCGGTTGCTCCACAACCTCGTCAACACTTGGTGGCGTCGGTCTTGTTGGTTTCAGTCCCTCTGATGGATGCGGCGTCGTATCTCACTGGAACTCATCACATTATGTTCCCGGGAAGGCTGCTAATGCCTGGCAGAGGCAGGCCCGCTTAAACTTGAGCAGTCAGACTCGCCAGCCACATGTTAGCCTCTGACCCCTGCGTCCCTCAGCAGTGGCACAGGCTGAGCCGTTCCTCATTGATTGCCACTTGCTGCTTGGTTCCATTCCCCTCCCCGCCCCCTGTCTTTGATTGGCAAAGGGAAGGTGGATCTTAAATGCCACGCCCCAAAGTCTGGTTCATAGGAGATTGTGACCATCTCCCGCTGCCATGCTAGAGATAGTTCATAGAAAGGCTTTCAAAGATAGGAGGGGACGTAAAACACTGGGGGAGGCTGGCATTTGGTGCAGGGGTTAAGACGCCCCTTGGGGCTGGCGCCACGGCTCACTAGGCTAATCCTCCACCTAGTGGCGCCGGCACACCAGGTTCTAGTCCCAGTCGGGGCGCCGGATTCTGTCCCGGTTGCCCCTCTTCCAGGCCAGCTCTCTGCTGTGGCCCAGGAGTGCAGTGGAGGATGGCCCAAGTGCTTGGGCCCTGCACCCCATGGGAGACCAGGAGAAGCACCTGGTTCCTGGCTTCGGATCAGCGCAGAACACTGGTTCAAGTCCCAGCTGCTCTACTTCCAATCAAGCCCCCTGCTAACGCACATGGGAAGGCAGCAGAAGATGGCCCAAGTGCTTGGGTCCCTGCCACCCACATGGGAGACATAGGTGGAGTTCTAGGCTCCTGGCTTTGCAGCCATTTGGGGAGTGAACCAGCAGGTGGAAGGCCTCTCTCTCTATCTCCCCCTCTCACTGTCACTCTACCTTTCAATTAAATAAATCTTGGGGGCGGGAGAGACATCATCCATCGTCATCATCATCATGATCGCTGCTTTGAGTGGGGACTCCATGTTCCAGACCCCTCACTGTGATCTGTATGTTCACGTCTTTTCAACCCTTCAGGTTGCTAGGTTTTCTATTGGGATTTTAGCAAAGGGGGGAAACTAGACAGAGTCCAATGAAGTCACTTGACAGCGCCAGCAGCACTGAGAGGGGAAGCAAGCGTCGCCCGCCTGTTTAGCCCCCAGGACCAGGCTGCCCAGTTCAGGCCTGGGGAGCAGCCTCTTGCAGATCCGGAACACTGCAAGGTGGCGTGAAGACACAGAGAGGTTAGATGCCTCTCTTCCAACCTGGGTTCCAGCGTTTGGGGTCCCTGGGGGCGTGATCACACAGCCCTGTGAATCTTCTGGGGCTAAGAACCAGGCCGAGAAGTGGGCATTAAAGTGAAGATGCTCACATCCCACATCAGACTGCACGGGTCTCATCCCCAGCTCTGGCTCCTAACTCTGACCGCCTGCTAACGCAGACCCCGGGAGGCAGCAGGTGGTGGCTCAAGTAGTTGGGTCCCTGCCACCCACGTGGGAGACCCAGGCTGATCTCCAGGCTCCCAGCTGTGGTTTGGTCTGGCCCCAGCCGTGGTAGGCACTTGGGGAGTTAACCATAAGGTGTGAATGCCCTCTCTTCTTGCTCCCTCTCAAATAAATAATAAAATAAACTTTAAAAAAAGAGAGAGACTCAGGCCCAATCCATATCCATAGACTAATTGGAAAATAACAGGAACAGATGAAATGATATGCCCATAAACATATATTGTGGTGTACTTCCATGTATTTCCTTTTTCTTAACTTATTCCATTGGCCAGAACTTACAGTGCAGAGTGAAGTAGGAGTGCCGAGAGCAGGAATCTTTTCCCTGTCCTGAGTCTTAGGGGAAAGGTATTCAGTCTCCCACCATTAAGTATGATGGCCACGCTAAGGTTTTTAAGCTTCATATCGAGTTGAGGAGATTCCCATTTATTCCTGGTATGCTGAGACTTTTATGATGAGTGGATGTTGATTTTTTTGTTTATCTGAAATGCAGAGTGACAGAAGGAGAGAGAAAGAGACAGATCTTCCATCCACTGGTTCATTCCCCAAATGGCCACAGCAGTTGGTGCTGGGCCAGGCTGAAGCCAGGAGCCTGCAGCTCCAACTGGATTGCATTCCCAGGAGCATTCGCAGGGAGCTGAATCAGAAGTGGAGCAGCCAGGACTCGAACTGGCTGGAGTTGCAGGTGGTGGCTTAACCCACTGTGCCATAATGCCAGCCCCTTGAGGTTTCTGCTTCTTCAACAGGTCTAAAATGGGACTTTTTTTTTTTTTAATATTTATTTGGAAGGTAACAAACCAGAGATCTCACATCTGCTGTCTCAATTTCCAGATGCCCATGACAGCTGGGGCCAGGCCAAAGCCAGGAGCCAGGAACTCATTCTGGGTCTTCCACTTAGGTGACAGGGACCCAGGGTGTGCACTTAGCAGGAAGCTGGAGCCCAGAGTGGATCCAGGACTCAAACCTGGGCACTCTGATATGAGATGCTGATATTCACAATGGCGTTTTAACTATTAGGCCAAATGCCCACCCAGCCTGGTGAGGCGGGGCTTGTGGATTTGTATTTGGAGCAGAGTTGCCAGGTGATGCTGGTGCTGGACTTACATGGTGAGAACCGGGGGAGACGGGGCGGGGGATGGTGACCTTCAGTCGGCAGCTTGGGTCCAGATCCAGCGCTGTCCCTCCCAGGCGTGCCTGTTACTTAGCCTCTCCATACTTATTTCTTCTTCTTCTTCTTCTTCTTTTTTTTTTTTTTTTTTTTTTACTTATTTGAAAGGCAGAGTTATATGGAGACAGAGAGAGCCTCCATCCTTCGCTTCACTCCCCAGATGCCTGTAACAGCAGGGGCAGGGCTGGGCCAGGCCAGAGTCATGACCGAGGATGCAGTCTGAGTCTCCCACACGAGTGACAGGGACCCAGCTACCTGAGGCTTCCTCACCGGCTGCCTCTCTGGGTGAGCGTTAGCACGAGGCCAGAATCAGAAGCAGAGCCAGGACTGGAACCCATGCATTCGATATGGGATGTGGGCCTCGTAAGCAGCATCTTTTCTTATTTTTTTTTTAAGATTTATTTATTTATTTGAAAGGCAGAGTTAAAGATGGAAAGAGGCACAAAATCCATCCGCTGGTTCACTCCCTAAATGGCTGCAATGGCCGGAGCTGAGCCAATCCGAAGCCAGGAGCCAGGAGCTTCTTCCAGGTCTCCCATATGGGTGCAGGGGCCCAAGGACTTGGACCATCTTTCACTGCTTTCCCAGGTGCATTAGCAGGGAGCTGGATTGGAAGTGGAGCAGCCGGGACTTGAGCCGGTGCCCATATGGGATGCTGGCACTGCAGACAGCAGCTTACCCCGCTGCACCAAGCGCCAGCCTCCGTAAGCAACATCTTAACCACAGTGCGAGACGCTTGCGCCTAAGCCTCTTTCTTGTTTGCAAAACAGGATTGAAAATGAGATGAGGGATAGAAGAGTTGATAACGTGTGACTAACTCAGGGTAGTGTCTGGCACTAAATAAGTGCTTACGAAGTCTGACCAGTTTGCTCCGCTCTGTGCACCAGGTAAGGGGGTATAATGAGGTCATGAGCGCACAGCCCTCGGTCCGTGCAGAACGCTCCATGCATGCTAGGGTTTGGTTTTATTTTAACAGCCTTATACAGGTGTAACTCACATGCCCTACAATCCATTCATCGGCAGTTTATGTCTTGTCTTCTACTTACGGGACTGTGTGGCCCTCATCACACTCCATTGTAGAACATTTTTGTCCTTCCTAATAGAACCCCTGTAGCTGTTGTCAATCCGACCCCTTCTCCTCCATCTCCCACCCCGGCCCTAAGCAACCGCTGGTCTCTACAGAGTTGCCTACCGTGCCCGTCTGCTACAAATTGAAACATCTTTCAATTGGTGCAGGGTGGGGCCTGCACTGTGGCATAGCGGGTAAAGCCACAGCTTGCAGTGCCAGCATCCCATGTGAGCGCGCAGTTCAGGTCCCGGCTGCTCCGCTTCCAACCCAGCTCTCTGCTGTGGCCTGGGAAAGCAGTGGAAGATGGCCCAAGTCCTTGGGTCCTTGCACCCACATGGGAGACCTGGAGGAAGCTCTCAGCTCCTGGCTTTGGCCTGGCTCAACTCTGGTCATTGTGGCCATTTGGGGAGTGAACCAGCAGATGGAAGACCTCTCTCTCTCCCCCTCTCCCCCTCTCTCCCTTTCAGATTCTGCCTTTCGGACAAATAAATCTTTAAAAAATTTTTAAAGGTTTTTTTTTTTAATTTATTTCTTTGAAAGGCAGAGTCACAGGGAGAGAGGAAAAGACAAAGATCTTCTGAGTTATTTTTTTCCTAGTGAGTTTTAGAATTTTTTTTTTGTATTTGAAAGATTTATTTTATCTCAATTGTTAAATTTGGGAAAACAAAGTTAATTAATCCTTTAAATCTCTGTAGAATCTGTAGTGATGCCCCCTTATTTGTCGTTAATACTGGTAATTTCTTTTTTTCTTCCTCAAACTGGTAAGAAGTTTATAGATTTAATTAATATTTTTAAAGAATCAGATTTTGATGTTATTGATTTTTACATACTGTTTATATGTTAGGAGCTATCTATATACCTTATACTCCATACAGATACATCAAAAAGCTCATGGAAAATGGAATGCAAAGATAAATTTAGTGAAAACATTTTTAAATCTATGTAGGAGTTTTGTAATATATGTTTTCTGTGAAATTTTTAAAAAATTTATTTGAGAGGTCAAGTTACTGACATAGGGAGAGACAGAGAGAGGGGTCTTCCATAAACTGGTTCACTCCCCAAATGGCCGCAATGGCTGGAGCTGCGCTGATCCAAAGCCAGGAGCCAGGAGCTTCTTTCAGGTCTCCCACATGGGTGTAGGGGCCCAATGACTTGGGCCATCTTCCACTGCTTTCCCAGGCCATAGCAGAGAGCTGGATCGGAATTGGAGCAGCCAGGACTTGAATCGGTGCCCACATGGGATGCTGGTGCTGCAGGGGGTGCCCTTACCCGCTATGTCACAGCGCCAGCCCCAGCATACTTCTTAGCATCTTAGCTTGGAGATTTGACTTGGGCCCGCCGCCGTCTGCTTTGTCTTGGTGACTGTGCCATGTGTGGTTGAGGGAACGTACATTCTGCCATTACCGCGTGTGGAGTTCCCTGAGCGTCATCCAGGGCAGCGTGGCTGGCAGGCAACAGGGCCTGGACAATGCGTGTCTTCTGAACTCACACTCACTTTGTCTCCTCCCGTCAGTTGCACTGTAGCGTGGAAACCTCTGCTCCTAACTTTGGGCTTGTCCCTCCCGCCTCCCTCCCTGCCTCCTGTGTGTTCACTCCGTGCCCCTGCGTGCACATTGAGGAGTTCGCGTCATCCTGGTGAACTGACCTGGTGTCCTTACGAACTCTCCCTCTTTATCTCTCTCCAGAAAAGTCCGCCCTCTGAGGTCAATGAAGCCGCTCCCGCTTTCTCATGATTGCTATCAGCTCTTCAATTCTTTTGCTCATATTTGCTTTTAACCCACATCTATGTTTGTCTTTAAAGTGCAGGGGTTTTTTTTTTAGAAAGCTTTTATTTAATAAATATAAATTTCATAGGTACAGCTTTAGGAATATAGCAGTTCTTCCCCCTATACCTGCCTTCCCACCCCCAAACCATCCCACCTCCTACTCCCTCTCCCATCCCATTTTTCATTAAGATTCATTTTTAATTATCTTTATATACAGAAGATCAACTCTATACTAAGTAAAGATTTTGACAGTTTGCACCTATACAGACACACAAAGTATAAAGTATTATTTGAAGACAAGTTTTACTACTAATTCTCATAGTACGACACATTAAGGACAGAGGTCCTACATGGAGAGCAAGTGCACAGTGACTCCTGTTGTTGATTTAACAATTGACACTCTTATTTAGGAAGTCAGTGATAACCGGAGGTTCTTGTCATGAGCTGCCAAGGCTATGGAAGCCTTTTGAGTCCACAAAGTGCATCTATATTTAGACAGTACCATGAGTAAAGTGGAAGTTCTCTCCTCCCTTCAGTGAAAGGTGCCTCCTTCTTTGATGGTCCGTTCTTTCCACTGGGATCTCACTCAGAGAATCTTCATGTAGATCCTTTTGTTGCCACAGTGGCTTGGCTTTCCATGCCTGAAATGCTCTCATGAGCTTTTCAGCCAGATCCAAATGCCTTAAGGGCTGATTCTGAGGTCAGAGTGCTGTTTAGGGCGTTCGTCATTCTATGAGTCTGCTGTGTGGCCAGCTTCCCATGTTGGATCACTGTCTCCTCTTTAATTCTATCTATTGTTGTTAGCAGACCCTTGGTCTTATTTATGTGGTTCCTTTGACACTTATTCTCATATATATGGTCAGTTACATATTTAAAATGATCACTTTAGTAAGATGGCATTAGTACCATCCAGCTTAATAGGATTTGGAGCAAAGGGCACTTCTTAGGCCCCACATCTGGTACAGTGGTTAGGATCTGCTTGCCATGCCCATAACCCATATCAGAGTGCCTGGGTTTGAGCTCTGGCTCTACTCCCGATTCCAGCTTCCTGCTAACGCACACCCTGGGAAGCAACAGGTGGCGGCTCAAGTACTTAGGTCTCTGCCATTCGTGTGGGAGACCAGATGGAGCTCCTGACTCCTGGTTGTGGCAGTGCCCAGCCCTGGCTGTTGCAGGCATTTGGGGACTGAACCAGTGGATGGCAGATGTCACTGATGCTCTCTCTCTCTTTCAAGTAAATAAAAAATCAAAGTGTATTTCTTGAGGAAAGCATATAGTTTGTTCTTTAAGCTTTTGTATTTAAGGGGTTTTGTTGTAGACCACATATAATGAATCAAAAAAAATCCAGTCGATAAAATCTCCAAGTTTTAATTGCTATGTTGAAACCATTTAAATTTCATGCAATCATTGGTATGGCTGGGTTTCAGTCTACCGTTTTGTTGGTCTCATCTGTTTTTGTTTTTTTTCTCTTCTTTGCCGGCTGGGTGTTATCTTTAGCATTCAGTTTTCTTTCTCTTTTCGTAGTGGTTGCTTTAAGGTTTACGTTATGCGTCTGGAACTTGCTGGAAGCTTCTTCCAGGTCGTGGTATCATTGTGCTGAAATTGCAGAACGTTCTCACCAGGTATCTCCAAGCTCCTCCAGCTCTGCGCTGGGTCCTGCTTTGCTCTGCACGTGACATGACCCTGCTGTTTGCTTTTTTTTTCTTTTTTTCTCACTTGATGCAGTTGGTCATCTTTAAATGAAATTTCAAAGTGAGAGGACGAGAAGAGAAAGAGAGAGAGCTCCCACCCACCTACAGGTTCACTCCTCAAAGGCCCACAACAGTCCCCAGCTGGGCCAGAGTCAGGCGCCAGACATCCAGTGCCATCGGTAGCAGGGACCCAACTGGCCTGAGCCATCCATCACCTGCTGCCTCTCGGGGTGTGCATAAGCGGGACACTGGGCTTGGGAGCAGAGCCGGGACTCGAACCCAGGGAGCCCAGTACAGGATGCAGATTTCCCGAGGAGCCTGTGCCAAACACCTACCTACCCCTGGCATATTTTACATTTCTCACATCTTTGTCTTTTTAAGATTGCTTTGTTTGTTTGAAAGGCAGAGTGACAGAGAGAGAGAGAGAGAGAGAGATCTATCTGCTGGTTCACTCCCCAGATGGCAGCAATGGTTAAGGCTGGGTTGGATGATGCCAGGAGCCTGGAACTCCATTCAGGTCTTCCACGAAGGTGCAGGGGCCCAAGCACTTGGGCCATCCTCCACTGCTTTCCCAGGCTCATTGGCAGGAAGCGGATCAGAAGTGGAGCAGCCAAGATTTGAACTGGCGCCCATATGGGATGCCGGCGCTGCAGGTGGTGGCCTAAGACTGGGAACTTTATAAAGAAAAGAGGTTTGCCTGGCTTACGATTTGTGGGGTGGCCAGGGCTGCCAGAGAGCGTGGCACTGACGTCCTGATGAGGGACCCTTGACTGCACCCCGACGTGGGGGCGGCACAGAGGGGCTCTGGCCCAGGGCATTAGGTTGGCCTCGCATTGGGATGCAAGCCGACTCCACGAGACAGCATCAGTCCTCTCTGAGGACAAGGCCCGACTGCCTCTCTCTGGTCACTGGGGGCCTTGGGGACACACTCAAACCACGTCCTGGCCACAGCAGCACCCAGGACATCAAAGGGGATAGGAAGTCGAGCCCATAGTACAGGGATTTGGTTGACCCCAGAGGGTTGGTTGCACGGTAAAGCGCCTCTTTGTCATCAGTGGGTGCTGTGGCTCCTGCCGATGTTGCCTGTGTCTCTTATGTCAGTGAACCTTTTATAGGACAGGGCTGTTCCAAGGCCCTGGGGCTCTCTGGTCCTGAATGGCCCCCGATTTTCCTCAGCACAGCCCTCCAGAGGCCTCCCAGCCCCCACTGCCTGCTCCACCACTCTGGCTCCTCCCAGGCTCATAACCCACCCACCCCCACCCCTCCCTGGGGCAGGGATTCTAGACCATTCCCAGGGCAACCTATTAAACAGGAGCCCAGCTGCAATGGGTCTTAGGTGGCAACTTGGCCCGAAGATGTTGGGTGTCTGCCGAGCGGTGGTTGACGCAAACGCACCTGACTGTGGGGTCTTGGGGTTTTGCCGGATGATCTCGTGATGTCATCACAGGTGCATGACGTGCGCGGAGGTGGTGGCATCCAGGTTTCTTCCGCAGCCGCACAGCCTTCCTGAGAGGTCCCTGGGCAGCTGAGGGCAAGGGGACTGCCAGACTCTGGGGAGCTGGCATTGCTCGGGCTTTGAGGGGTGTCTCTCTGTGGCTACAATAGCGAGAACCCTAGACCTGGGCCGGGGAGCCCCCCACCCCGGCATTGCCCACCACAGGCCTTGGTCTCTGCCTCTCTGACAGTCACTCCCTTCCACTCCGCCCCATCGTGTCTGCCCCTCCCGCAGCATCCCCTTGGCCTTCACCCCCTTGATGCCTCCGCCCCAGAAGCGTCCAGGAGTCATTTCGTGCCGCAGGCGCCAGCTCGCAGTCATCAGGACTTGGCAGATGAGAACAGACCCTTTTCTTTCTTTATTTTTTATTAGAAACAAATTAAGTCACCTTTCATTCGTCGGCGAATGGCATCACCTCTTAAGAGTTTCGAATGTCCATTTGTTCTAGAAAAGAAGCTAAATTTAGTAACTTGCAACTGCCAAGAACCCAGAAAGCGAAGCTGGGGGCGGGGGCGGGGACCTAGGAAGCACGATGCTCCCCAGAGGGCTGGGCGATCAGGTGCAGGCGGGGCTTTCACTGTCACCCTCCCGGGATGGAGCTGGCCAGGATCCCACCTCATTTGTCTTTGGCCAGGCGCCTCCTGAGCAAGCTTCCTTCCCAGAGGTGGGCTTGTCTAGAGCCTCATTATTTTGAGGTTGATTTTCCTTCTTGGGCTGCCGAGCCGTGGTTGCACCGATTGCTAAGCTAAGCCGTGGGCGGTGACTGCCCGCCTCCGTCCAGCCGGAGCGGATGAGGAGAGCGGGGGTGGCGGGGGGGTGGGGGGGCTGGGGAGCCTGGACCTGGACCTGGACCTGTGTGAGTGGCTCTGCCCCGGCGGGGAAGCCCCCTTTTGCAGAAGCGACCCCTACACTGTCACCCAGTCCACTGATGGACTCCGCTCTGGGGCCCCACGGCTGCCATGTTGGAAGCCCTTGTCCTGCCCCCACCCCCCTACCACCACCACTCGTCCGCGGTCACTGATACCCAGAAGTGTACCCAGTGGAAAACTCTTTAGCATGGTTATGAGGACATCAGATGGTTTCCAAGGATAAGCCACAGCGGCCGACTTCGGGCCAGGAAAAAGTGCACTGGCAGTTTCCAGCCCTGCCTGAGACAGACGGGTCCCTGCCCCTTCCTGGGTGGGTCACCATGAACTTGCTTTAGAATGGACTCCCTCTTGCTTTGACCTTGAGACGGATGTTACATCGGTGAAACACGCACGCACGCTGGTCTGTCTGTCATCTATCAAAGGATGCTTCGCAGTGGTCAGCCGGGCAGCCAGGTCCCTCGGTGCTGGGAGAGCGTGAGTTCCGTGGCGTCTGCCTAGCCTATTGTAGGGTCACTGGTTTCAAAGTCAGGCTGAGAGCAACGCCTCCCCAGGTGGGCCGGTGTGGTGCTGCAGTGGGTTAAGACTCTGCCCGCGATGGGTGCCAAGTCTAGTCCTGGCTGTTCCACGTTGATCCAACTCCCTACTAATGCACCTGGGAAAGCAGCAGAGGATGGCCCAAGTCCTTGGGCTCCTGCACCTACGTGGGAGACCCAGATAGGAGTTCCAGCCTCCTGGCTTCAGCCTGGCCCAGCCCCAGCCTTTTGGGGAATGAACCAGTACATAGAGTGTGTGTGTGTGTGTGTGTGTCCATCCATGTGTGTCCCTTTCTCTCTGTAACTCTGCCTTTCAAAGAAATAAAATACATCTTTTTTTTTTTTTTTTTTTGACAGGCAGAGTGGACAGTGAGAGAGAGAGACAGAGAGAAAGGTCTTCCTTTGCCGTTGGTTCACCCTCCCATGGCCGCCGTGGCCGGTGCACCGCGCTGATCCGATGGCAGGAGCCAGGAGCCAGGTGCTTCTCCTGGTCTCCCATGGGGTGCAGGGCCCAAGCACCTGGGCCATCCTCCACTGCACTCCCTGGCCACAGCAGAGAGCTGCCCTGGAAGAGGGGCAACCGGGACAGAATCCGGCGCCCCAACCGGGACTAGAACCCGGTGTGCCGGCGCTACAAGGCGGAGGATTAGCCTAGTGAGCCACGGCGCCGGCCATAAAATACATCTTTTTTAAAGAAGGAAGCTCTCCTGCCACTCCCGAGCATCTCGGGTCTTGGGGAGGCCGCTGCCTGCACTCGGGTTGGGAATGGGCAGCTCCTATGGAGTCAGCAAGTTGCAGGCACTGTGGAAGAAGCTTATAGGTGAAAATCAAAATTGAGTCCACTGTGTGGACAAAGGCTAGACTTTTTTTTCCCAACTTGGTGGCAAGAGAGGCATGGTTTGATTTTTATGTGGTTACCCAGGAGGCAGCAGGGGGCGCTGGAGAGGGAGGCCTGGCAGCCACAGCTGACCCCACCCCCACCCTGACCTTGGTTTCTGCCTCTGCGGAGATTGGTCCTGACAGAGGGAACAGCGCTTGTGGCTGGCGGTGCCGTAGGTGGCGTCCCCCCTCCAGGGGTTCCGCCGTGTCTGCGTCATCGGTGTCCTGGAGGGACCACCTGAAATAGAAGTATCCTCATCACCCACAGACCACCAGGCAGACCCCTGGGCCAGGAGGCGGCAGCTGGTAGTGAAATCATGGGGCAGGTGGACCTACTGGGGGTTGGAGGCCCCCGTGGAGGCTGCTGAGGCTGGCCCTGGAAGGGGGAGGGGGTGCCGCCTGTTGTCTCAAAGACAGCCAACCTGGGGGGCTGGTGCCTGGGAGGAGCACCCGCGGTGGGAGACGTGGCGGCACAGCCCCAACACCCACAGCCCCAGCAGGTGGGAGGAAGCCCAAATGTTCCAGCTCTGTGCCCCTCTTGTGCCCATGAAAGATGAGCAGCCACGGCTCACGGCTGTCAGAGTTCGCTGTCCCTGGTGAGCGTGCAACCCTGCACCTTCTCCTGGAGAAATTGGAGAGCCCAGATGTGGCCTCAGCAGGGTCCCAGGATGCCCTCGGCACACCCTGGCCCTGTCAGCTCTGGGAGAGGAGGGCAGTGACGACGCTGGCATTCGGACTGGTGTTTCCTCTCCACCTGCCAGGGTTGCACGGTGTATTATTTATTATTACCTGATTTTCCATCAGATTAGGTCCTGACCTACCTCCCAGTGTCCTCGGAGCCCTTAGGTCCGTGCCTCCTCAAGGGGATGGGTGTCATCCATCTTTTTTTTTTTTTTTTTAATCACCAGTTCCTTTTATGGAGAACCCACTGCAGAACTACTGCAGGACCTGGTGTCCTCCTGGCTTTGGCTCAGGGAGGATTGACAGTGCCTCAGGGGGTCTGCTCTGGTCCCCAGAGCCGTGGTGGCCTCACTGTCCCATCCGACCAAGGCCTCCACCTGCCGCCCTGGCTGCTTCCCTCTCTTCCTGTGCTGCAGGTGCATTTGCCCACCCCACCCCCCACTTTGTCCTGGGGCTCCTGGTCCTGCCTCTCCCTGAAGCAGCATGCTTTTCCCGCACCCACTACCACGTCACCACCCCACGGTGTGCAGCTCTGAGGCTCCCCCTCCCTCCCCAGGTCCTCTCAGGGCCCCCGTGTGTGTCCTGGGACCACCTCCCGACGCCCACCCCATGCTGCTGAGCCCTCCTCTGCAGTAGCCTCAGGCCCTCTGTTCTTCCAGAAGCTCCTAGAAGCCTTTCCAGGTTCCCCTCCCTATTGCCCTCGGCAGCCTTAGCCTAGGGTGAGGTGGGTCCTTTTCCCAAGCAGGGACCCCCAGGCTGGGCTCTATTCTCCACCAGGGCTTTAACTCAGGGCTGGGCATTAGGGCCACACCTTGACCTGCAGTCCCTGGGCTGGCCAGCTGCTGCGTCCTCTTGGCTTCCAGTGCTGTGAGGGTAGCAGGTGCATCTAGATCCCAGCGCCAATCTTAGGAGCCCTAGGGACCTGGACAGGCACGCTCTGCTTTCCCCGGGTGGTGGGGGAGGGGCAGTGATGCTCCCAGAATAGCGTGTGCAACGGCCAACACTTAGAGGCACAGAAGAGGCAGTGTTCACTCCCAGACACACTGTGGCCCTCCCCCGCGCCCTGCCCCACTCCTCCCTTCCCCAGGCACGTCCCTGTCTGTTTGTCTGATCAGCACCCGGCTGATTGGATTCTGTGACCAAGCCCCCAAGCAGCTTAACCTCCTGCAATCTACATGTAAGTTAGCGGGGCTGCGGGAATTGGATGTTCAAGGCGCTCACGGTACAGATGGGGAATGGCTGCAGCTGCCAAGGGGGCAGCGCCCCCTGCAGCTCTCAGTGGAAACTCACACCCAACCACTGCTGCTGTGTTTGCTTCTCCTGGGAGGGCGGGATCTCTGTACCACCAGACCTGGAGAAAAAAAAAAAAAAAATAGGATGCATACCTGGCTCAGAGTCATGGCACTTGGGATGGAGGGGTCGCTCCGCCGTGGGGTTCTGAGCACCGTGATGGGGGCCCCAGAGCTGGAAGCTGCCGGGGCTCCCATGCTACCCTTGTCCTCTCCCAGTCCTGAAAATGAGGGTACTTTAAAAGGTGGCAAAACAGCTTAAAAGATAAATGCGAGGGTGCATATTTATTGCAAGGGTTAAGATGCCACTTTGGGATGCCTACATCTTAAACCAGTGTTTGGGCTTAAGTCCTAACTCTGATCCTGATTCCAGTTTCCTGCTCATGTGCCCTGTGGGTGGCAATCAGTGATGGCTCAAGTACTTGGGTCCCTGCTACCCACGTGAGAGGCCTTGCTGGAAGTCCTGGTTCTTGGCTGTCTTCAGTCTGGCCCGGTCCCGGCTGCAGTAAGCATTTAGGGAGTGAATCAACAGGATGGGAGAGCTGACTGTCTCTCTGCCTTTCAAATAAAATAAGTTCATTTGGGTGCAGAAATATTTTGAGGGGCTGAAGTTATGACATAGCAGGTTGAGCCACCACCCACAATGCCTGCATCCCATTTGGGTACTGGTTCATGTCCCAGGTGCTCCTCTTGTGGTCCAGCTCCCTGCTAATGTGCCCTGGAAAGCAGTAGAAGATGGCCCAAGTCCTTGGGCTCCTGCACCCACATGGGAGACCTGGAAGAAGCTCCTGGCTCCTGGCTTCAGCCTGGCATAGCCTCAGCCGTTGCAGCCATCGGGAGAGTGATCCAGCAGATGGAAGATCTCTCTCTCTGTCTCTCTCCCTCCCTCTCTGTAACTCTGCCTTTCAAATATAATACAACCTTAAACAATTTTTTTGAAATGCATGCATGGTATTTTCATAATCTGTATTTTCCATGAACTTTTTGAAAACTACTCATACACATGGATTTGAAAATCAAAAAGAAGATTTATTTGAAAGGCAGAGTGATGGAGAGAGAAGGGGAGACACAGAGACAGACATCTTCCATCTGCTGGTTCACTTCCCCAACTGGTCTCAGTGGCCAGGCCTGGTCCAGGCAGAAACCAAGAGCCTAGCACCCCATCCAGGTCTCCCATGTGGGTGGGAGGGGCCCAAGCACACAAGCCATCTCTGCTGCTGTTCCCAGAGCATTAGCAGGGAGCTGAGTAGGACGCGGAGTACCCAGGACTCAAGCTGGTATTCCGATATGGAATGCTGGTGCCGCACGCAGCGGCGTAACCTGTGCCACAGTGCCAGCCCCTGGATGTATCTAAATAAGCTTATCTTTTAACTCCATTGCCATGCACTTTTTTTTTTTTTTTTTGACAGGCAGAGTGGACACAGAGAGAGAGAGACAGAGAGAAAGGTCTTCCTTTGCCATTGGTTCACCCTCCAATGGCCGCCGCGGCTGGCCCACTGCGGCCGCTGCACTGTGCTGATCTGATGGCAGGAGCCAGGTACTTATCCTGGTCTCCCATGGGGTGCAGGGCCCAAGCACCTGGGCCATCCTTCACTGCACTCCCGGGCCACAGCAGAGAGCTGGCCTGGAAGAGGGGCAACCGGGACAGAATCCAGTGCCCTGACCGGGACTAGAACCTGGTGTGCCGGCGCCGCAAGGCAGAGGGTTAGCCTAGTGAGCCGCGGCGCCGGCGCCATGCACTTTTAGAAGCGCTCTTGTATTTGGAAGCTCCCTGGTATCTGCAAAGAGGGGAGGGAGAGCAGTACTCACCCCCCAAGAACCACACTGCTGGTCAGAGTGACTGCGGCTGGGCCTCGGGCCCCAGGTGCAGCGGCCCCCACATGCCATGGTGTGGAGGGGATGGGGCGGGGGGGGCAGGGCTGCTCTTCCTTTGTCTCCCCCAGGGACGCCCCCGGTCTCTGGGTGTGCAGCATTGCACAAATAAGGAATGAGCCTTGTCCTCAAGGAGGCCACCACCACCCCGGATGTCCCTCCAGGGGGCTTGGAGGCTGTGCAGGGGCCCAGGGCTGGGGAGTCCATGGGAAGGCTGGGCTGCAGTGACCTGGGCTGGAGTTCAGGCAGGGGAGAGGAGTGGAGACACACACCACCACCACCACCACCACCACCACCACCACCCAGCCCTGGCATCCCACTGGGCGCATGGGGCCAAAGGGTCAAGAGGGAGGAGGGACTTGGGGCCACTGCGGGGCACTGCATTGGCCTTGCTAGGTGGGGGGGTGTGTGTCTGCTTGGCACCCTGGGATGGAGGACGGAGCCCCCTGCCTTAGACCTGGCTGCGGCTCCCAGCACCTCCTCCAGGCCCCTTCTTAGCTCACATCCTGGTGCCAGGTGCGCTGTGGGTGTAGGGGGGGAGGGGAGGGGAATGAGCGCTTCCCCTCCCCCACCTCGGCCTCTCTTGTCTTCCAAGCTGCTCTCACCTCCAAGCCACACATCCAGGGAGGGGTCCCCACCAGTCACCAGGAGGAGCTCACGGCCAGAAGAGGGTGGAGCGGAGACACGGCAGGAGACAACGCAGAACAGGTGTCTGCAGGGCCTCTGGTCTCTGCATCACCACCCTGTCCCCTCCTCCCCTCCCCCATCCAAGACCAGCCTGCCTGTGCAGCCTTTGGATTTCTCATTTACAAAAAGCTGAGCCCCCACCCCCACCCCAACAGGTCTTCCCCACTGAAAAACTTGATCCATTTTCCTCCAAAAGATGGGGGGGGGAAGCCCCACTTCTAAAAATAGCTCACCTGGCACCAGCTGTTGCCATGGCAACCTGCTCTTTCCTTGGAACTTCCCAATGCAAGAGGGTCCTGGCCCTGGAAGGGGGTGTGGGGGGGGTGGGCGGCTCCTGAGCCATTAAAGGAAGCAGGGAGAGCCCTGAGTCGGGGCGGGGGGCGCACAGTCGGCACAGGGGCTCCCCGTGAGCCAAGTGGGCTGGGGGCCCTGGCTCTGTGCTGGCCTCACACCGGGCGTGCAGCATCCTTCCTGGAGGAGGCGTTACCATCCCCAGTGTAAGGACCGGAACCCTTCACCCAGGCTAGGGGAGAGTCAGAACCAGGCCCCTCCCTGGCACAGCCCCCTCCTCCTGACACAGGGCCCAGCCAGGGAGGCCAGAAAGGGGTTCATGGGGCCGCCACAGCCAGGTGGGGAGCTCCGTGATCTAGTGGAACTCCTCCCACCATCCCACCCCAGGGGCCTCTCCCCAGGGCGCAGCTGGAATGGAAACCGAGAGGGTGGAACGTGGCAGGTGTCCACCTGGGCCGCCATGGCTCCCACAATGCCCACACCCCCAGACACGCCGCTGTTACCTGCTCTGGCAGGCAGGAGGGTCCTTGCAGGTGGGAAGGCTCTGAAATGGGGGATTATTGTGGCGGGGCCCACAGAGGCCGATCAGAAGCTGCCGGCTTTGAAGGTGGGGAAGCGGCCACGAGCCAAGGCGTGAAGGCAGCAGCAGAGCTGCAGGAGGCGGAGACGTGGTCTCCCCTGGCCTTGCAAGAAGAAAGTGAACCCGCCCACGCTGTGGGTGTTAGGACTTCTGACTGCCAGAAGCCTAAAGGGAAGCCCCTGTGTGAGTGTTTTGTGGCTGCCATGGCAAATGTATTCTCTGACGGTTCCGAGGGCCCCAAGTTCAAAAGCAAGCCTGCTCCTAGCAATGCATCCACCCCATGCCTCTCTCTCAGCTCCTGGTGTCGCCAGCAGTCCTAGGCTTGTAGACACAGCACTCCTCTGTCCTCCTCCATCTCTGGGTCTTTTCAGAGCCATCTCACTCCCCAGAGGCCTACAGTAGCCAGGTCTGGGCCAGGCCTAAACCAGGAACTGGGCACTCCATCTGTGTTTCCCGGGGGGATGGCAGGGGTGGAATTGGAATCAAGACTGCAGCCAGAACTCCAACCCTGGCCCTCCAGCGCGGGGTGCAGCTGGGCCGTGCAGCGGCTAAACCACTACGCCAAACAGCCCCCCGCGTCTTCTCCTCTTTCTGTAAGGACCCCAGTCATTCCGGATGCAGGACTCACGGGGTCCCAATGTGACCTCATCCTAACTAACTGGTCCCTGCAAATACAGTGCCACCCTGAAGCTCTAGGAGAGACGCGAGCCGGGGGGAGACATCAGCCAGCCCAGAGCAGCCACCGGGGCTGTGAAAGTCCCTTCCACGGGCGGCCGGCGGTGGACGTCTTAGGAACTGGCGCTTCCTCCAACACAGTCGCAAGTGAGCAGCAGTGCCTGTTCTGTTCCGTGCTCGATGGCTCCCCGTGGTTGCCGCCGTCCTGACCTCCGTGCCCACGCTGCCTTTCTCAGCCCCGGAGGCCCGCACAGACTGTTCTTTTCTGCTCCGCCGTCTGGAGCTGCTCTTTGCTTTCGTCGCTGGGGAGACCCGGGAGCTCCACTGGCTTGGGCATGCGGGAAGAGAGACTGGGGTCTGGGTCCCTCTGCCATGATGGCCGTTTGCATTCGAAGGCTCAGGCTTCTGTTAGCTTTGAGTCCTCTCGGGGGATGAGCTGAGTTCAGGGTCAGCTTCTCCATCCTGGTTGCGGAAGCCATGGCCTTCGCAGATGGCAAAGCTGTCCATCCAGACCCGGCGAGCCGCTTTCCGTGACGCTTGATCTGAGGCATCGGGGACAGGCCTGGGGAGTTCCAGAACATGGGCAGCCCTGCTGGGAAACAGCTCTTTGCAAAGCAGGGGGACGAGGGGACACAAATGCCATGGCCCCTTCTTGCTCCGTCCAGCTCTCAAGTCTCTCCTCCATCAGTGGGTCAGTGTCGTCTGTAAGCCGTGTCCCTGCAGGCCCAGGCCCCGGGCCAGCAGTAGGGGACACGGGCTCCCCCACGGCCTGTCCTCCTCCAGCTGCCCAGTAGTTGTGGCCCACATGACCCTGGTCCAGAGCCGTGGCCCTAACGAGGGTATTGGTGGCCTGGGCGGGGACATTGAAATGACACAGGTTAGCAGGGCGCGCTGTGGTTTTCCCAGAAATCCTAAAGAAGGAAATCCACCTGCAAGGTGAGACTCAGAGGTCGCTCCCTGGTGCAGGCTGCTGACACTCCCAAGCAAAGCACCATGTGTCTCCCAGTCTTCCCGTTCATTTCCCAGTTTCCTAGGGGCCCCTTGGGCGTGGCCTGTGCTGAGACACAGGAAATGGCCAGAATGGCCCAGGGGCGGGGCGGGGGCTTAGAGCAGGACCACCGGGGCCAGGGACCCCTCACAGTCAGACCCTTCCCACTCCAAGCCTCGCTTTCCTCCGGGTGCTAAGGGCGCAAGGATTGGAGGAGTTATCAGTCCGCTGCTGCCATGGGTGTCGTGATGGTCACCATTGCCAGCTGCGTTGTTGCTGACCAGGGAAAGAGTCTGCCGAAGCCCAGGCTGGTCTGCGTGTGACTCCCCACCCCCCGCACTTCCCAGGCCTGCCAGCTAGGCACCGAGCCAGCCAGCAGCCAAAATGAATGCGCTGGAGCAGCTGACTGCCTGCGGGGGGCTTGGCAGAGCGTTGAGGGGTGGGGCCAGCAGAAAGGCTGGGGCACGCAGCGGGCCACCTGGAGGGGCGCAGGTGCTGAGCCTGCATGGGCAGGGCGGGTGGAGAGACCCTCACCCAGGGGAGGGCGTGCTCCTCTGGCTGCCCGTCGCCCAGCGAAGGACGTCTTCCTCCACCCCCAGGTATCCACTCTGGGCACCCCCTCCCCATGCCGGGTGGAGAAGTGAGGCGTGCAGCAGAGGGTCCCTGCTGGGCCCAGCTTCCAGGAGCTGGTGCACTGCCTATGATCACAGAGGCCCGCGGTCCGCCCAGCCGGTGCCTCTGAGCTTGAACACGTGGAGCTGTGGCACCTGCTGGCTCCCCTCCACTCATCTCCCAGCGCAGCCAGCATCACCTCCCCAGGGGTCCGGGCTCCGAGCCCTTGACAGTGCATCTCAGCTGTTCTGAACCAACAGGCTGCTGCAGACCCTGACCTTGGCCCAGTCCCTTTTCTTGTCCCAGGTCTCAGTCTCCCAATCCGAGTGCCTCTCCTGCCAGTGTGGCTGGCACTGGGGGACTTCCTGATTTGCTGTCTTGTGATCTTAACCCATGGAGCCCTCCATTTCAGTGGCTACAATTCTTGTATTTTTTTTTTAAAGACTTATTTATTTGAAAGAGTTACGAGAGTGAACCATTGGTTCACTCCCCAATTGGCCGCAACAGCCAGAGTTGCGTCCATCCGAAGCCAAGAGCCAGGAGCTCCTTCCGGGTCTCCCATGTGGGTGCAGGGGCCCCAATGCCTGGGCCATCTTCTATTGCTTTACCAGGCCATAGCACAGATCTGGATTGGAAGTGGAGCAGCCGGGACTCGAACCAGCACCCATATGGGATGCCGGCACTGCAGGTGCCAGCTTAACCCCCTAGGCCACAGCACCGGCCCCTGTGTTAGTAATTGCAAAGCATCTGTGACTCTTCCCTCTGTGGGCGGCTTAGTGCTTGCTGTGTCGTCACAATGGTGATGGTTCTTTGTGACCACCAGCACTCACTGTTTTCTCTCAGGTCCTTCTTGTCCTGGGGTTTTCCTCCCTAGGGATTGTGGGAACAGAAGAGGGTGCGTAGGGGCCACAAGAGGCCGATAAACCCCAAGGTCATGCACTTGACAGCGGCAACCCCACGTAACCTTCCAGACGTGCATTTTCCTTTCTTTGGGTAAATTCCGGCCCATCGGGGAGGAGGTGGGTGACAGCAGCCTGTGCAGCCCTGTCCGTGTCTCTCAGCGGGCGCCTGGGTTGTGGTCTTGTCCTCATTCCCTAAACAAGGCAGCTTAACAACTGCTTACCCAGCCTTGACCTTGCATGAGGGATTGCACACGGCCTGGAGACGCTGAGCGCGCGGGAGGGTGTGCGTGAGCCCCGGGCCAGTACTTCTCGGTTTCATAGCAGAGACTTGAGCGGCCCCAGGGATGTCGTTGTCTGCAGCGGGTCCTGGCCCCAGTCCCTCGTGGATACTCATGCATCTCCCTGAGGGTGGGTTTGTTCCTGTGCGGCCCCCTCCCCCGCACTGAGGCTTCTGGACTTGACGGGTCCAGGGACCATCAGCACTTTGGAAGCCAGGTTCCCTTCTTTGTGCATCTCCAATTCCTCTGGGCCTTGGGGTCAGGTCCACACCTCTCCCAGCACGTGAGCAGCCTCCGTCTTGCTATGGGGACGTGGCAGTGGGTGGCAGGTGTGTTGGGGCTGCATGGGGCTGTGGGCCGTGGCTGGCCGGGTCAGGGGCTCATAGCTGTGCAGGTGCCACCATCCGTGCATCTGTGCTGGGTCCGGGGTGCTTTCTGCCCAAGCCCGCCCCCTTTCATTGTCTCTAGCCCCTGGCCTCCTGTGGCCACCTCTGGCCTTGCCAGGCTTGTGGCCCCCTGTCCCCTTGTTATAGCCTCTGCAGGTGGCTGTTCAATGTCCCATGTCCCCTTTTGCTCAAAGGATGAGGGGCCAGGCCCTCAATCTCTTGAGGCCCCCGGGCCGCTGGATCCCTGCCAGGTGTGTCGTGGATGTCCCCTCCCCCAGCTCCCCTGGGCAGCTGCCTGGCCTGGTCATGCCACAGGAAACAGCAGCCGAGTCCTGTCCACTCCCAGGAACCTGGCCCACGTTTCTCTCGAAATAAGCCTTCCTGGTGGCTTGTTTTGGTTTTCTATCTTGGGGTACAGATTTCTTTCAGCTAAAACACAGCTTGGAGGGGGCACTGATTTTTTTCTGAAACAAGACAGCTTGGGCGGGGGGCGGGGATGGGCAGGGAGGCTGCTGGTCAGTGCGGGGCGGGGCCATAATGCCCAGGGAAAGAGCCTGGGCTCCTCTTCCGAGGGGGGTGGGCTGGGGGGTGGTCCTGCATCAGACCAAGCGGTCTGCAGCTCTCTGCCCAGCGTGGCCCAGCCTTGCCCGCCCCCGGCCGCGGGGGGGGGGGGAGCTGCTGGCCCACACGCAGCGGGGGCACCTGCCCCGCGGCCCCCTCCAAAGGCCAGGCCTTGCCGCTGGTCCCCTCCCATGCCCTCTGCCACTGATTGGAGTGGATCGGTGCTCACCAGGGACCCCGGGCGGGGGGCTGGGCACGCCTCTTGCCCTGGCCGGGAGCAGCGCGGGCGCCCCCTAGGGAGCTGCTGGCATCGGAGCCCTGGGTGCCTGCTCGGCTGAGGACCCAGGCCGCTCCACTTCCCCTCCGCAGATGACTCCGGGGACGACGACGACGAGACCGTGGCCCCGACCGACAAGAGCGAGCTCCACCACACCCTGAAGACCCTCTCCCTGAAGCTGGACGACCTCAGCACGTGCAACGACCTCATCGCCAAGCACGGCGCGGCGCTGCAGCGCTCCCTCACCGAGCTGGACGGCCTCAAGATCCCGACCGAGAGCAGCGAGAAGCTGAAGGCGGTGAACGAGCGGGCCACCCTCTTCCGCATCACGTCCAATGCTATGATCAACGTGAGTGCCCTCCGCCATTCTCCACCACAGCGCTTATCAGTTCAGGGAGGCAGGGATGGTCGTTTGGCCTAGTGGGTAAGACGCCCGTGTCAGAGTGCCTGGGTTCGAATCCCACTCCTCTCTGGATTCCAGCTCCCTACTAACGCTGACCCCGGGAGGCAGCTGTGAGGGCTCCAGTGCCTGGGTCCCTGCCACCTCTGTACTAGACCTGGATGGAGTTCCCACCTCCCAGCCGTGACAGGCGTTTGGAAGAATGAATCAGGAGATGGGAGCTCGCTCGCTCGCTCTCTTTCTCTCTCACATAGGAAAGTAGTTGGTTACAAAAAAATGGAATTAAAAGATAAATTTGTTTTGGTGCAAAAAAAAATTGAAATCCTTCATATGAGGGGTCTTTAAAAAGTTCAAGAAAATGAGAATTGCTGGGGCCAGCGTTGAGGTACCTGCTGCCTACGATGCTGGCATCCCATGCAGGAGCCAGTTCGAGTCCCAGTTGCTCCACTTCCCTGCTAATGCACCTGGTGAAGCAGTGGAAGATGGCACAAGTCCTTGGGCCCCTGCCACCCACATGGGAGACCCGGAAGAAGCTCCTGGCTCCTGGCTTTGGCCTGGCCCAGCCCCAGCCATTGCAGCCATTCGGACTCTCCTTCCTTTCTCTCTCTCTCTCTCTCTCTCTCTCTCTCTTTCTCTCCTTTCTTCCCTCCCTCCCTCTCCCACACACACCCCTCCAAAACTCTGCTTTTCAAATAAACAAGATAAACCTTAACAATTTTTCTCCACCAAAACGAACTTAGCTCTTAATTCCATTTTCCATGAGCTTTTTGAACTATCCTCTCCCGTCAGGTCATGCACGCAGCCACTGTAGGGTAAGGCTGCGCTTTCTCATGGCCCAGTGCGGGGTAGGGGTTGGCTGTGGAGTCTGGCGGAGGCTGGCAGGTGTTTCTTGCCTGGGCGAGGAAGGTCAGGCTCCCAGGTTGTAGCCGTGTGCCCACACAGTAGGGACACGGCAGCCACACTGGCCCCCGCAGCTGCTCTGGCTTCACCCACCTGGTGCAGCAGGATCGGGACCCACGTAAGCAGGGGCGTATGTGAGTGGCAGGGACTGGGGGTGGGGCTTCCCTCAACCAGAAGAGCTTTGGAGCCGAGCCTGGTGAGCGATGAGGGTCGGCCAGCTCCCTGAATCCTGGAAGCCTTTTGCCGTGACTGGCAGCCAGAGGGTCTTTCCATGGTGGCAGGAGCCAAGCGTCCACCAGGCTTCTGGCCCTTCCTCTCTGTGCCTGGTGAGTGTCCCCCAGAAATGGGCCCCTCCAGGCCTCCCACCTGCAACACAGCCACATCTCTTCACAAGGACACCATCCAGGCCTGAGTGCCGGGGACCAGGGGCTTAGGGTGGCAACGCCGGGAGCAGGGGTGCAGAGAAGGGGACCAGAGACTGTTGTTGAGGGACCATCAGGCTGGCTGGAGACCATGGGCAATGCTGGTAAGCAGGGGAGGGCTGAGGGTCAAGATCAGCTGCAGGCCCAACAGGAAGATGGGTTCATGGGAGGCATCAGTCCTGGGGGTTGGCTGCCAGGCCTGTGTCCAGCTCTAGGGAAGCCTGGGACAGTCGAACCTGTGTGACAGGTAAGGCGGGTGGGGAAAATGGACCCTGCTACCCACTTCAGGCCCCGATGCCCAGGATAAACCCTGGGTGGCTGAGACCTGTCCCTAACCTGCCTCGCCTACCTGTTGGCACAACTGTGGAGCAGAGAGCTGCCACACACACAGACACACACACAGACACGCACACAGACACGCACATGCACACACACACAGACACACACATGCGCGAACACACACACACACACCATCCGGACAGGCTCAGGCATGGGGCCGCACACAGGTGCAGCCTTGGGGATGCCCAGCGTAGAGTCTGAGGCTGAGCAAGGTGTGCCGTCTTCCCAGACTCCTGGGAAACTCAGCTCCCAGCATCCCTTTGTCTCTGCCCGGTGCCCACCGTGGTCAGGGGTGCAGCTAGGATCCGTGTGCCCGGAGGACCAGGGGGCTGCCGGGCTGCAGCTCTGGGCCACGCTGCATCTGTGTCCTCGTTTGCCGTCACTCCTGCTCTGGGCCACTGTCCTTAAAGCCAGGGGCTCTTCTCCACACCCCTGGTCCCTGTCCGTCCACTGGGGACCAGCACAGACGCTAAACCTTGCCGGGCATAATGACGGCACTCTGGCCTGGAGGCTCCTCTGTGTCCACAGAGCTGTGAAGGCAGCCCCCGCCTGAGTGCAGGATGAGTTGCCCTAAGGGAAGCACTACCCCCTGGGATTGGTTACCGGCCTGTTTCCAGTTCCAACTCTAGGGAATCACTGGACAGTCAGGCCCAAGTGGTGGGAGTTGCCGTCCCTCAGGCCATCTCCCCAAGCTCCTGGCTGTGAAATCGGGGAGGGAGGGCAGGAGTGGGGGCTGCCCCAACAGGCCCCAGGCGGGCTTCCTTCCTGTTCTGGAAGGGCAGTGAGCATGGCTGTCAGGCCCTGGATGTCCAGATTCCCACCCGGCGCCCGAAGGTCCCAGGACACGTTGTCCTGACCCCCAGCCAGACCTCAGCTCCCACCTACTGTGACGAGGGGGTTGGATGCGGGATCAATGACTGAGGCAATAGTGTGGTTTCCACCCCTGTTCCCCAGGGAGGCTGTTCAGGACCCCACCTAGCCGCGTGCTCCGCACAGCCTTTTAGGAATGCTTGGTGTCTGAGAAGTAGGCGCTAAGCCTCAGAGGAGCTGCCCAGTGCCACCCAGCCAGTAGCTGGCCAAGCTGGGACGCAAGCCCACGTCTGGGTGCCCACTGTGGGGTGGGGTGATGGCCCCATCCTCTGTGAGGCCCTGAGTGAGACGCTCCAGTCCCCTGCAGGCTGCCGTGGCTGAGTGGCTGCCGTGGCTGAGGGTCTGCCGTGGCTGAGGGGCATTGAACACAGACTCCAGCAGCTGCTGCACAGCCCCGCCCAGGCCTGTAGCAGGCAAGGACTCAGCAGGGAACAGGCAGCCCAGGGGGCCCCAGGCCGCCACACCTGTGCTTGCTGGTGTGGCCTTCCACAGGGCCGGCAGCTCATCCACCCGCTCTTCTGAAAATTGAAAGACAGAGAAAGACAGAGAGAGGTCATCTCCATGCACAGGTTTACTCCCCAACATGCCCACAGGGGCCAGGGCTGAGCCCGGCCAAAGCTGGGAGCAAACAGCTCTTACCAGGTCTCCTACCTGGGTGGCAGGGGCCCAAGGACCTGAGCCACCCCCTGCTGCCTCCCAGGGCGCAGCACTGGGCGGAAGCTGGGCTCCAGGAGCGGAGCTGGGACTCGGACCCGGGCACTGTGACATGGGGTGTGGGGTCCCAGCTGCTGTCAAAAACCACGGAGCCAAACGCCCACCCCACATGCCCCCACCCCCACCCCTGCCACATTCGCCTACTTTGAAGGCTGAGTAGGGGACTCAGAGATGCACTGGGGCTGTAGCCACTGTGAGCCCACCTCCTCTGCCTGCCCTCCCCCCTCAGTGCCCCCCACCCCCACTTCACCGCCCACCCCTGTCTGTGGCCCGTGGTGCCGCATGGACTCTGCCACCGAAACCCCTTGCCCGGCCTCTGTGCAAAGACGGGCCACGGTCCCCCTTGCGATGCCAGCCTCCACTGCCTGCCTGGCACAGAGCCCAGCACGTGGGCGCCTCCACAGCAGAGAGAGGAGGGAGGAGAGCGAGAGAGAGGAGCGGGGAGGGAATTGTGAACGAACATGGGAGCGAGTGAATGAATGAATTGCTTAGTTCCTGGCACGGCTCCCTAGTGGATCGTTTCTCGATTCTGATAAAAGCCAGTGCGCAGATCCGTTTGGATTACTGCTTTGGGTAACAGCGAATCAGCCTGCCATCTAGGAGACAGCTCGCGGCCCTGGTAAATGGCTTCGGGTTTAGAATGAGCCTTGAACCCCAGCGTGGCCCCGCGTAGGGGGCTGTGTCCCCCGTGTCAGCGCTGGGGAACCGGGGGCACGGGCGTCGTGGAGTCACACTGGGTCTGACACGGGGGCTCGTGTTTCGGATGTTAGCTCTCCAAAACGCGGGTGCTAAGGACCCGGTTTTCTCCTGTCTTTCCTGGAAGTTTATCCAAGGGCCGGCACGTCTTCTGTCTGTGACTCTGTGGCTTCTCACCACCACAGCTTCGCTGCTATTGTCGTCATCATTCCCCCAGGCCCAGGGGATCCCGTGCAGCTCCCTGGGGCGACCCCTGCAGCGGAGAGAGGCCCCAGGGGCTGGCTCTGGGGCCCTCGGGGCAGGTTCCTGGCCAGGGGGCCGCTGTCCTGCTCTGACAGCTTGCTCACTTGGGGCCTGGAGAGCCGGGTAAAAATAGATTCCAGAACTGTCCCCAATCGGTCGGCAAACTGGCAGCCAGCTGGTGCCGGTTCCTGTGTGCGAGGGGGTAAAGTCTTCCGAATGTGGAAAGGACTATTTTTCAAGTGG
Source organism: Oryctolagus cuniculus (assembly GCF_051225735.1). NCBI lineage: Eukaryota > Metazoa > Chordata > Mammalia > Lagomorpha > Leporidae > Oryctolagus > Oryctolagus cuniculus. Next base: position 28,158,008 of record NC_142887.1, read on the forward strand.
TAGCGGGAGCAGAAGGCGGCCTCACCTACGCCGACAAGTGCGTCACAGCGCGGAGCAGCCGGAGGGGGGGGGCGGGGGGCGAGGGGCGGGGCAGTGCTCAGCCAGGCGGCTTGGCTCGCCGGGCCATCCTCCGTGAACCAGCCCCCCCCCCCTCCCCGTCATGGCGCTTGGGGTTGTCATTCCTGCTCTGGGATGCCTACGTGTGGTGGCCTGCCTGGGCTGGGCAGGCCCAGGCCTGCATCTGTGTCGCCCCCTTCCCCTCTGTGCGGCGTGTTTGAAGCTCGGTGCTCCTCTCAGTGGGAGGGGAGGGGAGACCCCCACTGACCTGGCTGCAGCCCCTGCTGTGGGAGGGGGCTTGGGGAGACTTCAACTCTGCTTTCTTCCCCATTCGCCACCTCTGGGACCCCCAGGCCAGTGAGAGGTGGGGGTCTGCAGTGATGATGACCACACGAGGCTGAGCATGGTGGGAGGGGACAGAAGGGTCTCCTCCGACCCCTGAAGCCTGAGGGCAACCACAGGACAGATGCCAGATGCCTGGTGCACTGATACAGGTAGAAAGAAGGTGCCTGTTCCCACGCCCCCTGCACCCAGGACTCCTGGGATCTGTTGTTTTTGTTTTTGTTTTTGTTTTTAATTTGGTAGAGTTATAGACAGTGAGAGAGACAGAGAGAAAGGTCTTCCTTCCGTTGGTTCACCCCCCAAATGGCCGCTACGGTCGGCGCTGCGCCAGTCTGAAGCCAGGAGCCAAGTGCTTCTTCTTGGTCTCCCATGCGGGTGCAGGGGCCCAAGCACTTGGGCCATCCTCCACTGCCCTCCCGGGCTACAGCAGAGAGCTGGACTGGAAGAGGAGCAACCGGGACTAGAACCCGGCGCCCACATGGGATGCCGCCGCTGCAGATGAAGGATTAGCCAAGTGAGCCACAGCGCCGGCCCTGGGACCTGTTGTGTGTGCTGGTGGCTGGAGATAGAGCCAATCATACTGTATACACCCCCCGCACACTTGGCCACCTCCTCTGCCACCCACCCCAGTGTCCAGCAGTGCGCTGGGACCTTCTGTGTGTTCCATCTAGGACAGCCTTGGGCGAGACTCATGCTCACAGGTTTCTGGCTCCTCAGACCCTCCCTCCTGAGGGCTGGCAAGGCTGCTCCAGGCCACACGCAGGCTGGGGAGGGGACCCAAATCGGCTGACCCGTGCCCTGCTCACCTGCCCGTGCCCGGGTGGACAGCGAGGTCATTGTCAGGATTAGGATTAGGAACAGCAAACGCGCTTAGTTCCTTCCGCTCCCCAGGATACAGCTGGGCGGAGGCTCCTGGCTCAGGGGCCGTCTCTGGCCCATGGGATGCTGGTTTCATCCAGGTGGACTTCTCGGAGAGAGAAGCCCGCAGCTGGGCAGGGCATCCCCGAGCCAGAGGCTGCCCCTGGTTGTCCTGGGCTTCATAGTGCTCACTCCACCTTGGGGCAGCTCCCGGGGCCTTCCCCATGGAGGTGGCACTGTACCCTCCCTGCAGCCCTGGGGGGTGAGAGGAAGGGGCAGGGTTCCCAGGCTGAGGACAAGGAACCCCGATGGATTACAGAATCAGGGACTCTGGGAGGCCCCGGGACCTGGCCCGTTTGTCCCGAGGAGGTCTGGGGCTTGCCCGTGTGGGACCCAGACACCAGCTCTAGCTGCCCAAGGGACTGCTCGTCACCTCCCCTGGCCTGACACAATACAGAGTATGATGCGGGTAGGCGACTGGGGTCAGCCCGACTCTCTCCACCTGCCCAGGGCTAGGGACCAACACGTTGGCACCAGAGACAGCTGCTGAGAGCCTGCAGGAGACACGTGGCTCTGCGGGCCCTGGCTGGGTCCCCAGGAACCTCCCCGCTCCCACCCGCCGGCCCCCTCTGCCGGGCCCCTGGCCTAATCCAGCTTAGCGCACAGCCCACAGGACACAGCCCAGCTCAGCATTCTGGGGGGGCGGGGCTGGGCCGGGTGCTGCCTCTCCCCTCAGCGGGGCCGGCATGGGGCCTGGAGGAGACCAGCGGCAGCCAAGGAGACCCTGGGAGCTGGGGATGGACTCCAGGTGGGTGCCTCAGGAGTAGGGGGGCAGGGACAGGGTTCAGGAGGTGACCAGGGTGGCTGATGTGCTGCAGGGCCCTGCCCCCAGCAGGAACAAAGGCCCTGGGTCCCACCATGCAAGCCCCTCGATATTAGGGTACAGCAACCTCCGCCTTGACCCCCCTCTCAAGGTGAGCACAGTGCCCAGCCTGGCCAGACGTGACCCCAGCTGTCCCAAGGGATTTGACTTCCTGGATCCCTATGGGTGGCCATGGCCATGTGTGGTTCAAGCCTTGTACTCTGGGGTGAAGGATACTGAGAGCCAGTCCCTTCTTCCCAGAGGCCAGGGCTGGGTTCTGTGGCACGGACAGGGCTGTTCCCAGCCATCTTCATGAGTGATCATCTCCTGGGAGCCCAGCTCCACGCCAGGAGAGTCACGGATCCCACAGCATCCTGCCCTCAAGGGCTCCCAGCCAGCCGTGATGATCCAGCTTCCCCAACAAACCTGCAGCTCTGGCTCCATGCCTTGGGAGGCTCGCAGGTGCACAGGGACTCTCGATCCTGGCCCCACACCTGCTCGTGGCCTTGGACAAGTCTTGCTCATTACAGAAACCAGCTACCAGGATGCCCGAGTCGGTGGTGGGGACGGGTGCCTCCGATGGCCCTGGATCCCAGTCAGCAGGTGGTATGGGGGAGGGGAGGCTGGCATCAAAATAAGCAGGTGGGTCGGAGATTGAACTGGTGAAAGGGCAAGAAGACAGGATAGCCCGGAGATGACACTGGCCGGGATTTGAGGTCAGGCGTGGGGGAAACTCGATGAAGGCTCGCCTCTCCCCCGCGGGAGAAAATGGTGGTTTCCCCAGGAACAAGGAAGGGAGAAGATAAGGAGCTGAGTTCATCTTTACTTTTGCTGCTAGGAAGCCCTGACATGCCTTGTGGGACTTATTCGCGAGACCTTGGGCTGTTTTGTACTGTTGTTAGCTGGCTGTGTTAAGTCTTCACTGGCGTGAGTTAACAGGAGAGCAAAGTGCCCAGCTCACGGACAGACATGGTTACACACTGTAGCGGGTTGGCTGGCCAGGGATGGAGCAGGCACTGTGCGGGGCACAGCAAGCAGAAGCACCCCAGGACCAGCAAGGACTCAGAGGCTTAGGAAGCGTCTGTTATCTCTGTGTGTCATAAGGCTCTGTGTTCAGCACAGCCCTGGCCTCTACACCCTCGGCCCAAAGGGGACAGTCAGCGGGGCTGTGCTTGGCGGGGGCGGGGAATGTGGCCCCGGGTCCCGTCCTGCTTGTCTCAGGATGGTGCACAGTGTGTAAGGGGCAGTGGGCCTCATGGCTTGTGCAGAACAAGAGTGATCCCTTTGGGTCGCCACTGCTGTGAGGGCTTAGAGCGGTGAGGGGAGGGAGGGACGGGGCAGGGAAGGGTTTGGCTGCGTCATTCTCGGTCAGGCCCGGAGCCATCCAGGCCCACCTCCCGGGTCTCCAAGTTGCCTGGCAGCCATCGAGCCACACCCACAGGGGAGGAGCCTTCTGGAGGACTGATCTGCAGATAGCCCCAGACTCCCTGCTAAGCGCAGAAGATAAGGAGATTGCCTTCCTTCTCTCAGGAGCTCTCTCCCTGCCCCGCCCCACCCTGACTGTGCCCTGTTGGGAGGCGGGCCAACAGAAATCCCTGCTGGGGGGGGGGGGGCATGAATCCTGGGAGCTGCTGGGAACTGAGCCTCAGTTTCCCCCCTCTGTCAAATGGGGGCGATCTTGCTCCCGCCTGGAGGGTCTTGCTGGGTGAGCACAGGGTCTGGTGGACGTAACTGCTCTCATCTCCAGGAAGACAGGGGCTTAGAGGGCTGGAGCAGCTGGGGCCAGACCCTGGGGCTTCCAGCTGCCAGCGCCATGTGCCTTGTTTTCCCCAGTCATGTTCTGTCTCCACAGCTTCAGAGTGGGGGACTCCCTTTCCCTGCAGGAAAGGGGGGTGAGGGGTGGATAGCAGAGGCTGGCACTCAGGAGGGCCTGTTAAATGAGTAACACACTTGGGCAGGTCAGCCGCCAGTGCTCGGGTGCTCCAGCGCAGAGCCAGGGGCGCCTGTCCACCGGTGTGGGGAGGCGGAGGAGCTGGCCCATCTGTCCCTGTCCCACTGCCCTCAGTCCCAGCCCCCTGGTTAGGGCGCCGCTTGGCCCAGAAACTTCCAGGACACCGCTGACTTTTTGGGATTTCAGAGGAGCGGAGTCAGACAAGTTAACCAGACTCAGATGTGCCGGTGCAGTAGAGGCCGGGTAGTGTCAAGGCCGGCAGTGTCAGGGGGTGACCGGCAAGATGGGAGAGCAGCAGCAGGAGTTAGCAGCCAAAGGCGTGAGCACCAGGTGCTGGACGCCCCCCCGCCCAGTTCTGTCCGTGCCAACAGCCCCCGAGACGCTGGCACGTTGTCGCGGTGGCACCCCGGCCCTGTGGCACAGGTGAGGGTCTGCGTGCCTGTCCCCCTCCAGGAACCGGACGGTGAGCGACATGCGTGCATGGAGGCCGGCAGGTGCTCCACATTGGCCTCTGCAAGAAGGGTCGGGGAGGGAGGGCTTGGGTGGGGCCACAGGGGCAAGTGTGGCCCCTCCTACTGAGCTAAAGGCAACACCCAGGAAGGGCAGAGTGTCCCCCCCCTCCCCCGCGTGGACTTCACCACCCTCCAGGGCGAGCTGAGGCCTGGGCAGAATGACCGAGCCCTGCTGCCTCAGAGGGTGGCCGGCCCACCTGTGACCCTGGGTGTCAGAGCAGGCCACAAAGGGGAAAGTCCTAAAACGCAGAGTTCTGTGAGACGAGTTCCAGTCTCGGTTCTTCCGCCAGGCTACGGAGCGGGATGTGGCTCTTCCTGCTGAAGCCGAAGACTGGCCCAAGCTGCCGGTGGGGACAGGGCTCGGGGACAAACACTAGGCCCAGCGCAGTGAGGATCCAGAACCCAGCCTCCTCCAGCTCCCAGGAGCTGCCGCAGAGGGCAGTGTGGACCAGCACACCCAGAGCGCAGCGCCCTCCGGACGGGCATCGTGGCTGTGGCAAGCCAGCCAGGGCGGGTGCTGGTCCCCAGGCTGGTTCTGAGACAGCCGGGGTTCCCACTTCCCCAGGAAGCCAGAGAGGGCAATGGATGAGTTTCCGACCTCCCCAGCGAAGGGAGGGGAAGCTGGACAGATTCCCTCAAGGGCCACTCACTGCCCCTGCGGCCTGGCGCGCCCTGCGGGGTGTTTGGGGCTGGGGGGGGGGCGGGGCAGACAGGCCCTTGCCTGAGGCGCAGGCTCACATGGCCACTGTCCCCTCCGCAGGCCTGCAGGGACTTCCTGGAACTAGCAGAGATACACAGCCGGAAATGGCAGCGGGCGCTGCAGTATGAGCAGGAGCAGCGCGTCCACTTGGAGGAGACCATTGAGCAACTAGCCAAGCAGCACAACAGCCTGGAGCGGGCCTTCCGCAGCGCCCCGGGCCGCACCAACAACCCCACCAAAAGCTTCAGCGAGGGTGCGTGGGCGAGGGTGCGGGGCCTCAGAAAGATCATTGCGCTCCGCACAGTTTCTCTGCCGGGTGTCTCCTCCCCAACCCCCGGCCACGTGAACCTTCACGTGCCCACGTTCGGGCCAGCTTTGGCCAACCCTGGCCTGCCCCTCCTGTGCCTGTCACCGACTGGCCTACCAGTCTACTCCCCTGCTAGGCTCAGCTTCTGCAAAGGCAGTCGGCCCAGCTGACCTCTCCACAGCAGGCCCCCTACACCCTGGCCTTGGGCTGGGGGCTCCGTCAGAAAGGGGAGCTGGGCAGGGGCTGGACAGACCCACATGCTGAGAGGTCAAGGGTGGGGGGCTCCCGGAAAGAGGCACTGGAAGGAAAGGGTGACCCCCAGCCCTGAGAAATCACGGGGAGGGGAGACCTGGCTTGCCCCTGAACTTGGCTCAGGCCCGAGGAGCCCTCTGCGTGAAGTTGCAAACGACGGCAGCGGCTCCGCACGTGTCTCTAGGAAGCCTCTTGACTCCCAAAGGAGAGGACAGTGAGGAAGATGAGGATACCGAGTACTTCGACGCCATGGAAGACTCCACGTCCTTCATCACCGTGATCGCCAGGGCCAAGGACGACAGGTAGGGCCCTCGCCAGAGCAGGACCTGAGACGGCTCTGGTCTGGGAGGGGCCTCCCCAGGGTCAGCCTATCAGGCCCTGCTCTCAGGTTCCATCTGGTCTTCTGTCTCCAGCCACCTACGAGAGCCTGGGGGAGTTCTTTAGGTTGTTTCTCCGGAGAAGTATTTTTGCTTAGATTCTGTTCTTAAATCCAAAATGCCTGAACCAAGTTTGCACCAGGATTTTAATTTGCAGTGGAGAACAGGCCCACGGCTGGATGCAGTTCCAGCCCAGGGGTGAGGGGCAGGGGTCCAGGAGGCCACAGACGGGGGTGCCAGCCGCCTCCTCCATTCGAGGACAGACAGAAGCAGCGAGGAGGCCCTTGCTTGCCGATGCCAAGCCTCTGTTTTCTTTTTTCGTAAAACCCGCTCTTTTAGTTTCTCAGTGCACAGCAGCGACGGGAATTTGTTGGCAAGAACAGCAGTGCTGTCAGTGCCTGTGGGCATGGCCGGGCCAGAGGGAGGAGCGTGCAACCAGCAGGCAGGCTGGGTGTAGCTTGTGGTCAGCGACCAGCGAAGTCCCCAGCCACTCGTTTTTTCCGTTTTTCACACATCTATGTGCTTTCTTCCCAGGACATGGCTTCCCAGATCCTGCCCACCGCCACCCCCTAGGGAGTATATCCTGTCCCCGGTGTATTCCCGGCTCAGTTTCTGCTTCCCAGTATCGTTTTAAGGTTGCTCATGTCCTCTCGTTAACAAGCTTGGCCGTGAACTTCCTCTCACTTTAGTACCACAGAACCATCCCACTATCCCACAGCCAAGGAGGTCTGCTCAAGCTGCCCCCTGACCACCCCTCCTGTTCCTGGAAGCCCCAGGGGCCCGGGCTCTCATAACTAAGCAGTCCTCTCCCTCCCCTCAGGCCCTGACTGCCAAGGGCTCCGTCAAGCCCCAGCTGGCCATGGCTATAGCGCCCCCTGCTGCTGTGGCTGACTCTCCTCACCACAAATATTCCCGGGCACAAGGTTGTGCCATACCCACTTCCAGCCCAGCAGACAGCAAGGACACAGCAGGGTCTGAGTGAAGGAAGGGCCCGTGCAGCTCTCCCCCTGCACCTCATCTTGCTCCTGGGTCAGCCAGTTCCCAAGAAGGGGGCTGGGTACAGGGACTCCAGCCAAGCACTTCGTTCAGCAGCAGCTACTGGGGGCGTCTGTGGGAGCGTGGGTAGGTAGGCTCTCTTCAAACCACTGCCTATGTCCCTCAGCCCACACTTTGAGTATCCCAAACTACAGATTACCGCACTGGAGAAGCAGCCAAGGGGCAGGTGGTGCAGCCCTTCCGACCTCACCGTGAGGGTCTTGGTAAGAGGTGGGCCAGGTTCCAAGGGGGCCGAGAGCTGTCAACGTCTCACCTCCTCTTGTGTTCCCTGCAGAAAAGCAGAAGGTGGAACCGGCACGGGCTCTGTGGACTGGTCATCGACGGACAATGGCAGTGAGGTGAGGGACCCGGCACCCCACCTGCCCTGGGGGCTCCTGATCTCTCCTACAGCAGTTCAGGCCGAGCCAGCCTACGCTGCCTGCCAGCAGCTGCCTTGGCGCTAGTCCTTGGGGGTGGGGAAGAGTGTGGGGGTGCGGGGGCCTCTGCTGACAGGCATGCCCGGCTCCTCTGGCAGGTACTGGACAGTGCCGCGCTTGTGCCCAAGGCTTCATCCAAAGTCAAGAGGCGGTCCCGCATCCCCGACAAGCCCAACTACAGCCTTAACCTCTGGAGCATCATGAAGAACTGCATCGGCCGGGAGCTCTCCAAGATACCCATGCCGGTAGGCAGCCTGGGGCAGGCAGTGCAGAGGGGCCCCTGGGCAGTACACGAAGCCCGGGGCGTTGAGGTCCTAAAGACTCCCGGGAAGCACGTAAGTATCCGATCCTTTGGCGTTGCCCCATCCTCCAGAGAGAAGGGACCCTCCCCGGGCTCAGCATGGAGACTCAGGACCTCACAGTGTCCCAGCTGCACCAGCTTGGTTTGCAGGGGGCAGGGCAGGGGGAGGGGAAGCAGGATCCCGCCCTGAGCCCCACCCATCCTGCACCGGCCCTCCACAGAATGCTGACATCACATTCCGAGTCTGGGGAAGACCCACCATCTGCTGTGTCCACGTGGGTCCTCCATCTATTCCCCGACCAATGCTGGTGATACAACAGCAGACGTCAGCCCTGGTCCTGATGGGGTTCAGTCCACGTAGTCAGAGTGTGTCCCACGCAGCGTGCTGTAGGAGGAGCTGGGACGTGACGGGCATCAGAGGGGCTCCACAGGAAGACGCTGAGCAGGAGCATCCCTGAAGGTCTGCAACAGCAGGGGTGCGGCGATGGCTGCCCGCCCACTCCCTCCCTCTCTCCCTCCCTCCCAGGTGAACTTCAACGAGCCCCTGTCCATGCTCCAGCGGCTGACGGAGGACCTGGAGTACCACCACCTGCTGGACAAGGCGGTGCACTGCGCCAGCTCGGTGGAGCAGATGTGCCTGGTGGCCGCCTTCTCCGTGTCCTCCTACTCCACCACCGTGCACCGCATTGCCAAGCCCTTCAACCCCATGCTGGGGGAGACCTTCGAGCTGGACCGCCTCGAGGACATGGGCCTGCGCTCCCTCTGTGAGCAGGTGAGGCTCTCGCTCCGGCCGGGCCCGAGGTCAGAGCACGGAGCTCAGGGCCAGACACCCAGCAAGGCCTCTGGGGGCGGGGCCCTGGAGGGACAGAGTTAGGTCTGACGCAGAGGGTAGGCCCAGGCACTTCTCCTGACCAGGGATCTGTGGAGCAAGCTGGGGGGACGTTTGCCGCACACTGTTGGGAAGTCCAGACGGGCAGCGCATGGGATCATCACTGAGTTGGAAGGCAACAGGCAGGAGGGGCTGGGAGCCCCAGAGGAGGCGCCCCAGCCTGGGCATGCTGTGGGAGAGGAGGCGAGCCTGTCAGGGCCAGCGCTGAGCCCAGGCTGAGCAGAGGGGACCGCTGTGATCCGGGTGGGGATGGTGGGAGATCAGAGCGTGGCAGGTTTGCTGGGGCTCTGCATGTGAGGAGTGGGGTCAAGTCAGCAGTGACCTCAGAGTCCTTGGCCTGAACCCAAGCGAATGCATCTCTTTAAGTCAGCAAACCTTAAGTGCCCTCAGTGTGGAGGGACCAGGGTGTTGGGTCCTAGCGCAGGACCTTGATTTGCCTCCCACTCTGGAGCCAGGGCCTACCTGTACCAAGTCTGGGCCTCCTGAGATTCACACAGCACAATGGATGTGCCCTCCCAGGGAGGTGGGGAGGTGGGGAGGAGGAAATGGACACTGAAACCCTTGGATTCACCGTGCCGGCCCTGAGGGCAGACGCCTTCCTGCTCAGAGCACTGCCTTTCCTGGGGCCACCTTGGGTCCTCAACCACCTGTGCTCAGAGACCTGGGTGTCGAGCGGACAGGGCCGAACCCATGGCTGGGGGACGAGGTGCTCAGGTCCCGCGGCTCTGGTCTCAGGTGAGCCACCACCCGCCGTCGGCTGCACACTACGTGTTCTCCAAGCACGGCTGGAGCCTCTGGCAGGAGATCACCATCGCCAGCAAGTTCCGGGGGAAATACCTCTCCATCATGCCGCTAGGTGAGCGGGCTCCCTGGGTGCCCCGGGGACAGGAAGGTGCTCTGTTCCAAGGGAGGATTCTGCGGACCCAAAAGCCTTGGTGAGGCTGGCATCGCGGCACACCTGCAATACTGGCATCCCATACTGGAGTGTCAGTTTGAGTCCGGCTGCTCCACTTCCAATCCAGCTTCCTGTGTGTGCACCTGGGAAAGCAGGGGACGATGACCCAAGTGCCTGGGGGCCCTACCATCCACATAGGAGGCCCAGATGGAATACCTGGCCCAGCCCAAGCTGTAGCAGTCATTTGAAAAGTGAACCAGTGGATGGAAGATCTCTTCCTCTTCTCCACCCTCCTTCCAAGGCCTGGAGTTTCCAGGGGGAGACGACCTGGCTTGTGCTCTGTCCCAGTTGCCCCAGCCTGCATGAATGCATCTTCTGGGCCTCGGGGTGCTTGGGGGCCCTTGACCTCTTACCTGTACCCGGCCCCCAGGTGCCATCCACTTAGAATTCCAGGCAAGCGGGAATCACTACGTGTGGAGGAAGAGCACCTCTACTGTGCACAACATCATCGTGGGCAAGCTCTGGATCGACCAGGTCGGAGGTGGCCCTGGGGGAGGGGTGCCTGGCCCGGGAATTGGTTGCTGACCACCACGCTCTCCCACCAGTCAGGGGACATCGAGATTGTGAATCACAAGACCCACGACCGGTGCCAGCTGAAATTCATGCCCTACAGCTACTTCTCCAAAGACGCAGCCCGAAAGGTAAACAGCCCCCTTCCCCAGAAGCCCTGCCCCATGCAGGGCACATGCCTACGCTGGTGCTGCCAACGTGCCCTGCAGGTGACAGGGGTGGTGAGCGACAGCCAGGGCAAGGCCCACTACGTGCTGTCGGGCTCGTGGGACGAGCAGATGGAGTGCTCCAAGATCGTGCAGAGCAGCCCCAGCAGCCCCAGCTCCGACGGCAAGCAGAAGACGGTGTACCAGACCCTGCCGGCCAAGCTGCTGTGGAAGAAGTACCCGCTGCCGTGAGTAGGGGCCAGGGGCCGGGGGCCGGGGGCCGGGGGCCGGGGCAGGACACGGGGCAGGGCTTGGCAAGCAGCGGACAAGTGGAGGACCTTGTCTGGCCAGACAGGAAGCAAGGGACAGGCACAGGAGGCTGGGGGAGTCCAGGCCTCAAGTGGGCAGAGTATTGTGATGCTAACACCCCAGCGTGGAGCCCAGACACCCGACAACAAGTCCACAGGAGACTGTCGGGGCAGGGTTGGCTTCAAGCCGACAGGACAGGGTGCCTCCCCGTATGGCTGTATGGGGTAGACACCGACCTTGAAAACAGCTTAAAATGTGGCATAGCAGATTCCAAAGAGAACAAAATAGACATTTTACAGAGGAAGAACAACTGAAACGTAGAGAATTTATCACCTCGCTATAGACAGAAGCCATTATCAAACTGGAGCAGAGAGACAGGAAGCTGGAGGGATGCGGCCTAGCCCGTGCGACCCCGAGTGAGGCCCTGGCAGGCTCGCCAGCGTCCACTGGGAGCTTGGTACCGGGCAGCAATCTGTCCCCGGACCTCCTGAGTCGCCATCTGCACTTGCCCTCGGCCTCCTGGCCGCTCCCGCACACAGCAAGTTTGAGAGCAAAGTCTGGCCTACTTCTATCCAGAAGGCCACCATCTCTGAAAAGAAACTAGCAGGGAATTTCCTAAATCTATACCGCGCCACTGTTAGAAAGCAGTCAGAGGGAGACTGCTCAGCAACCAGATATAAAGACAGTGCTCTCTGAGAAGCCGCACCCCGGACGCTCGCGTGCCAAAGCCTCCCTGCCGCCCGCAGGCTCGGGTCTCAGGGAGGAGGCTGAGATCCAGGCATTCGCAGGCACACCTGCACTCAGGGATCTGAGACTGATCCCTAAGGAAGGATGGAGCATGGGTACAAATGAATGAAGAACAAAACCTCCCTGGAGTGAGTGGAGCAGCGCGAGTGGTCATTCTGGCGGGGTGTTACAGTGCAGAATGCAGCTGCACCACTGTGTAAGTCAGAGGAGGAATGAACGGAGGGAAACTGCTCGAAGGCCCTGGGCTAACCAGGACAGTCGACATGCACAGGGACATCCGGGTGTGGGAAGTTAAAAGGACCTCAAATATCTGCAGGAAAATGCAATTAAAAGATAAGTTGATTTTTCTCTCTCATACTTTCTGCCTTTCAAATAAAAGAAAATTCAGGGGTAGTGGGGTCAGGCGTGTGGTGCCGCTAAGTCACAGCATGGGGTACCTACATCCCGTATCAGAGTGGCTGCGTTCAGGCCCCTGCTCTGCATTCCAGCCAGCTGCTACAGCAAACCCTGGCAGGTGGTAGGTGATGGCTCAAGTAACTGTCCCTGCCCCCTTCCTGGGAAATGCAGACTGAGTTCTGGGCTCTGGGCTCCTGGTTTCTTAAAAATTTTGAAGTTTTTTTTTTTTTTAAAGATTGATTTATTTGTTTGAAAGTCAGAGTCAGAGTCAGAGTTAGAGAGAGAGATGTCTTCCATCCACTGGTTCACTCCCCAATTGGCCATAACGGCCGGAGGTGTGCCGATCTGAAGCTAGGAGCTTCTTCTGGGTCTCCCACGTGGGTGCAGGAGCCCAAGGACTTGGGCCATCTTCTGCCTCTTTCCCAGGCCATAGCAGAGAGCTGGATTGGAAGTAGAGCAACCAGGACTCGAACCAGTGCCCATATGGGGGTGCTAACCTGTTGTGCCACAGTACAGGCCCCAAAATTTTGAAGTTTATTTTGAAATTCATACATAGTTTTTTTCTTAACTGTACTTTCCATGAACTTTAAGCACCCTCATTTGTGTACTGATAGCCACTAAAATAACACATTTAACTGGAACCCCAAAAGGAAAGGAAGTTAATAAAAAATGAGAATCGAGAGAAATAAAGGATGAAAATAAATTTTCAAGAATGAAAGTAAACAGATGAGAAGTGGGGTGGGTTAAGCTATTGCTTGGGATATCTGCATCCCATTTTGGAGTGCAGGTTCGAGTCCCAACCACTCCGCACTTCCAATCCAGCTTCCTGCTCATGTGCCTGGAAGGCAGAGGATGAGGAGCCAGGTACGTGGGTCCCTGCCGCTCAGACGAAGTTTCTGGCTCCTGGCATCTCTAACAAAAACAAAACAACCTTGAGAGACGGACAGAGCTCCCCTTCCCTGCTTCACTCTACAATTGCCTGCAATTATCTAGGGCTGGACTGAGAGCTAGGAGCTCAACCTAGATCTCCCACATGGGTGACAGCAACCCAATTAAAGAGCCTTCACCCCTGTCTCCCAGGGTCAGCAGCCAGAGCAGCCCGGAATCGAACGCAAGTACTCGAACATGAGGCACAGGTGTCTTACCTGCTAATCCAAATGCCGTTCCAGCTTCTGGAGTTGTGTCACACAAAAACCAACAATGAAAACAGCACTGGGCACAGTGCTCTAAAAGGGGAAGAGGGAGGTGGGCATTTGTTGCTGCAGGCGAAATGCTGCTTGGGACACCCCCACCATATCATAGTGCCTGGCTTTGAGTCCTGACTCCACTCTGGATTCCAGCTTCCTGCTAATGCACACCTTGCGGGGCAGCAGGTGACAGCTCAAGTAGTAGAGTCCCTGCCACACACACTGGGGACCCAGACTGAGTTTCCAGCTCCTAACTTTGACCTGGCCCAGCCCCGGCTGTTGCAGGCATTCAGGGTGTCAAACAGCAGGTGGGAGATCTTGGTCTCTCTCTCTTTCAAATAAAAGGGGGGAAATCTAAAAGATACTACAATAGAGACGTGAAATAAAAATTAATGCTGACAATTACTAGGACCAAAGAACTGAGGGAAAGTATGCCCATAAAAAGGAAGATAAAAGTCTAGCAAATGTTAGCAAAACAGAATTTGGGGAGAAGAGGAAAAACACCCAAGACGGAAAGACACGCTGAGTTCCTGTTAGAAGTAAGGGAGACCCAAGCAGTTAACAAGCAGCATACTGACTACTGGGTTTTTTTAAATCCAGATACGTACTCCTTGTAAGAGACGCACAAAACACAGAGATGTGCAAAGGTAGAAAGTAAACGAGACTCACCATGAAAACACTAACTGAAAAGCTCGTAATAGCTGCTATCAGTATCAGGCAAAACGGACTTTCGCACAAAGAGGAGTGGCTGAATTCTTCAAGAAGAGACCATCATTCTAAATGCTATGACAGCCTCAAAAATACCACAGCACAGACTGATGTGTAAGGGACAAACGGATAAAGGATCACCACAGTGGGAGATGGGGAGATTTCACTATAGCCCTCTTACCTGCTGCCAGGTCGAATTGGAAATAAAGAGAAATACAGTCAGGATAAGAGAGAGATTAAAACAGGATATACACAGACTTATGGATGCAAGAAAGTCTTCTGCATGTTTGAGGAAAGAAGAAGTTACTGAATAATTCATGAGTAAAATAAGAAATTAGAATGGAAAACTATAATACCTAGAACTAAGTGACATCAGAGATCTCAAAACTAGCTGGGTGCAACAAAGGACATGTGTGGGCCTTAAATAGTCTATAATTTTGAGGCTTAGTTTTTTCTAACTTTCCATTGTAAAAGAAAAAAAAATTGAAAGAGTTCAACACAGCCTGAAGAAAGAAGAAAAAATACTTTACTTTTTTTTTTTTTTTTTTTTTTTTTGACAGGCAGAGTGGACAGTGAGAGAGAGAGACAGAGAGAAAGGTCTTCCTTTGCCGTTGGTTCACCCTCCAATGGCCGCCGCGGCTGGCACACTGCGGCCGGCGCACCGCGCTGATCTGAAGCCAGGAGCCAGGTACTTCTCCTGGTCTCCCATGCAGGTGCAGGGCCCAAGCAGTTGGGCCATCCTCCACTGCACTCCCTGGCCACAGCAAAGAGCTGGACTGGAAGAGGAGCAACCGGGACAGAATCCGGCGCCCCGACCGGGACTAGAACCCGGTGTGCTGGCGCCGCAGGCGGAGGATTAGCCTATTGAGCCATGGCGCCGGCCTGAAAAAATACTTTTAAAAAGGAAATCAACCAAAAAATGAAAAAAAGGATGTTTGATAAAGCCAAAAGTTGATTCCTTAAGAAAACTGACAAAAGAAAACTACAGGTGAGACTGATCTACATGGATATAGAAATTAATAGAAAGTTTTTATAGGACAAAGTTTATCAAGATCATTAAAACTCTGGTCAAAAGGACAAATTCTTAGAAAAATATAACATAAGAACTAACTCTAGAAGGAATAGCATCAATAGTCCTATACTAATTAAAGAAAGTACAGCAGTCTTTTTAAATTACCACTAAGAAAGCACAAGAGCCAGGGAATTTTACAGGCGAATTCCATTGAATTTCCAAGACATTTATTATTCCAATTTCCTGTAGAGTCTTCCAAACGACAGGAAGAGAGAAAATACTGTACTATGCTATGATACTAACATAACTCCCAACCAGGCTAAGAAATGGGAGAATAAAATGTCTACCTTCTTTCACTTAGGAACATACCTGAGCGCCCCGGCCCACTGTGGCTGCAGTCCAATATAGCCACTGTAAGTGGAAAACACCTCCAGTACCCCAAAGCCGCCAGCATCGCGGTGTGCCGGTGTGGCGGCTCAGCTTGCTTCCTCTGCCCAGCCTCACACAACCACCCCAGACTGTATCACTCGCTGGGAGAGAGCAACAGTCAGAATCTGAATTATGGTTTCTACTGAATGTGTATTATTGTGCTATCATAAAGTCAGAAAATCGTTAAGTCAAACCATCCTAAGTCAGGGATCATCTGTATTGCCAAATTACGAAGTTAAAATCAGAAACTCCAGTGTAACACTTTAAAAAGATATCATTCTACAATCATGCTGAATTTATCAAGAATAATTTTGTACTCGAAAAATCCATAAATTACTGAAGCATATTCGTAGATCTCAATAGATTCAGGGAAGTCTTTTCAAGTGCCTAAATACAAGATTAATGTACGAAAAAAGTCAGTTGCATTTCTGTAAACAGCCAACAACTAGAAAATGCAATTTAAGAGAAGACATCTGGGGAGTGAACCAGTGGAAGGAAGACCTTTCTCTGTCTCTCCTTCTCACGGTCTGTAACTCTACCTCTCAGATAAATGATAAATAAAATCTCTTTAAAAAATGGAGAAGGTAATCATAATACTTAGACCTGACAGAGAATTTATATTAAAAATACGGAAAGGGGCAAGCATTTGGCGACCTGCTGATTAAGACACCAGTCAGGATGCCTGCTTCCTGCACTGGAGTGCCTGGGTTCAGTCCCTGGCTGTGCTGCCCGATTCCAGCGACCGAGAAACAGCACTGATGGCTTCAGTACTGGGGCTCCTGCCACCCACACGGAGGCCTGGATCGGCTTTCCTGCTGCTGGCTTCAGCCTGGCACAGTCCCTGCTGTTACTGACATGGGAAAGAAACTAGTCGATGGCAATTCTCCCGGTTTGTCTGTTCTTTCTCTCTGCTTCTAAAACTTTTTTAAGATTTATTTATTTGAAAGGCAGAGTTACAGAGAGGAGGAGAAGCAGAGAGAGAGGGGGGTGTCATCCATCCGGTGGTTCACTCCCCAATTGGCTCTAACAGCCGGAGCTGTGCCGATTCGAAGCCAGGAGCCAGGAGCTTCTTCTGGGTCTCCCATGCAGGTGCAGGGGCCCAAGGACTTGGGCCATCTTCCACGGCTTTCCCAGGCCAGAGCAGAGAACTGGCCTAATCAGGACTCAAACTGGTGCCCATATGGGATGCCAGCACTGCAGGCGGCAGCTTTATCTGCTACACCACAGCACTGGCCCCCTGAAACTTTTAAAATAAAGACTACAGAAAGAGTGTTTTATCACAACTGAAAATAGCAGCTTTTAAAGAGACTATTTAAAGAACTTCTTACGAACAAACAGAATAAAAATAATCTAGTGGAGAAAATACTGAGTCATGAGCAGGAATTTCACAGAAGACGACGCGTATGGGCAGTCACACCATTTCAGGAAAATGCAAATCAAGATAGCGGGATACCGTCTTCACGCGGTCAACAAAAGTGGAAAAGTCCGACAGTACTGAGTGTAGATGATGCAGACTCCCCAATATGCATTAATAAAACAGGCCACACAAGGGCCCCCTGAGATGGTGCCACATACCGAGGATTGTGATTGTTCCACATCTGCCTCTGTGCCTAAAGACCAAAAGTGGACAGAGCAAAAAGATGACAAGATACTAAATTTAAACCCAACCTGTCAGGACAGGTTGAGCAGCCCTAATGCAAAAATCTGAAAGCCAAAATGCTCCCAAATCGAAACATTTTGAGCACCCACATGATGTCACGTGAAGAGTCACAGTCGGAACCCAAGCACAGCAAGAATCTTGCATAAAGCTACCTTGGACTAAGTGTGCAAGGTGTGTATGAAACACATGTGTATGAAGGTGTGTATGAAACACACATGGATTTTGTGTTTAGTTTTGGGGCCCATCCCCCATGGGATCTCATTATGTATATGCAAATAGTCCAAAACCTGAAATCTGAAACATTTTGAGTGCCAAGCATTTCAGAGGAGGGACATTCAACCTATGATTACATTAAGTGCCCCTACTGTGGGTTTATGATTCAGAAACATTTTAAAAAATCCACCTATATGTGGTCTACAAGAGATACATCTAAATAAGACAATTAAAGATTCAAATAAAGAAATGAAAAGAAGTATGCCCCTATAAATACTAGTGTGGGGCAGGCATTTGGCCTAGTGAGTAAGACACCTGCACCTATACTGGAGTGCTTGGGTTTGACAGGGGCCTCTAGATCCTGTCTCTAGCTTTTTGGCTAACGCAGACCCTGGGAGGCAGTGGTGACAATTAAAGTCATTGAGTTCCTGCCACCCACGTGGGAGACCTGGGTTGAGTTCCTGCATCCATCTTCAGCCAGCCCCAGGCACTGTAGACATTTAAGGAATGAACCTGCAGCAGACAGAATATTTCTCTTTTTCTCTCCTCCTCCCTTCCTCCCTCTCTCAAGTAAGTTAAAATTTAACATGTTATATGAGAGAGGGAAAGTTCGTAAATATGAAGGTTCAGTTCACCAGAAAAGCAAGTTTTAAATTGGAATGTACCATGTACCTAACAGTACAGCCTCAAAACAGAAACAGCACAGGCTGTTAGAAATGCAAGAAGGAAGGGAATAATATACAACCAAAATGGCAAATTTTAATCCTCCCCTTAATTATAGACAGGGAAAAAAATTGGGGCGGATCAGTCTGAGCAGCAGAACCCACGTGACAGCTAAGAGAACACTGCACTGAGGATGCACTGGGTCTCAAAGCAAATCGTAAAGGACTGAGATTACATCAAGTGTGCTGCCTCCACAGCGGTTACGCTACGGGGGAAAAATGACCAGAAACACCCTCCTCTGTTTATAAATTTAAGAGGCCAGCTACACATAGACCTATGGGAGTGAGATGTATCTGCAATCAAAGGCTAATGACAGAAATCCCAGCACAAGTGGTGCGAGTCAGCTGAAGCAGTCCTTCTGACGCAGAGTTCCCAGCCCAGAATGGTTCAACTGGCAGCTGTTTAAAACTGTACTATGGCACAAAAGGAACACTCAGCCAAATCTATACTTCAAATTTTGACTTTTAATTTTTTCTTTTAAAAATTTATTGTTTTAAAAGATATTTATTTGAAGGGCAGAGTCACAGCAAGAAAGGGAGAGACAGACAGCAATCTTCTCTCCTCTGGTTCACTCCCCAGGTGGCTGCAATGGCCAGGGCCGAGCCAGCAGCCAGGAACTTCTCCCAGCTCTCTCATGTGGGTGCAGAGGCCCAAGTTCTTAGGCTGCCTGCTGCTTTCCCTGGTGTGGGGAGCAACTCGGACTAGACTGTGTTACTGGAATTAAGACTTATTCTATGCATCTGCTCTCCCACAATATGGCACTGGGAGAGGAGTAAAAACAACTTTTACACAGCTGCCTCCAGTTCAACCAGTAACCTGCAGGAGCTGATCCCGCTCCTGATTGGAGGAGAGCAGCGTACTCGGCGTGTGGGTAGCAGAGTTGGGATTGGTGGAAGAGGACTATAAAGGAGGAGACAGACAACATGCACCAGGAACATCTATCTGAAGGAACACCTGTGCAGCCCCCGAGAGAGCCGGCCGGCGGTGTGCCGCTCCCCCGCGGAAGTGGGGAAAGTGGCAGGGGGAACCGCCCTTCCACGGAGGTGGAAGGGATGGTAGCCAACCCGGGAAGAACCAGCAGCAAACCCAGGGAGGGCCGAGCAGACGAAAGAACAACGCAGGGTCCTGTGTCGTTCCTCCACGAAGATGGGGAGCGACATAATGGTGCCGTGACTCGGATAGGAAACCTAGGCAGGGTTTAGTGTCGTTCCTCCGCGAAGAGGGGGAGCGACACCCTGGTACCTTAGCAGGGAGCTGGATTGGAAATGGAGCAGCTGGGACTTCAGCTGGTACCAGTATGGAGTATTGGTGTTGCAGACAGCAGCTTAACCCACTATACTACAACATTGGCCGCAAGATTGATTTATTTAAAAGGCAAAGTTAGACAGAAACAGATTTAACATCATTGGTTTACTCCCCCAAATGGCAGCAACGTCTGGGTCTGGGCCAGGCCAAAGCCAGGAACCTGGAACTCCATCAGGTCTCCCATATGGATGGCAGGGGACCAAGCATTTGGGCCACCTTCCGCTGCTTTCTCCGTTAGCAGGGAGCTAGATCGAAAGTGGAGCAGCCAGGACTCGAATTGGCACTCCTATGGGATGCTGGTGTTGCAGGCAGAGGCTTAACCCGCTGCTCCCCAGTGCTGGACGCCTCCTGAGTTTTGATCTTTTCCCCAGATATGATGCTGGGCAATGGGCGGCAGCCAGAGCTCCCAGTCAGCCCAGCAATGGGTACTGTGTGCACTGTGCTGCCAGTGTTGTCTGGATCTAGGTATTCAACAAACTACCTGAGACAGTCAACATTTACTGTAAAGTATGCTTCGTGCTGGCTGATGCTGCCCCACTGCAGACTAAAGTCACAGGTCCAAGCATGCTGCAGCTGTGATATTTGGGAGGTTGGGCATATTACATCCATTCCCAACTCAGAGTAATTTCAATTTATAATGGATTCACTGTAAATCAAAGAGCCACCTGCATTACAAAAGAAGAAAAAAGGGGCCAGCGCCGTGGCATAGCAGGTCAAGCCACTGCTTGCAGTGCCAGCATCCCATATGAGTTCCAGTTCAAGTCCTGGCTGCTCCACTTCCGATCCAGCTCTCTGCTATGGCCTGGGAAAGCAGCAGAAGATGGCCCAAGTCGTTGAGCCCCTGCACCCACATGGGAGACCCAGAAGAAGCTCCTGGCTTCAGATTGGCTCAGCTCTGGCAATTGCGGCCAACTGGGAAGTGAACCAGCATTTGGAAGATCTCCCTCTCTCTGCCTCTGCCTTGTAACTCTGCCTTTCAAATAAATAAATAAATAAATAAATAAGAGAGAGAGAGAGAGAGAGAGAGAGAGAGAGAGAGAGAGATGAGGTCCAGTTGTGGCAGAGCGAGTTAAGTTGCCACCTGTAACACCAGCATCCCGTATCTGAGCACTAGTTCAATTCCCGGGGATCCAGCTTCCTGCTAATGCACCTGGGAAGGCAGTGGATGATGGTCAAGTATCTGGGCCCCTGCCACCCACACAGGAGACCCTGATGGAGTCCCAGGCTCCCGGTTTCAGGCTGCCCCAGCCCTGGTTGTTGTAGTCATTTGGGGAGTGAACCAGCTAATGGACATAATCTCTCTTTTTCAAACAAATATTTTTTTCAACAAAATGTTAGAAAAAGAACAGCAGAATGAACCCCCACGAAGTAGAAGGAAGGACTATAAAAAGTAAAATCAGTAAGGCAGAGACCTAAGATAGCATCAATGAGGTTTGGTGTTCAAGCCGTGAATAAAATGGGCAAGTGCTGCCCTACAAGGAGAAGCCCCTTTATAAAGCTAAAATATCGACAACAGGGGCACTACGTCCCAGGCGGCAGCACTGCTAGTGAGGGCGTTAGGAAACCATGTTATGCTGATCTGGCTTTCTGAACTGGGTGAAGCAGATAAATCCCCAAAAGTTTAATGTAGCAAAACTGTGGCAGGTCAATGAGGTGAGGTGCAGGTGGGTTCACCCCGGTGGCCACTGGGCCAGGGAAGGTGTGAGCCCTGGAAGCACGGAGCTGGGTGGAGAGGGGCTGCCCAGAGACACAGTGCGCTGTGGCCACAGGGAGAACGCCGAGAACATGTACTACTTCTCCGAGCTGGCCCTGACCCTCAACGAGCAAGAGGAAGGCGTGGCACCCACCGACAGCCGCCTGCGGCCCGACCAGCGGCTGATGGAGAAGGGACGTTGGGATGAGGCCAACACCGAGAAGCAGCGTCTGGAGGAGAAGCAGCGGTCGTCCAGGCGCCGGCGGTTGGAGGCCTGCGCGCCCGGGCACAGCTGTGGCTCAGAGGAAGGTGAGGCTACACACGAAGGGCGCCCTGGGGCAGGCAGAGGGTGAGAGGAGATGGGGGGGGGGGGGTCTTGCGGGGATGGGGCGGGTGCCCAGGGCACAGGCCGCTCGCCCAGCCCCGGCCCCTGTGCCCACCCAGCAGAGAAGGAGGCGGACACGTACGTGCCGCTGTGGTTCGAGAAGAGGCTGGACCCGCTGACCGGGGAGACGGCCTTCATATACAAGGGCGGCTACTGGGAGGCCAAGGAGAGGCAAGACTGGCACATGTGCCCCAACATCTTCTGAGTGGCGCCCCCTGCGCAAATATAGGCGGTCCACCTTTGCTTTAACGCACCCAACCTAGTACTGAATGCCCACCCCCTCCCCACCTATTTCCTTGACTTTTTTTTTTTTTAACACTTTGTGGGGGCTCACATCTTGGAAGGAGGAAGGGCTGACCCAGATTCTCTCCAGCCCCCAGGTGCGCTGGGTCACCCATGCCCCTTCTTTAGGGACTTGGGCTCCCAAGGGGATCCCAGCTCCCAGGAACCACAACTCAGGCCTGCTGGCCCGGGCCATGGGCTGCCCAAGTCACCAGCCCCCAACCCAGGGAGGAACCGGCCCCTCCTAGGGAGCCTCTTTTGACTTTTTTAGGAAAAAAAAAAAAAGTCTGCATTTCTTTGGAGCCCTGACTTTGGTAATCTATTTTTAGTACAGTCCTCAGCAGACAGCTTTCCAAGTGTGCTCTTGCCACACAACTGCCCCGGCAGGAACCCCTCCTTCTTAGACACTGGGGAGCCAGACCCCTTTGAGTTGGAAGCACTCTGTAGCTCAACATTGGAAGGACCCTGTTTGTGTCTGGGCCGCCCTTGCGCCAGGGGCCCAGGCCCCACAGAGAGCAGAGCAGAAGAACACATGGGGTCTCCTGGAGCTCCGGCTCCCCGCTGGGGGATGCCCTGATTGGAGGACAGCCACCCCTTCCTTGCCTAGCCTTGGCGGTGCCAGGGCAGCTCCCTGGCCCCAAAGAGGCCAGGAAGGGCTGGAAGGCAGGGCCTGCAGGTGCTCCCCGCCCCAAGAAACAGGTCCCCAAGTCAGCAATAACGAACAAAAACCCTCAGTTCAGCCTGGGCTGGTGACCCGGGCGCCAGAGACCCGGCATCCCACCTCACCCTCAGGGGGCTCCGGGATGCCCCATCTCTGCGCTCCCTGAACTCTCTTTGCCTAATTTATATATATGATATATAAATATATATAAAATAGCTATTTTGCTTAAATTTCTATGGTATGTGGAAGTGATAAAAGGATGAAGACAGGGCGCGCCTGTCTGAGTCTGGCTCCTGACACCTGTGCCCTGCCCCCCACTCCCCGTTCCCTTCCAGAGTGGGGAGCCCGGCCCGTGGGGGCCACTCCTCCAGCCCTCAGAACCCCCACCTCAACCCTCCCCACTTCAGTTTAGTCCTGGAAGTTCATCACAGGAGTTTCCTTTCTACTCCACAATGGATTTTGTTTTTATATAAAAAACAAAAAACAAAAGTGAAAACACCAACGTGTGAAATGCCTTACGATGCCCACTCGAGAGAGACGTGCGGGGCAGGGCGGGGCAGCCCCGCTGGGCCTCCCTGAAGCTGTGGAATGTACCTCTTCCCAACACTGTTTGTGAGCAAGCACCTTTTAACCAGTAATAAAAAAATTTAAAAAAAAACAACAACAACAACCTTGGCTTTGGAGTCTTCCAGCAGTCTGCCCTGAGTCTGTCTATAGCTAGATGGAGAGGAGCTAACGCAGGACAGGGAAAGGAGCTTCAGACTTTATTCTGCTCAAGATCGGGGTCGGGGGGATCACGGGGCAGGGGCAGGTGCAGCACCATGCAGCAAAAACCTATGTGGAGGAGAGGGGGCAGGGAGGTGTCACAGCTCTGCCAGGGTCTGGCCTGATGCTGTCTGGCCACTGGACACACCTGAACCCAGATCTGCTCCCCAGGAAGTGTTTTAGCCACCAGTAGCCCCTGCCATCTCATTCCCTGGAGCCGTGCAGGGTGAGGCCAAGGCACCCACCACACCGAGTTCCATGTGGCTCAGGCGGCTTGTACTGCCTCAGTTGCCAAGCCTTGGATCACCCCCTCCTAAGGCCCCGCCAGCGGCTGGTGGTCTGGCTGGCTGGCTCCTCCCACTGCTAGCGCTTCCAGGTGAGTGGGTGGTGGAGGGTAGGGCACTGTCTGTCTGCCCGAACGCCCCGCACTGTGGCATCTGGACCCAACCCAGAGAGCAGTGGCAGGGGGTGGGCAGTTGCACAGGCGAAGGCCAGAGGTGACAATGGCCAGTTCACTAAGATAAGCAAGGGACCTGAAGAGCCTGGAGTGGACCAGGCAGAACCCTGAGCAGGGAACGACACCGGCACACCTTCAAAGACCACCCTGATCAGCCGGACTCACGTCAACCTACACTCCATGGTCTCCGCTACACCAGCTACCACCAAGTAGAACATGTAAAGAAAAAAAAAATCTGCAAGAGTCCACGAGGGACCACAGAATACACCCAATGCGGCAGGCATTTGCCTAGCAGTTAAGACACCAGTTGGGACACCTGTGTCCCATTTCAGAGTGCCCAGGTTCAATTCCCAGCCCCAGCTCCTGACTCCAGCTTCCTGCTAATGCAGACCTTGGGAGAAAGCGGATGATGGCTTAAATGACTGGTTTCTGCCACCCACGTGGGAGACTTGGATTGAATTCTTTTTTTTTTTTTTAAAGATTTTTATTTATTTATTTGAAAGTCAGAGTTACACGGAGGAGAGGCAGAGAGAGAGAGAGAGAGAGAGGTCTTCCATCCACTGGTTCACTCCCCAGTTGGCCACAACGGCTGCAGCCATGCTGATCTGGAGCCAGGAGTTTCCTCCAGGTCTGCCACGCAGGTGCAGGGGCCCAAGGACTTGGGCCATCTGCTGCTGCTTTCCCAGGCCATTGCAGAGAGCTGGATTGGAAGTGGAGCAGCCAGGACTCAAACCAGCGCCCACATGGGATGTCGGCACTGCAGGCCGCAGCCTCACCCGCTATGCCACAGTGCCGGCCCCCTGGATTGAATTCCTAGCTCCCAGCTTCAACCCAGCTCTGGCCTTTGCAGACATTTGTGGGGGTGAACCAGGGGATGGGAGAGGTGTGGGAGTGTGTGGGTATGTGTCTCAAAAAGAATGCAGCTGACAAAAAAAGAGATACAGAACATGTGAAAGACCTTTCTGGATATGAGAGAAGGAGTCCTGAGTTAAGAGGAAAGATGTCGTTGCCACAGATGGGCACATTCAGTTATATCAGCCTCCAGTCTACAAATGCAGCATGGATCCCAATCAACATCCTACACACATATTTCAAATTTAACAAGTTTTTCTAAAAAATTAAACAAAACAAACAAAAATAACGTGGGGGATGCGGGGCGACAATGCAGAGTTGACCGGCAGAGAGCTGCGCTGCTCTCCGATCGCTGCCTGGTCTGCCATGTGCTATACTGTCTCCCCCGCCCTCAGTGGACCAGGAGTTCAATGAGAGTAGGAATCTCATCTGAAAGGTTACAGCACCCCCAGTACCTGACGCAGAGTCAAAGGGCTCAGTAAACAGCTGTCGAATGAACAGATTCCAGGCCAGGGGAATCAGCGAGCGCAAAGGCTCAGGGTGACAGTTCCGAGGCATACTGAGTACTGCAGTACTGACTTGGGAGGGAAGGGGCTAAGAGAAGGAAATGGGGACCCACGAACTCCTGCTTGCCAGATTCCGGAGTTAAAGTGGTTGCTTCTGACAGGCTTGTTGGGGGCAGAGTCTGGAAAGAGGAGCTCGGAGGCCCCCTCCTCCCTGGGGCTGGACATGAGGGGAGTTGGGAGGACAGGACACCAGAGACGAACCCCAGAGCGTAGTGGCAGAGTGACCCCAGTGCTACTTGTTTTTATGAAGGCAGGCCATACGCATAACTGCAACAGTAAAACCCAAGAAAGGCAGTGCTAAAAATCTAAGTACACGGTCCAATGGTCCAAGCTCCCCTAAGGAACTCATCTCATCCATTCAAGTGAGACAACAGCAAACAGGATCCAGCCACACAGGACCGGGTTGGGTTTACTGAAGAAGTATGAGAATGGGCTGATGCTGGAAAGCTGTGCACGGTTTCAGAAGGACTCCTCTTTCTGGCAGTATGGTAGACTAATTCCTGGAAAATATTCCCTTGTGGAAAATTGGATATGCTCCATTTAAAAAATGTTTTTAAGCTTAATTGCACCCACATGCTGGAAAGAATGTGAAGACTACTTGGGCCCAAAATTAAGGAGAGCAAAAACACGGAGAGTTGAGCTCTGGAATCTGCTTCCACTTACGGCCAGCACAGAGCCAGTGAGCCTCACTACAGGTATTCACTGCCTCCAGAGGCCACGCTGAGATGAGGCTCCGTCCCTTCAATGGGGAATCCAAAATAAAACCCAAGGGTCTGCTGTAAAGGATGAGCCCAAATAAGGAAGAAAAAAAAATCCATCCCAAGGAGTTTGTAATCAGAAATGGACCTTGATTTTTGCAGCCTAAACATAGTACTGGAATGGTCCAATTAAACATCTAGCACAACATGGTCTCAAACTGTAAGACCCCTGAGAGATGCAAGCAAGTCCTCTCTGGAGGAACCCCCATCACTCCAGACGTTAAGGACCTCCAAATAACAAAGTTACAAGGAAAATGAGGTGCCCACAGCATAAAATCTCTAGACACGCAAGGACACAAGCCCCATGATCAAGGGCCACCAGAAGTAACAGCAGAATCAGACATAAAACTCCTCCATACAATGAAATGACCACACACACACAACAGAAAATAAGCATGTTTGAGATATTTCTAGAAACAGAAGAGTAGCTTGAAAATGAGAACTGTAAATATTCAAAAGATGTTTAAAACTTTCAGAATTTTTTTTAAAAAAATCACTATGTTAACTCAGCAAAGAACTTTATAACAGATTACAGCTAAAGAGAGTGTTAGTGATGTGGACATGTGATCTGAAGAAATCCAGAATACATCACAAAGAGAGAGACGTGGAAGATAAAGTCTAAAGGTTCCATAAAGTCTAATCTGTTTCTAAGGAAAAAGATTTTCTTTTAATGGAACAGAAGTAATCTTTGTTTTCTTCTTTTTTTTTTTCTTGGTATTTTGTGGTGTTTTTCTTGGGGTGAGGACACAGGGCGGAGAAGGGCACCCCTTGCAGGTGCAGGGAATGTCCGTGCTAGTCAGTCCTCCTGGGATGCTTTGTGGTGCTTTTTTTATTTCTTGGCACTGATCTTGCTGGTGGCGGCCGCCTCAGGGCAGAAGTAATCTTTGAAGTTAGAGGCCAAAAATTTCCCAAGAATTCATGAAAAGCACCAATACACAGAGTCAAGATCAACAAATGCTAATCAGGGTAAATAAAAAGACAGCCACAGCTAAATACAATGTGGTGAAATTTCAAGACCACTTAGACGACAGACTCGTAAACGCCAACAGACTGAAAAGCAACAACAGTCTCGACTGAGAGCTGACCTCCAAAAGACGACAGAAGTCAATGAAGAGAAATCTCCAAAGGAGGGGAAATAATGTTAGTATCTCCAGTCAAAGTATCCTTCAGGAACCAAAGCAAAACAGACAACACAAACATCTGTTAAAGCCATATTAACAGTGTCTCTTAAAGTTAGACTTGATGAGGTGTTACGTAATATGACTTACAAGTAGGTAATCATTAAAAGAATAGCAACACTGGGGCTGACGCTGTGGCGCAGCTGGTTAAAACCCTGGCCTAAAGCACCGGCATCCTACATGGGTGCCAGTTCAAGTCCTGGCTGCTCCTCTTCAGACCGGCTCTCTGCTACGGCCTGGGAAAGCAGTAGGAGATGGCCCAAAAGTGCTTGGGCCCCTGCACCCACACGTGGGAGAACTGGAAGAAGCTCCTGGCTCCTGGCTTCGGATTGGCTCGGCTGTAGCCACTGCGGCCATATGGGGAGTGAACCAGCAGATGGAAGACCTCTGTCTCTACCTCTCTGTAACTCTTTCAAATAAATAAAATGAAATCTTTAAAAAAAAAAAAAAAAACACTCAGTACACAGAGGGGAGAAATCTCAATCTAAAAGAAGTAAAACGAATGAAGGTAATAGGCTGGTGCTGTGGTGTACCGGGTAAAATCACCACCATCACCACCGGCATCCCATACGGGCACTGGTTCAAGTCCCAGCTGGTCCACTTCTGATCCAGCTCTCTGCTATGGCCTGGGAAAACACTGGAAGAGTCCCACACGGGAGACCCAGAAGAAGCTCCTGGCTCCTGGCTTTGGATCAGCCCAGCTCCAGCCATTTGGGGAGTGAACAAGCAGATGGAAGACCTCCCTCTCTGTCTGCCTCTCTTTAACAATGCCTTTCAAATAAACAAATCTTTAAAAAGAGCAAAGGAATGAAGGTGAAATAAAACTTTTAAGTAAGAGAATAGCAATAAATCAATAATCACATAAAATTTAAGTGACCTAAATGCTTCAGGTAACAACATTTGGAATAAAAAGAAAATCCAGCTGTATGCTATTTACAAGAATACACATATACGTATACAGACAAAATGTACTTTAAGACAAATTACTAGATATTGACTACTAGAAGAAAAAAAGCCACTTTATAATGATAAAATTCATAAATTTCAGAATATGTAAGTGTAAGGGCCAGCACTGTGGCACAGCAGGTAAAGCTGCCACCTGCAGTGGCAGCATCCCTATGGGCAGTGGTTCACGTCCCAGCTGCTCCACTTCCAATCCAGCTCCTTGCTAATGGTCTAGGAAAAACTGGAAGATGGTCCAAAGGCTTGGACCTCTGCCACCCACAGAGGAGGCCAGGATGAAATTCCTGGCATCAGCTTGGAGTGAACCAGCAGGTGGAAGACCTCCTCTCTCTATAACTCTTTCAATTAAATACATACATAAATAATAATAAAGTAAAATGGATACAATCACAAGGAGTAGTATTAATAGGCTTCAAAACAGTTCATGGAAATTGTGCTTTTTTTTTTATTTTTTTTTTTTTTACTTGGAAGTCAGCTACACAGAGAGAGGAGAGGCAGAGAGAGAGGAGAGGGTCCTTCCATCCGCTGGTTCACTCCCTAATTGACTGCAACAGCCAGAACTGCACCGGTCCGAAGCCAGGAGCCAGGAGCTTTTTCCAGCTCTCCCACGTGGGTGCAGGGGTCCAAGCACTTGGGCCATCTTCTACTGCTTTCCCAGGCCATCGCAGAGAGCTGCATTGGAAGAGGAGCAGCCAGGACACAAACTGGTGCCCATATGGGATGTTGGTGCTGCAGGCTGGGGCTTTAACCCACTATGCCACAGCGCCAGCCCCTGTGCATTCTTTTAATTCCATTTTCCATGAACTTTTGGAAGCCCTCTTGCAGATAAGTCCAGAATCATAATGGAAGGTTTTTTTTAAAAAAATTTTTATTTATTTATTTATTTGAAAGTCAGAGTTACAGAGAGAAGGAGAAGCAGAGACAGAAAGATCTTCTATCCACTGGTTCCCTCCCCAAATGGCCACAGTGGCCGGAGCTGGGCCAGGCCAAAGCCAGGAGCCCGGAGCTTCTTCCAGGTCTCCCACATGGGTGTAGGGACCCAAAAACTTGTGCCATCTTCTGCTGCTTTTCTAGGCACATTAGCAGGGAGCTGGGTGGGAAATAAAGCCATTTGAACCAGCGCCCACAGGTGATGCTGGCATCGCAGACGGCAGCTTAACCTGCTATGCCACAATGCTGGCTTCCTGATGGAAGATTTTAACAAGTGTCTAAGTAATTAGAACTCAGACAAAAAATACTCGTAAGGTTTCAAACAACACAATTAACACATTTGGTATAATGGGAATTTACAGGGTACTACACGTAACTGCAGAATACATATTTTTGAAGATACATATGGAACACTTAACAATATTAACCATATATTTGGGCTAGTCATAAAGCCTCAGCAAATTTCAAAAGAACAAATACAAAGACCACATTCTCACACTGCAATGAAGAGTTCAAAATCAGTAACAAAGAAATAACTATAACTGGGGTTGGGGCACAGGGATATATTAGAACATCAAGAAATGTATTTTTAAATAATTTGTGTGTCAATGAAGAAAACTCAGACAATACAGTTAGACAAAAAATAACATTTCACAACACAGGAGAAAAGCTGTTCTTAAAGGGAAATTTATAGCATAAGCAGCTCATGTATAAAAGAAAGCTAACAGATGAGCTAAACATCTACTTTATGCAAGAAAATGATCATTAGGGTCAACTCAAAGATAAGAAAAGGAGTGAAACAGAAAACAAATGTAATATACAAAGAGGACCAAGAAAGCTGAGGTTAATACTTTTTTTTTTTTTTTTTTTTTGACAGGCAGAGTGGACAGTGAGAGAGAGAGACAGAGAGAGAAAGGTCTTCCTTTTGCCGTTGGTTCACCCTCCAATGGCCGCCGCTGCAGCCGGCGCACCGCGCTGATCCGATGGCAGGAGCCAGGATCCAGGTGCTTTTCCTGGTCTCCCATGGGGTGCAGGGCCCAAGCACCTGGGCCATCCTCCACTGCACTCCCTGGCCATAGCAGAGAGCTGGCCTGGAAGAGGGGCAACCGGGACAGAATCCGGCGCCCCGACCGGGACTAGAACCCGGTGTGCCGGCGCCGCAAGGTAGAGGATTAGCCTATTGAGCCACGGCGCCGGCCTTGAGGTTAATACTTTGAATTGAAGTTGACAAAGTTTTTGGCATTGCTGATCAATGAGGAAGAGGTAGGAAGGGAGAGAAACAGGAAAGAGACAAAAGAACCAAAAGACGACTGGGATGAAAGGAGGACATACACAGATCATAGAGGTATTTTTAAATAGCATTATTT
Source organism: Oryctolagus cuniculus (assembly GCF_051225735.1). Classification (NCBI taxonomy): domain Eukaryota; kingdom Metazoa; phylum Chordata; class Mammalia; order Lagomorpha; family Leporidae; genus Oryctolagus; species Oryctolagus cuniculus. Next base: position 28,188,045 of record NC_142887.1, read on the forward strand.
GGGGCCGGTGCTGTGGCCAAGCAGGTAAAGCCACTGCTTGCAGTACCGGCATTCCATCCCGGCTGCTCCACTTCCGATCCAGCTCTCTGCTATGGCCTAGGAAAGCAGCAGAAGATGGCTCAAGTCCTTAGGCCCCTGCACCACATGGGAGACCTGGAAGAAACTCCCGGCTCCTGGCTTCAGATCAGTGCTGCTCCAGCCGTTGCAACCATCTGGGGAGTCAACCAGTGGATGGAAGACCTCTCTCTCTCTGCCTCTGCCTCTACTTCTCTGAAACTCTGCCTTTCAAATAAATAAATAAATCTTTAAAAATAAACAAACATTTTGCAAAAGTTTGTCAAATGTTAAAACTGAGATTAAATATATATTCCTGGAAAAACTTAACAAGATTGACTCAAAAATATAGAAAAGTCTGAATAGGCAAACATTTAAAAAAAATTTTAACTCCCACACAATATGCACCCAAACTGCCAGATACAGATGACTAAGGAATAAGTTCCAGGGTAATGGAAAAGGGAATGCTCCAAAAACTCATTTCTTAAGGCAAAACTTGGTCACAAAGACCCAACAAGTACAGTGTGAGAACGGAAAATTATAAACTAGCTTCACCTGTAATGGTGCAATTCCAAACAAAATATTAACAAAACTAGAAATACAGAAAAATGATCATTATTCTGGAAATGCAAGGTTAATTTACCTGAGAAAATGTAATTTACCACATTAACAAGTTACAGGAGAATGCTATATGCTCATCTCAATGGCTACAGAAAACCTTGAAATAAAATTCAACATGCATGATACATGAAAGGAAAAAACTGCTCAGCAATAGGAATGGAAGGAAACTCTCACAGTCTAAGTAATAATAACACACACACACAGAGTAAAAGATGCCCCCTTTCATCCTTTATACTCAACACTGTAACAGTGGTTGTTGGCAATGCAATAAGGCAAGAAAAATACTTCACATGAAGTTTTAGAATTGGCAAAATCATTATTCACATACGATACACAGAAAATTCCAAAGAACCTCCATATGGAATATTATGTTAAATGTACATTTGTATGCCAGCGATAAATTCAGTAAGTGAAATTTTGAAATGATCTCCAGGGTGGGCGTTTGACCTAGTGGGTTAGCATCCTGTATCAGAGTGCCCGGTGTCAATGCCTGGCTCTGCTTCTGACTCCAGCTTCCTGCTAACGCAGATGCTGGGAGGCAGCAGTCTGTAACTCTACCTCTCAAGTAAATAAATAAATAAATAATAAAGAAGTTGTAGTCAGAATATGCCAATATACAAATCAATGAATAGAAAACATGAGCCCAAGTCCTGAGTGAACACTTCATCAAAGAAGAAACCCAAATGGTCAATAAACATAGAGGTGCTCAACTACGTTAAAATTATGAAAATGGAAATTAAACCATGACAAGATGCCACCACAGCACCCATCAGATGAGCAAAAAAAAAAAAAAAAAAAAGTCATCCAGCAACATCAATATCGACTGTAGGTGAGAAGTAGGTACATAAAGCACTGATAAAGGTGTAAAAATTTATATAATTGGGCCAGCATTGTGGCTTAGCAGGTTAAAGTTCTGCCTGTAGTGCCAGCATCCCATTTGGGAGCTGGTTCTGGGCACCGGTTCAAGTTCTGGCTGTTCCTCTTTCAATCCAGCTCCTTGCTGATTGCCTGGGAAAGCAGTGGAAGATGGCCCAAGTGCTTGGGCCTCTGCACCCATGTGGGGGACCCAGAAGAAGTTCCTGGCATTGGTCTGGCCCAGCTCTGGCCGTTGTGGCCATTTGGGGAGTGAACCAGCAAATGAAAGCCCTCTCTCTCTCTCTCCCCTTTTCTAACTCTGCCTTTCAAATAAATCTTTTTTTAAAATGATAGACGCTCCTCTGAGAACAATTTGGCATACCTAGGAAAGTTGAGAGAGGCAAAATCTTTGACTCAGCAATTCTATTCCAAGGATAAAAATCCTAGGGAGAAAGTCCTACAGGCACACAACAGGAGGCAGACACAAGGATGTTCACAGCTGCTGTAATAGCAAAAACTAGAGATGGGCCAGCTTTGTGACACAGTGAGTTAAGCCACCACAGTAGTACGCCCCTCTCAGAGTGCTGGTTCAAGTCCCAGCTACTCCACTTCCTATCCAGCCTGTGCAAATGGGCCTGGGAAGACAGCAGAAAATGGCCAAAGTATTTGGGCCCCTTTCACCTAAGAAAACAAGATGGAGTTCCTGGGTGTTGGCTTCAACCTGGTCCAGCCCTGGCTATTGGGGCCACTTGGGAAGTAAACCAGCCAATGAAAGATCTGTCACTTTGCCTTTCAGATAAATATTTTTTGAAAAATCAAAAACTAGAAACAACCCAAATTTCATTTACAGAGGATTTTTAAAACAGACTATTGGCCGGCGCTGTGGCTCACAAGGCTAATCCTCCGCCTTGCGGCGCCGGCACACCGGGTTCTAGTCCCAGTTGGGGCGCCGGATTCTGTCCCGGTTGCCCCTCTTCCAGTCCAGCTCTCTGCTGTGGCCCGGGAGTGCAGTGGAGGATGGCCCAAGTACTTGGGCCCTGCACCCCATGGGAGACCAGGATAAGTACCTGGCTCCTGCCATCGGAGCCATTGGAGGGTGAACCAACGGCAAAGGAAGACCTTTCTCTCTCTCTCTCTCACTGTCCACTCTGCCTGTCAAAAAAATAATAAAAAATAAAAAAAAAGACTATTGAACTCTAGGTGTACAGCATTCAACAGTGATGGAACACTATATAGTAGTGGAAACGGATGACAGCTATATCCAACAATATGGATGAATTTCTGGAAAAATAAAAATTTATGGAAAAAAATTTATGGAAAAAATAAAGCAAACTGTAGAGTAGTGAATAAAATTTTATATTCGTTAAAGTTCAAAAACTGGCAAAACAAGGGGCTGGTGTCAGCTGCCACATGCAACAACAGCATCCCATATCAGAGCACTTGTTCAGGCCTCTACTGCTCTGCTTCCAATCCACCTTCCTGCTAATGCACCTGAGAAGCAGTGGAGGACTTGGGCCCCTGCCACCCATGTGGGAGACAAGGACAGCGCTCCTGGCTCCTGGCTTCAGCCTGGCCCAGCCCTGGCTGGTGTGGCCATTTGGGGAGTGAACCAGCAGGTGGAAGATCTTCTTGCTCCCTGACACTCTGCATCTCGAGTAAGTAAATTTTTTTTCAAAAAACAGACAAAACATTTAAGAATACAAGCCAAAGTCATTAAAATATAACAGAGATTAAAAAAAAAAGATGATGGCTGCCTTTGAAAAGGAAGGAAAGGGATCCAAGAAGAACACACGGGTATCTATATAGAAATAATAAACCAGGTGATAGGCTTATTATATTTGATTTATTAGTCAACGTGTAAGTACTAAGTCCTATACTGTTTTATATACTACGTAATATTATATATTCTTCCTACTTTACACATGCCTCATAAACCCAGTATTCTTTTGTAGCTACTCAACGTCAAATAAAAACAACTGTTAAACACAGGAGTTTCAAGGAGACAACTCCGGCTGGTTTTCGGCAGACGCTGAAAAGGCATTTTGACAAAATCCAGCCAGTCTCCTTTCATTCTGTGTGACTGGCGCCCCCTAGTGCCCAGCTCCAACAGGACTGGCAGCCACAGGTGAGACGGAGGCTCCAATCAGGAGAAACTGCAGGCAAACTCCTTTAACATTTAAAGGCCATTTACCGAAACCAACAGCCAGGATCCTGCTCAACTCGCACCAGTAGTTTTCCATCCACGTGAGAAGCAAGAGCCGGGAGTGGGGCAAGAGAATCTGAAGCCAGTCTGAGTCAGAGCTCCCTTTCTCAGAGGCTGCTCCAGGAACACTTAAGCTCGCGACCCTGTCCAGACCACCCGGACAAGCAAGACTGCAAGGGACCTGTCTGAGCCAGATTTTTCAACACACACAGTGTGAAGACAGGTGTTGCCTGAGCTCTCCATTTTCGACAGCCTGGACACTCCCCTAACCCTTGCTATGAAAGTCCCAACGAACTGCTTCGGTGGGGAGGCAGAATCTTTAGGGAACTATACCTCCCAGTGACTCCCCGTCAAAAGTAAGTAAAACTTTCCTCCCAACAACTCCTGCCTGAGGCTGATTATCTGGCACACCCCAAGCAGTTGGGCCTCTTCTGTTCACTGACAGTTCTAATGAACACAAAATGGCCACGAACCAAAATTGGTATAATGGTCTTCCATCCGCTGGTTCACTCCCCAATTGTCTGCAGTGGCCAGAGCTGTGCCGATCCGAAGCCAGGAGCTTCTTCCGGGTATCTCACGTGGGTGCAGGGACCCAAGCACTTGGACCATCCTCCACTGCTTTCCAGGCCACAGCAGAGAGCTGGATCAGAAGGGGAGCAGCCAGGACTCGAACTAGCACCCATATGGGATGCCAGCACCACAGGCGGCAGATTTACCCACTATGCCACAGCACCAGCCCCTCAAATAACGGTCAGTTTGCCAATCTTATCTATAAAAATAGTTATTTGAGGACCAGCATTGTGGTGTGGCAGGTAAAGCCACCACCCGCTACGCTGACATCCCATGTGAGTGCTGGTTCTGTGTCCCAGCTGCTCCACCTCCAATCCAGCTCCCTGCTAACAGCCTAGGAAAAGCAGCGGCAGATGGCCCAAGTACTCACGCTGAAGGCCCGGATGAAGCTCCTGGCTTTGACCTGGGCCAGCCATGGCTGTTGCGACCATTTGGGAGTGAATCAGCAGATGGAAGCTATCTCTCTCTCTCTCTCTTTTTCTCTCTCTCTCTCTCCCTCCCTCCCTCCCTCCCTCCCTCTCTCTCTTTCAAATAAACTTTTTTTTGAAAAAAGTTTTTTTTAAACTTCCAGAGTTCATAAATTATATTAACTCATTGTGTTAATCAGGAATAAAGAAAATATACTAGAAAAACATTACCTGTTTATATTAATTAGTGAGCAGTAGAGATAGGGGAAAAAGCATCACATCACAATATTGACAATACCTGTAATACATTTAGGAATAAATTTAACCATAAAGCTTAAAAAAAAAAACCCCATATGCAGAAAGGGTAAAATCTTATTGCAGAATCTTAAAGTCTCAAACAAGTGGAACGCCATCTCATTTCCTCTGAACAGATTTAATATAAAACATCAACACTCCCCAAAACTTACATTTAAATTTGATGCAATTTCAATTACGGTCCCAGCGGAACTTTTATTAAAGGCAGATATGGGAGAGAAGTGAATAAAGTGATTTAAAATTTCACAGGACAGAATACATTCTAAGAAAATTCTGGAAAGGATTCAATGACGGAAAGCAGTAACGGAGACTGACCCATGACACCCAACGACATTCTGGTGAAAGACCGCACATCAGACTCACCTGGGCCACTGACCACAGGACCCCTCCACGGGACCAGCGTTTCCGAAGGGCATCTCAAACCCCACAGCTCCACCCCTAATGAGCTGGAATGCGGATCATAACCACTTAATAAGTGAATCTGAGCTCGCCGCCCGGCTTAGAGCGGACACTCCATTCCCCAGGGACTGGAGGTGGGCGCCAACGCACACAAAAATCTAGAAACACCTCAACAAAATGGAAAATGCTTGCGGATGGCGGAGATGGCGACGGATTTTTTTCTTGAGCCTCCTAGGAAACGCAAAAAAAAAAAAAAAAAAAAAAAAACTACAACTGTTTGTCTTTCAACAAACATCCTAACCGAGCCAACCTGCAGAAAATGGAGCACAGCTGGGACACTCAAGCGGCCCCAGGTGTTTGGCCTCAGGGCCTGGGAGACCCTGCCTGGCTGGCCTTTGAAAGCAAAATGCAAAACACGCAGTTTCCAAGTCCTCTACTTTGCAGAAATAAAAACACCTATTTAACCGTAGGGACATCGGGACGTTGCCTGTAGCCACTCAGAGCAAGTTGGGAAACTACAGAGGAAAAAAATTAAGCTCAGGAAAAAAATAGAAAAAGGTTCAGTTGTACCTCTGCCTTCATACGCAGCCTCTACAAAAAAAAAAAAAATTTAACTCCCTTTTTCTGCTTGGGGTGCGGGTGAGACCCCGCTGCCCTCCGAGAGCCACCTAAGAGGTGATGAGACGCCAGGAGAGGAGACCCGACAGGCGCCGACACCATGACGCCATCAGCTCCGCGTCAGGCTTGCGAGGCTCCCACAGCACATGCGCGGGGCGTGGCAGCACGTGCCTGGCACCACCCCGCTGCGCAGGCGCAGTCGTGCGCTTCCGCAAGCGTGTAGGGCGGGCGATGGGAACGGGCCTGCCAGCCGATGGCGACGGTTGGCGGTTGGGGCTGACGATTGGCTGCCCCCGAAAGCCTCTGGAGAGACTGCCAAGCGCTGGGTCCTGACCTCGTCCTTTGGGCCAGGTGAGGATTTATGGCCATCCCTGAGGCAGATGTCCTGCTGTCTCCGGGACAAGTGGGTTTCACTTCTGCCCACCGCAGCACCCTGCACCCAGCTAGGGACTGGTTGGTTTACGTGGAAAATACAAGTGGGGGCGGAAAGGCCAGACAGTACATTACAGGAGCGGGTTAGAGCTGTCCACAGCTTCCCAAAAAACCTACTGGGGCAGGAGGGGCGGGGGTAGGAAGAAGCCGGAGAATCCCTGGAAGCATGTCCTCAGAGGCCCGAGGCCCAAGAAGGGCGGAGGGGTTTGTTGGAGCCTTCTCTCACGTCTGCACGCTGTTCCAGTGCTGGGAGCTGCTCCCTCTCCCCGCAGCTTCCACGGGCAGCTACCGTGTGCCAGAGTCGCAGTATCCTAGGCGCCTGCGGTGCAGGGTGGTGATGGCCCATGTTGTGGGAGCCCTCACTTTTGTTAAGGTGCACCGACGGAATGGTTGGAAGGCTGGCCCTGGGGCTAAGTACATCACCCCATGACGTGGACCTAGAAGCCTAAGGTAGCAGGTGGGGGCCGGTGAAAGCAAAGATTGAGGGTTAGGGCACCAAGGGGGCTCTGGGTGCCTCCCCCCTCCCCCCCCCCTCCCGGGCACAGTTTCAGAATTACCAGCTTTGCGTAAGGGCTTCTGGAGAAATTTCAGGTGAACTGGCCTTGGCGTGAAAGAAACCAGAGAACCTCCACCATCATCCAGTAGGGGAGCCAGAGTGGGCAGTGACTTGTCACTGTTTTGTGAATCAGGAAATTCCTGCTGGGTCCACTAGCAGCCCTGATAGGGCCTGGCACCTCGCAGTCACTAGCTGAGAGGTGGCCCGACTGAAAAGCAGACCTGGCCACATCTTGGCTCACTTGCTGAGTGGGCTGTGCCTCGCCAGGTCCAGCTCACTTTGGAGAGGATGGCACCAGCAGTGCCGATGGCCGTTGGCAGTGAGGCCTCAAACATGGCAGTGGAAAAGGCAGGTACTCTTGGAGCACTGCCTTCCACGGCCAAGATGGCCGTTCATCTACTCTGAGAACCAAGAGCAGCCTGGCTATTCCAAAGGGAGCTTCAGAGGTTTCATATCCAACAAAGGCCAGAACTCTCCAGAGGAATTTTGAGAATGTTTTTGGAAACTTTGGCAACCGTCAGTGGGTCACTCACAACCTGGCTCAGCTGCAGAATCACTTTCCAAAAAGTGCAAGCAGCCATTGGAGGCCCAGTTCACATAGGCCAGGCCTTGAGTTGTGTGTAGATGAGAGAGGTTTGGAACTATCAGACTTGAGGCTTATTGGTCTTTACGGTTGGGAACTCTTGGCGAACCCTGTGTAGACCATGGGTCTGAGGATCACACAGGCATGAGAACTAGGCCCAAGGAGAAGATTAAGGCAGAAAGCATCATCACTAGGACAGAGAAGATGGAACCAGTGAAGTTTTTCTGTGTGTTGTTAATCCATGCCTGCCTTTTTTTTTTTTTTTTTTTTTGGACAGGCAGAGTGGACAGTGAGAGAGAGAAAGGTCCTCCTTTTGCCGTTGGTTCACCCTCCAATGGCCGCCACGGCTGGCGCGCTGCGGCCGGCGCACCGCGCTGATCCGATGGCAGGAGCCAGGTACTTATCCTGGTCTCCCATGGGGTGCAGGGCCCAAGTACTTGGGTCATCCTCCACTGCACTCCCTGGCCACAGCAGAGAGCTGGCCTGGAAGAGGGGCTACCGGGATAGAATCCGGTGCCCCGACCGGACTAGAACCCGGTGTGCCGGCGCCGCAAGGCAGAGGATTAGCCTAGTGAGCCGCAGCGCCTGCCCCATGCCTGCTTTTTAGAAACAGAAATGTGATGCTCTTGTCCTGAACTGGTAATAAACACAGCATTCGTCTTAATACAGAGGTCTTTAATCCTCAATCCCTAGCACACACAGGGGGTTGAGGGTTCTCAAGTAGGCATTCTTTTGAAGATTTTTGCCACCTCTTCCACCCAATTAAAAGGTCTCTAGCCCAAGATTCAGAAGCATGTAGCCCTGACCAAGAGAAACATAAACAGCCACTGAAGATGGTTCACTTCATTTAGTTCAGTGAGATTCAAGGATCCACCATTTTCCATCATCCGGATTGTATAGAAAAAATATTTCATTGGCTGGCACCACGGCTCACTAGGCTAATCCTCTGTCTTGTGGCGCCGGCACACCAGGTTCTAGTCCCGGTCGGGGCACCGGTTCTGTCCCGGTTGCTCCTCTTCCAGGCCAGCTCTCTGCTGTGGCCCGGGAGTGCAGTGGAGGATGGCCCAAGTCATTGGGCCCTGCACCCACATGGGAGACCAGGAGGAAGCACCTGGCTCCTGGCTTTGGATCGGCGCAGCGCGCTGGCCATGGCAACCATTTGGGGGGTGAACCAACGGAATAACTCTGTATAACTCTGTATAACTCTCTCACTGTATAACTCTATCCAAAAAATTTTTTTTCATATTGGAAAGTGGCAGGGGGGAATGAGTACACTGTTGGTAGGGGTTGAAATTAAAGGTCTTTTCTGGAATCCATTCTAACAGTGCATCGTAGAACTCTGAAAACTAACTTGAAAGACACAGTTCTGCTGGTTCAATTCCCAAATGCCCACAACAGTCAGGACTGGGCTAGTAGCTGGGAACTCAATCAGGTTTCCCAGTTGAGTGGCAGGGACCCAACTGCTTAAGCCATCACCCTCTGTCTCCAAAAGTGTGCATCAGTAGGAAGCTGGAATCTGACATGGAGCCAGGATTTGAACCCAGGCACTTGGCAGGCATAACAAGTGGCTTCTTAACTGCTGTACCAAATCCCTGTTCTGTATCTTATATTTTTAATGCACCCACTGACATTTACGTTTTAGCAGTTTGTACTATATAAAGAGCCAAGACAGTAAACACACACATTCATCACAGCATTTTTCAAGTTAGAAATGCAAATGTTGTTAAAATAAATAATACATCCAATCAATTAAATGCTCTGTTGAGAATAAAGTAGACCCATACAAGCTATTCAGAAACAGGTTCCAAGACAGGTTGAGAAACAAGCAGAAACAGGAGAGTGGATGTGTGTATGCATGCAGGATGGATACTCTCCCCAGGGAGAATCTGGGGGTCAGGTGAGCAGACAGAGCCTTGCTCTTCATGGTCCAGCCTTTCCTATCTGAGTTACCATGTGCATACGTCACATAAAGAACACACCTTAAAGCCCCCATCTCTTTCACTCTTTGAAAGCCAGGCTTGCTGCTCCTTCTTTCTCATACCTTCGCCCCAAGGACCATCCCACCACAGATAACCAGACCCTCTGCCTCCTCCCAATCGTCATCAAACAGTTCCAAGCAGGTTAGCTGTCCACAGGGGATACCCAGGAAGGTAGGGGGGAACCCTGCACTTTATCTTGCCATTGAGAACAGCAGACTCTCTGACAAATGGGCTGTGCATCCAGCCAGCTGTGGTTGGATTGATGCAGCAAGGCACATCCAGCAGTTGAAGCTGAAAACATTGAGGAAATTCAGTCTTTCCGTTTCTGTGAGTGTTAAGGAGGGTGAAGATAAAACAACGAAGATGGTGGAGAGAAGGAAAACCTTCAACATGGTTTAAAGCCACAGTAGGAGAAAGAAGGAAGAGGAGGAAGGAGCTAGATTTTACTGAGAAACAAACAGACTGCATTCATTCGGGAGCTCAGTAGAAGTTTACAGTGCTGCGTTTTGATTACATGTGTATGAATTTTAAAAGTGAGTATTACCCTCTGATAAAAAGGCAAAATCAACTTCCTTTTAGATTAGAACAGTAAGTATGGGGACAAAAATGGACCACATACTGCCCGGGATGAGCACTGCCAGATGGGACAAGAATCACCAGGTTACAACAAACACCGAGACTTGGAGAATCATCCAGAGGAAGAGACCAGGGTCTGTCTCAGTGGTGTTACCCAAAACAGCCCTCTCTCAGGGTTGTGGTTTGGGAAAGTCCAGACAGCACCAGTCTCAAGTGCTCTGGCCCCATGGCACAAGTGGGGAATGGGCTCCAACTGCAGTGGGCCAGCATCCTGCACCTCTGCTTCCCAGGCTTCTGCAGACTGCAGAGGGTGGCAGGGTGGCCTCAGCTGGCCCGAGATAGTAGACGCTGGAAAGTCCCCCAAGGAGGTTTGCATCACAGACCAATGGCCTAAAGTCATAGTTCTTGTGCCGTCATAAAACCCAAAGTAGAACTGGGAAGAGCTGGGGAAAATGGAACCAGATTTCTGTAGCCAGTGAAGTGAAAACTCATCAAGTCTCGCCTTTGTCTGTGACCCTGAGAAGTTGCTTGAGACACACAGCTTCTGGGGCTGTGGCTGGACATGGAAGGCCCGATGTGCTTCCTGCGGAGCTGCCTCTGGAGTCCCTGTGGCTGGAAGATCCCGGCCCCCTCCTCCTGGCTGCTCCAGAGGTCAGACTGTGAAGGAGCTCAGTGGGGCCCAGCAGAGCAAAGTAGGAAAAGCAGCAGCAGCTCTCCAGGTCAACCAGCAGCACCTGAGGCCTCTGCCAGCTCAGCACCAGGGCTGTTTGACACACAAGCCCCTTCCCTGAGGAATCCTTTGGAGTTCATTCAGTGGGCTACTCAGGTCAGACATTTGACCGGAGTTGGATGTGTCTATTCCTCAATCTGGGCTCAAGTTAACTGAGGCAGGAAACCACTGTCCAAGGTTTAACCAAGGAAACCATGCTTTCAGACACCTTGGGTGGTGGATGGAGAGGTTGAGCAAGGAGGATCTTTCTTCCCCAAGCTGTTGGGACAGTGCCACAGCCAAGACAACGCTCATCTGCCTGGGCTGACTTCAACCCTTGTTTCCCTGAGACAGGGGAGCTGCAAGAGGGAGAGCCCCTCCAGCACTGAACCTGCTCTGACCACAGCCCCACTGTGGGTCTCCTGCTTCTGAGCCACTAAGGGGAACACCGCTCTGGGGGGTTCTCTGCCTCCCCCATCTCTTAGATGACTACAGCGTCCTCTAGGAAGAACCTGGGGGCTCATGCCCTCCGAGTCTCACCAACCTCAAGTTGGCACTGGCCTCACCACCATCTTGAGGTGCCAGGAGCTTACACAGCTCTGGCTTGGCAACCTGGTGTGGCAAAAGTGGCAAGAATCTCTGTTCTTTGCCCAAGAGTCACACCAAAAATGTATGGTTTCACAGCAGCCACAGCATCTTGTTTCTTTTAAAAAATAAATATTTATAAACTTAGGGAGGAAGATTCAAAGAATCAAGAGTAACTTTCCCTCCAAAAGCACAAATGTCCCATATGAGTCAAACAAGGTAAGTCCACCAATACATGAATGCAACCCCCACCCCCAGGAAGCTGCTGTGTTGAGGGGCAGGTAAGTAGGGGAGCTGGTGCCTGGCTCCCAGCCCTTTAGTCCCCCTTGGTGATGAGGTCTTCGATGTAGGCATCCAGCTCGTCATCTGTGTTGATATCTATGTCCTGGAATAGAGAGGGGCAAAGTTCAGCGGGGGGCTGGAGGACAGCTGAGGGGGCTCCCTCTCTACCCTTCTCAAAGTTCCTGAGGCTGAGCCACTTCCACCCTTCCTGCCCCCCTCCTGCCCCACCCCCACCCCCACCCGTCAGGCTCCTGTCCGGCTCCTGTCCTGTCTTGATCACATTCCTCCCGCCCCTCCCCACCCCGCCCCATCAAAGCACACAGACAGCACACCCAGACTTCTGCTCTGCCCTGCCTCCACCCCAAGTTCCCAGGTGCCTTTCATGAGCTTCCTTCACATACTATCGATGTGCCCACTCCTTTCCCTGCTGTCACTATCCAAGGTCCAGGCCACCACTATCAACCCAGACAATGGAGGACCTCGTCACAGGAGTCCTTGCTTCAAGCCTCCCACCACCAAGACTAAGGACCACGCCAGGCTCCTTCAGTGGCTTTCCACAGCTCCCAGGCAGGGCCCACCTTGTAGAGGGCCTGCCACTACTAAGCTCCCCACTAAGGCCTTGAGTCCTACTGCTCCTCCCTCTGCCTGGAGCACTCATGACCTTCTACACTACGGCTTTCCTGTCAGTCTCCGCCAAAATGTCAGCTCAGCAGTGCCCCCTGAGCATTCTAGTCAAGGGGCTTCCCCAGTTTGTTTACTTCCTAGCACTCCCGCAATCAGTGATTGTCTCCCTCAGCAGCAGGGCAGAACCTTTTCTAGCCTATCTGCCTCCCCGACAAATCCCAAGGACATGAAGGATCAACACCCTAAAGGGCACACCCCACTTTCAGGCTACCCAATCCCAACTGCGCATCAGTCATCTGGAAAAGCAAGAACTTCTTTGTTTTATGGCTTGGAGGGTTCTCAAACCAGGTTGTACATCGGAATGTCTAAACAAAGGACAGAGTCAGGTTCAGTGGGTCTGGCTGGGATGAGACCCAGACAGCCACACCACCTCAAGCCCTCCTGGTCAGGACACTGTGCAGTCAGGGTTGCACCCACACATTCCTGTGAATGGAGAGCGTGGTGAGAAGGGAGGAGGAGGTCCCCAGGCCCCCCACCCTCAGAGACCAGGTGGTCCAGCTGCAATGAGAGGGCTGCCTGGCTCACCTCCTGCACCTTTTGCAGGAGTGCCACGATGTTGGTCCTCAGCTTCTGCAGCTTCTCCTCTGTCTCCCGGAGCTTCTTCTCAGAGGTGCGCAGGCTCTCCTCGGAGGCCTTGGCCCGCGAATCAGCACGGCTCTGATAGGAATGACACAGGTTCTGAAGCCCCACTTCATACTGCTTGAAGTACTCTTTCTGTCAGGAGGGAAGTTGAAACGTGAGTATCTGGTTTACAGGGCTCCCCGGGGAGGCACAAGGTGTCTCCAGTGGGCTCCACACAGATGCCTGGTTTGAAGAACATTTCAGAGAGTGCACGTGGTCTCTCTAGGTCGAGTTGAGAGACCTCAATGCCTACCTCTTGGGGCTGCTAAGAGGCTAAAACAAGATCACACAGGAAAAAGTACTCTACCAAGTGCTACAGCAAGCCATGAGTAATACGAAGGGTGATTCTTACCATTCCAGGTGGCCCAAAAGGACAACAAAATCACTCCCAGCTCAGTCAGGGTGTTTTACCCTCACAACAGCCCTTGCAATAATCCATTTCCAAGTTATACCAAATAACATCAGGACTAAATTCTCTTCTGCAAATATATATCAAACACCTACTAACAGCAGATCTGGGTAGTAGATATTTTTGCAGTATCAGCTTTTTACTATCTTCTCTGAGTGCCTGCAACCTCCAACAGTAGCATAGTAACGTTAACTAGCAGTGTAGAAAAGTAGGGAAACACTTGTTCCAAATGAAATATTATATGGGATCTCAGTGTATAAAACAAATTTAAATAGCATCTCTTTCACTTTTTCAAATTTATAACATGAATTATTTATATACTACCAATGATTATGGATTATGGATGAGGCCACTGAGCAGATCCTAGCTGGCCACTGCCACCTTATCAACTCTAGCAATTAACTTCTGTAAAGATGCAAGCTGCCTGGTACTGACAGACTTCTGGTTCCTGTTTTTAAAAACTTACTGGCAAGTATGTGTCATTCACCTTATAATCTAAAATATTATCATAAACTAAGATGACAGGAGAAACTTCACATTCTGCCCAAAATTATTACTTCAATACAATATTCCAACAGGCTCCAAAGAATTAAAGTTTCATATGCAATGTCTTGAGAGGGCAATTGTGGTTTCTCCTAGTTTTTTGAGAACTTTTTATTTTGAGCTAACCATAATTTCAATTGTTACTTTCTTAAAAAAATATAATCTGCAGAGTTTTATAAGGCTTGAAGGTCTGGCAGGATGGGGAAGGACAGCCTTTTAGACTGGAAAGGACTTAATAATAAACAGACTCCACTGTGTTCCTGATACCAAAAGAAAGTCTGAGTGGTTCAGACATTACAACTAGGAGGACAAAGCTGATCTGCTGGGTTCTACCTCCTTTCAGAAAAATCAGCTCTCTCCACTATTTTTAGACTCAAAATGCTCCTGCTGACTTTGAGTCCACTGTAGAGATCCCGCTGTACCCAGGCTTTGCCCTGAGTTTGGCAGCAACTTTGAGCCAAAAGCAACAAATATGACTGACAAGATGCCAGGCAGACCCAGCCAGCCATTGGTTCCTCCTGGGATTTGCAGAGTGGCTGTAACCTAAACAAGGGCAAAAGTTGAAACATGGAGCTTTCTGTGAAGACACTGTGATGACTTGGGCCACCTTCCAGCTTTCTCATCAAGTACCATACCCTCTCACCTCACAGCAGGAGCAGGGCAGCCTTGGGTGAGGAAGACATTTACCTCTCTGAGTCTTTTTCTCTTTGCCTCCAGCTTCATTTCACTTTTTAGAAAGTAGAATGGAGATAAAACCCCATATTTTTCTGTCTGGCAAACTTTACCAAGCACACAGCTGCCATATCAGGGCCTGCCATCTTGAATATACTAACTTTATACGGTTTCCATTCCAGTCCTCTTTAGACGCTGTCGCCTAGAAAACCTAAGGTATTCCTACCACAGCAGCATCCCACTTGAGGGGATGACTCCCAATCCCTGTCTCTAGCTCTGGCTTCCCTCTCCCTCCAAGTGCCAGTCCCCAATCTCTCCCTGCCCACTGCACATTACTGCATTCTGCAGGGGGACAGAAAGAGGGATTTAGTGATGTCAGCCACGCCTGTGCTCGTATCTCCAGCACAACACAATCTCAACTCACCTTACTCCCAGTCAATGGCTTTGTCAGCAACCTCCAAATCTCACAGGCCTGAAGCACAGGGCAGCACATGGTCTCTGCCACCTTCCTGTCACCTATGACTTGCTTACCGTCACGCCTAGTCTGTCAACAACCTGTGATACACTCCTTGTATCCACCGGCCCATTCCCATCCCGCTGCCTCCCATTTCCAATTGCTCATCTCTGACCGGATTCCCTGCCCCTGCATCACCCACCCAAACACGCTGCTACCAAAGATGCCTCGTTAGCAGTATCCCTGGGCCCAATCAGCCTGCCACCTGCTGTCCAAATGAACCTTTACTGGAACACAGCCATATCCTCACCTCTACCTACCACCAACAGACCCGAGTAGTTGCCACAGATTAGAGCCCACAAACTAGAAATTACTTGCTCATTGGCCCTCTATAGAAAAAGTTTATTGACCCTGCCCGAGGCATCATGCAGACGAACAATTCCTTGCGCTTAAAAACAGCCTGCTGGCCCTCCATCTTATAGAGTTCAAGCCGATGTGACTTCAACCAGGCATTCAGAGGCATCACAGCCTGGCTCTGTTTCCTCCTACCTTACTAACCCACACAGCCTGCTGCCCTGACTCCCCTGACCTCTGCTCACACAAGCCCACTTCTCCAATACCCTCCTGTCCCTTACACAGGCCAGCACTGCTGAAGCCCAGGTTTTCTCTAGACTGAGTTGCTCTCTCCCCATTCCCCACCCTGCGCCAGGCCTCCTCCCAGCCACTCCCACCACACTCGCTTCTCAGAGCTTCATGGTACCTCTACTGACTGAAGTTATTCAGAGGCAGGCCCTTTGCGCACGAAGAGGCCCAGCAAAGGGAGGTGATACATCGAGATCTGCTAGGCAGATCAGCTGAAGCACTAAGTAAGCTACACACATGGTGAGGTGCTGCATCTCCAAGAGTCACATTTTAGACACTTTAAGCCTAAGCTCTGTGGTTGCCTGGGACAGGTTTATTCCATTTTGCATGGGTATGGGAAGAGGGATTTAGTGATGTCAACCACACCTGCTCTCCCAAAAGGACTCAGTTGCTAGCACCTGTGGTAGACGGAGTTGGCTTTCTGCCTGTCAGCGTCATATCCAGTCATGCCACGTTTTCTCTACAGCAAAGTTTCCTTTTCCCTTCTCTTGGAAGAAAGGGAAACTGGCTGAGGTAGGGCACCTGGCTGAGCACCAGCCATCACTATAAGCTATCCATCACTACAACGGAATGTGGGTGTGCAGAATCAAATGTCAGGCCAGACTCACCAGAGGAAAAGATATCAGCTCATCTGAATTCATAGCACTCAGCTCCTTCTTAGAGATGGGGAAACTCGGAGGCAGGAAGTAACGTAAACAATTCCTAAGCGACAAAGATGAGGACAGCAATTCAGAACGGAGAGCAGAGAACTGCGGCTGGCCCCAAAGCAGGAAGACCAAAGACACGCACCGAAGGATCTGGACGAGCAGGTCAATGGTCTCATGGTTGGTGTTCGGTGCAGTGGTGTCGGGCTCAATGCGGATGCACTCCGAAGTAGAGGGCTCTGCTACAGCCTGCTGGGCCACCACCACCTCTTCTTCCTCCCCACCCAACTGCTGTGTGTCGGGGCTCTGGTACTCGGGGGAAGGGGGCTTCATCAGCCGCACATCCTCACTGCCTTTCTCTACCCTGTGGAGAACACAGAGTTTTTAGCCAGCTGTCCTGGGTTCCCAGGGTAGGCTGCAGCAGAGAGCCAGGGACACCTACTCCCCCTGGCTGACTTCTGCTATCCTGGCCTGCGAGAAGGGAGCATTACCAGCGGTCTCTCGGTGTTGTGTCTGTGGGCACGTAGTCAAACTTCACCTTCCACCGCACCGCATGTTTGCCCGCCTCCACGGCTGTGACACGGCCTGTGTACCACTCCCTATTCACACGCACCTCCACATGTAGGCCTTTATCTGAGAATGTGGACAGAGGCACACATCAGAAAACAAGACCAGAGCCCCTCAGCTCAGCCAGGGCTAGGAGCCAGAAATTCCTAGGTGCGCGCCTTCATCACACAGGGACAAGGAGCCCGGCCACCCTGTTCTCCTCCACCACCTGTCATGAGGATGCTGATGAGCAAGAGGATGAGTGACTGCCAGGGGTGCACACCAACGAAGGTGTCAGAACCAGCCACGAAGGGGTGCTGTCTTCACAATTCTGCTTGGGATTAGACTTGGATCCACTGGTACATAAAAGTCCAGGCCCAGGATAAACCCCCCCAACCTCCCTCCCCCAAAAAGTCTTCAGGATTGAACTGCTGCTCGCAAGAGGCTCCACGGCTTCCACAGGCTGCCAGGGACCTCCCCCAAACTCACCTTTCTGAGCCCTCTTGAGGTCAGCCGGGTCCTCTTCCCCAGCACTGTCTGAGAGCTGCAAGAACAGCAGTCTGTTAACAGACATCTTCAGGGGTCCCCAAAGAGCAGACTGCATTATGGCCATCCAGGATCATCAGCCATCACCTTCATGTCCATCATTTTTTAAATTTTTATGTATTTGAAAGAGGTGAACAGCCAAAGATTTCTCATTTGCTGGTTCACTCCCCAAATGCCTCCACCAGCCCAGAATGGACCAGGCCAAAACCAGGAGCTAGAAACTCAATCCAGGTCTCATATCTGGGTGCAGGGTCCCAAATAATTGAGTCATCACCTGCTGCCTCCCAGGATGAACATTAACAGAAAGCTCCAATCAGGAATAGAGCCAGGACTTGAGCCCAGGCACTCCGGCAGGGGATCTGGGCATTCCAAGCAGCACCTTAGCCACTGTACCAAATACCTGCCCCACCCCCTGTATGTCTTCCGATGCTGCAGTTTAAATCCCTGAGGGCCACGCTCTGCAATCACTGGCCCAGCCACCTTCTGCCACTTTTATAAACAATAGAGCAGGGAAGAGAAGAACACCACGGACAGGGAAGCAAAGCAATCTGAACCTACTTCTGTGTATCAGCATTACTTGAGGTCTGCGCTCCCAGCCGGTCTTACTCAGGAGCCTGCCTGGCATCCTGTTTCTGGTCGTCCATGTGACAGAACTTGGAGACCCACCAGGCCTCCAGAAGGCTTACGTTGCCAAGATCACCAGAGCCGGTGCAGACTGCTAGTGGGGATGGGAGGGAGGTTCTTAGAGCCTCTCCTCAACACCTACCTCATTGGAGTCCTTCTTTTCCTCCTTCACTGCAAATTTGCCCCGCTTGCACCTCTCCTTCTTCCTCTCAGCCTCTTCCTCGGCTTCATCCTCATCAGAAACCCCAAGGCTGCGCTTCCGACCAGGGGTAGCCTAGGACAGAAGAGTGAGAACGTGAGCCCTTGAAGAGCAGGAAGATGCCGTCTGGTCTATGTAAGCTGCTCAGGGGGCCTGTTACTCAGTCCCCATCAGACATGACATGGCGCACAACATCAGCCACCTCCTGGCCCCTGAACTATATGAGGGCCTCTGCTCAAAGCTGTTGCGGGTCAACCTGTCAGTTCACTCCCTCTTAGCCCGCCTGACATGGTGACCTGAGACACACCCCCACTGCCACAGCCCACAAAGGCCATTGGTCACATGACCTGACGTGATGCCAACCGATGCGCACACTGTGAGAAGCCAGTAGAGCTGACTCCAGTTCATGGCAGATCAAAACTCTAGGGAGCAGAGAAGAGCTCCCAGACAGGAAACCAACTTGCTCTGTGCCCCAAGCCCCTTAAACTGTTTAGACTCCCCCTCCACAGGGAGGAGGAAAACCGTGGGGTCAGTGATCTTCCCAAGGCTCTCCGCGCACAGCTTTGATCCCACGCAGTTCCACTCCTGCACCACTGACGATGGGCTGGGGCTGAGAGGAAGACATCTCACCGAGGACGGTTTAGTGGGTGGCTCTGGCTTCTTGACCACTGGAGTTCTGACAGCTCGGGGAGCAGGGACTTCCCGAGGGGTCTTCGCGTTGGGCAGCGCAGATGGTGGCTGTGGCTGACCCACAGGGGCAGGCCGGGGCACGGTCTTGGCCAGAGTATTTGCAGGCCTTCGAGGTGCCTCCGGTGGCTGGAACACCCTGGATGTACTGGCCTCCTCCCGGGCTGCTACAGCAGGAGGCTTTGGAGCGTTGCTGGCGACAGGGGCCCTTCGGGGCTGGCTGGCTGGTCTGGGCTGTTGCAGAGAAGGAGGTCTGCTCGGGGCGTTCTTGATCACAGCAGGTAAAGGGGGTGACCGAGGACGCTGAGGTCTACGCGCAGGTTCCTGCAAAAGGCCCACAGAGACTGAGTGCACTGATCTTCACAAGACACCTAGGAAAGCCCCTCCCACGTCCCTGGGTTTTACCTCAGTGGAAGGTCTGGTAGTCACTTCCAAGGGCAATTTCTTCAGGTCAGCTTGGGAGCGGATAGGTGTGGTTTTCTGCAGGGCAAATATGATAAAGTCTGCATATCTTGGTATATTCAGGCAAAATCATCTTGGATCTATTGTGTCTGGGACAGTGAGCAAATAAAATAAAAAATCTGGGGAGCCAGCACTGTGGCGTAGCAGGTAAAGCCACCACCTGCAGTGCCAGAATCCCATATGGGCACCGGTTCGTGTCCCAGCTGTTCCACTTCCAATCCAGCTCTCTACTATAGCCTGGGATAGCAGTACAAGATGGCCCAAGTGCCTGGGACGCTGCACCCATGTGGGAGACCCGGAAGAAGCTCCTGGCTCCTGGCTTCAGATTGGCCCAGCTCTGGCTGTTGTGGCCAACTGGGGAGTGAACCAGAGGATGGAAGACCTCTCTCTTTCTCTGCCTCTCCTTCTCTCTGTGTGTAACTCTGACTTTCAAATAAATAATTAAAAAAAAAAAAAAAAGAAAACCTGGGCCTAATCCTCTAACAAGACTCCCATTCTGCTGGGGAGACAAAAATTACACAAAACTAACCCATCAGCAAATCATAGGACACTGTGTGACTAATCCAGCAACTGAGAGACTAAGGGGAAAGCATCAACAGACTGAACTCTTTACAAACAGAGCCTAAAAAGATGGGGAGGGCCTGAAGGCTAGGAGAAGCCTGGACGATGCCAGAAAGGATGGGAGGATTCAGCAGACAGGGAGGCTCACAGAAACACTACAGGGCAGTGAAAGCCCATCTGCACAGGCACAGCAGCCAGAAAGGGACAGGTCTTTGCAATAAATATAATGTATAATGTGCCATCACAAACATGCCTAACAAATACTATACGGCCAGGGGTGGTGCTGGGGCATAGCTGGTAAAGCCACCACTTGCGGCACCAGCATCCCATATGCTTGCAGCACCAGAATACCATATGGGTGCCAGTTCAAGCCCCGGCTATTCCACTTTCAATCCAGTTCCCTGCTAATGGCCAAGGAAAGAAGTGACTGGACCCCTGGACCCACGTGGGAGACCAGAAAGAAGCTCCTGGCTCCTAACTTTGGGTTGGCTCAGTTCTGGCCATTTGGGGAGTGAACCAGTGGATGGACACACTCTCTCTCTTAACTCTGCCTTTCAAAAAAATAAATCTTTAAAAAAAAAAAAAACTTCACAACTAAAGTAATAACAAAAAAAGTAAGTGGGGAAAAAAAACAATTCTAAAAGAAATATAAGTGGACACATTGAAAAACTGTCCAATTTTAAAAATGAAAAAGAAATTAAATTATAAGGTGCACGTATCTTTGCCAATAAATTTGCAAAAATATTTAAAATTCTCATATGCTGCTAGTAAAGAACAGAAATCAACGTTTGGAGGATGATTTGGGAATAACTAAGAAACCATTAATTTTCAAAATTCTCTTACTCTTTCAATTTCACTTCTTAGAGAATTACCAAGAAAATAATTATGTAGTAGAAATATATGAGTGTATGAAATATATGGCATGATCTCTGTATTTCTACGAAAAATGTCTCTATGTAATTATGTATATGATGTACACAAATTCGTAAGAAGTCAGAAGGCTATGCAGTTAATGGTGGTTGCCCTTAAGATAGGATTTTATTTTCTGCAGTTTTTAGACATTCTAAAAGAAGTAGGTCACTTTGAAATACCTTTTAAAACAGCTTTTCTAGTTATTTTTTTCCTTTTTTTAAGAATGAACAAGGCATACCTGAAAAACAGTGTGCTTTAACGCAGAGGCTGGGGCTGGGATGCCTGGTGAGCAGCGGTGAAACTCAGCATGAGGAAGAGGGGAGTCACTGACGGGCACAGGACCCCGGGCACAGGAGGGCTCTGCCCAGTGACCTCGGTCCACATACCTGGAGGGCCTCCAGCTTCTCCTGCTGCTGGCGGATTTTCTCCGTCAGCTGCTTCTGCTTCTCCTCCTGTGTTTTCAGGTCCTTTTTGAAAGTCCCCAGGGGGACCTTCTGCTTCTGTTCAGAAGCCTCACATCTGTAGCAAGACCATGGCAAAGCAGAGTTCCAGGCAGGGCGGGGATCTTCCTCCCCACCCAGCTCATGCCCCCTCTCACAAGAGCAACCCCCTGAGTCCTCACAGCACGGAATTAACTAACATGCACTGCAAGCCATGTGTCAAGTCTTGGCACTTACTACGAGCAACAAAACAGATTGAGGGATATAAGTCTTAGCCTTAAGAAGTATAGAGGGTTATATCTACCCCAAGAATACAGGGAACAGTGGGAAATCAGGAGGGGGGCAGCAGAGAAGTACCCACAATTCCTTTGCTAGAGAAGTGCTCACCGGTCTTGCTCAGGATCAGGGTTCATGGAGCAAACCCAGGTGTCAGGGTAATCTTTTTCCACGGAATTCAGCTGGAAGGGGAGGGTCCTCCACTTCAAACATAAATCTGTGACATAGAAACACCCACATGTCAGTAATACCCATCAGCTGTTCATGGCCAGGCCCAAAGCAGCCAGCCCAAACATTCTATGCAAAGCTCTTCACTCTGGCTCCAACTCTGGCTGTCCTAACAGAATTATATTTCTTGGGGCCAACACTGTGATGCTGGCATCCCATATGGGTGCTGGTTCGAGTCCCAGCTGCTCCACTTCCGATCCCATTCTCCGCTATGGCCTAGGAAAGCAGTAGAAGATGGCCCAAGTCCTTGGACCCCTGCACCCACGTGGGAAACCCGGAAGAAGCTCCTGGCTCTTGGTTTCGGATCAGCGCAGCTCCAGCCATTGCAGCCAACTGGGGAGTGAACCAGAGGATAGAAGACCTCTCCCACCCCCCCACCCCTGCCTCTGCCTCTCCTTCTCTCTGTGTAACTCTTTCAAATAAATAAATAAATCTTTAAAAAAACAATAATTATATTTCTTCTCAGGGACAGTGATTCCAGCAAGGATAGAAACTTAACATCATGGACCCTTAATACACCCCAGACTCTCTCCCTCTAGTAGCAGGATCCTGGCTCAGTCATCTACAGCAGAAACAATGCGGTACCAAACTAACTGAGCCTGGCTCAGTCACAGCATGAGAGGCCTGGGAGGTTAAATGATTTTCTGTCTCATTCAATCAAACAGGAGAACTCAGCACAGACTCAAAAGACTGAGCTCACAGGGTCATCACTCTACTTGCATCTTCCCAGCAGGACCATCAGTTCATGAATGCCAGTCAGGCCGAGTGCCAGCACAGGGCCCCGGGGAAGAAGGCCAGCGACTGAGAGGGACAGTCAGAAGGAGGGCTCCAGCGCTGACTCACCACACTGGATGGTGGTCGGGATTTCCATGGCTCTCCGGCGTTTGTAACGCAGCTCACTGGATGGGGGCTGGTTCCAGTTGGCAGAGAGGTAGCCAAACTCATCCCAGAACTTGATGATTCCTCGTTGGGCTAGAAGGCAAACACCCGCACATCATGTCGGGCGCTAGGTCATGAGCCATCTTAAGGCTGGAGGTGAAGAGAAAGGGCATGGGTGCAGAGGTACAGCCCCATTACCAACGGCAATGTCCTTCCAGTACTGCGCCAGGTGCTCGCCCATTGCCCGCAGCAGGTGTCGGTACTCCTTGGCATCCGCAAAGTCCTGCTTGTTGTGTGTAGGCTCCAGGACCAGATAGGGCACATCAACAACCCCCACAACCCCACCGCAGGCCCTGCAGGGAGAAAGTGGACACAACTCTGTAACCTCACCGGTCAGAGCCCTCGCGCCGTCCACTCTGGCTGGAAAGCTCCCTCATGAAGTACTCACATGCCCCCTTCCAGCTGTGGCCCCACTTTCTCATACATCTTGATCAGACGGCTACAGTTGTAGATGAACATCCCGTCCAGGTACCGGTGTTCAATGTTGACCCCAAAAACGAAATTCAGCTCCTTAGGTTCTTTCAGTGCTCTAAGAAGAAAGAGAAAGAACTTCGTGTGGGCCCACCCACGAGCACACAACGCCATGGTGATCAAGGTATGTTAGGCTTCAGCTTCAGACAACGTCCAGCAAAACTGCATCTCCATTCCGTGCACAGCCTCTGTCAGAACTGACAGGAACACAAAACTGTGCAGAGGCTCTAGGCATCGCTAATTAAAAGCACACAACTTTGGCTTTTTAGTAACGAAACAGGGACAAACCCAAGTAGGAACAGATTACCGTGAAGCCGCTGCTACAAATCTCTGCAGAGAGGGTTAAGTGGTAGAATAAACATAAAAGTATCTTCATACCTTCCCCAAACTCCACTATATGAAAGTCATTTAAAAAAAAAAAGGCAAAAATTCACAAGAACATGTGAAAGCCGACACCAACAGATGCTGAAAAGCAAATGGAGGAGCTGTGGAATGACTCAGGCTGACGTAACCTGGAGCCTGAATCTGTGGCCAAGAAGAAGCAAGTCGGTAAGTCAGGCCCCGGAGCCTGGAGGCGCCAGACATGGAGGTGGGACAGTGCTCCTTCTACGTGGAAAAGTCTGTGAAATCCAACCTCCCGAAACAGTCCCCATTTGTAACCAATGATGGGAGAATGAATTTGAATATATATAAGACATAAAAAACTAAGAACAGATATCCCCAGGGGGTAGAAGCATAAGGGACTTTCAGATAGCTCTTAAATGTTTTGTATTTTTCAAATTTTATACACTGAGCATTCTTTAAATGAAAAGTGAAAAAGAGGAAGAAAGAAAAGGTGAGATGGTAGGCCGGCGCCGCGGCTCACTAGGCTAATCCTCCGCCTAGCGGCGCCGGCACACCGGGTTCTAGTCCCGGTTGGGGCGCCGGATTCTGTCCCGGTTGCCCCTCTTCCAGGCCAGCCCTCTGCTGTGGCCGGGGAGTGCAGTGGAGGATGGCCCAAGTGCTTGGGCCCTGCACCCCATGGGAGACCAGGAAAAGCACCTGGCTCCTGGCTCCTGCCATCGGATCAGCGCGGTGCGCCGGCCGCAGCGCGCCAGCCGCGGCGGCCATTGGAGGGTGAACCAACGGCAAAGGAAGACCTTTGTCTCTGTCTCTCTCTCTCACTGTCCACTCTGCCTGTCCAAAAAAAAAAAAAAAAAAAAAGAAAAGGTGAGATGGTGCCAGCGAGGACTGCTAGGGGTTCAACTTGAGGTGTCGGCTCTTCCCTGCCTTCTCCTAGCTCACGGAAGGGAGTGCTCAGGGTAACCCTTTCTCCTGCAAGGCCATTTGGCTGAGATCACATGAACAGCTTTTCAAAGCCATCTGGGTGACAGAATGGCAACCTGTCAGTCAACAGGGCAAAAGCTACACAACTCTAGAAAACCGCAAGACAGCCCCGGCCCTCACCGCTGCTTGGCGTCCTTGATCCTCTTCTTGACATCGGCTTCTCTGCGCAGGGTGATGGCTGTGTTCTGGACCTGTCGTAACATCACCTGGAGAAGCACACCAACATCGAGTGAGAGGAGGAGGCACCCTGGGCCACAGCAGGTTAACGTTATGCCATCACATCTAAAACTTCACAGCGTAACTCACATGGATGTACATGTGAGTTATCATTACTAGAGACAAACTCAAACGCTGTGTCACATGTCACATGACCAGGGCTTGTAATGCCAGAAAAGCTGGAGAACAGCAGCCACATGAGCCTGGGGCCTTACCCTGGAGTCCCGGGTGAGGTCTCCACCCAGGCGCACTTCTAATGTCCGAGCTTTGCTCTCTGCCTCCCGGGCCTTCTCTTCAGCTGAAATCCAAGAGAAACCATAAGGCATTCAAAGGCTCAGAACCCAATCACCCCTCCCGGATCCACAAAGAAGCTCCCCACTGGACATGAAATAGGCGCATCATCAAGGGAAATGAGCCATGGCTGGGGAGCGCATTGGGAGCAGCCTCCAGGCCAAGCCTGCAAAAGTCAGTGCACAAAGGGAAATCTGGCTTTCAAAAATATCACCGAGGCCCCAAGGAAAGCAGGCACTATTTATACCTGACACATGCTTTTCAAACTTTAAACTTTAAAAATGGACTCAACAGATCAAAACACACACAAAGCAGGCAGAGCTAACCCTCAGCATGAGCTGGGAACTAATGAAGCCTTCCCCTTCAAGGAGGTGAGAACTGAGAAGCGCTGGCTGATTTCTGCCCTGCACTCAGGAAAGCTAATCCACAAGTAGTTGAGCCAGAGGAGGGTGTGGGATTCTTCACCCTGGGCAAGCCAGAGTTGACAGTTTTAGATAAAGCCCTCTAAACGGCTGTCGTGAAAGCAGTCTGGAGACAAAGTGCTGAGGGGAATGGCATGTGGGCAAAGGGCTGGGACAGGAGGAGAGCCTTGTCCCTAGATCCCTGCTTTGGCCACAAAAGCGTACCCCAGACCACCCCCACCCGACGCTCTCCTCCTGCACAGGAGGTGGCCTTACCAATGCGAGCTACATGCTCTGCCTTCTTCACCTCCTGCTCTGCACGGGTCTTGAAACGGCTTGACGTGTACTTGTACATCCTGGACAGTGGAAAAAGGAACCTGAGGGCCCGAGCGGCAGCAGGGCAGGCGGCCAGCCCCAGCTCAGGAAGCTCCCTGTCTTCCTGCCTGCTCCCACACTGTGCTGTCCTGGCCTCTCGTGATGAGACAAATCCAAGTCTATCTTGGCAAAAAAGATTCAATTCCTTTGTCTTCTTGCCCCCGACTTCCTGCTCTGTCCTTGACAAACAATCTCGCTGTTCACCAGGGTGTCCTCAATCCCATGGCAGAAACAAACCTTAGGAAGAAGCCCGGGCCTTTTTGTGTAGTAGTCTAAGCGCCCCCTGCCCCCAAAGCTGAGACTCAGACAGCTTACTGTGCCATGCAGGACACCTGCCACGTACCAGAGGCACCCACAACCAGCGAGCTCAGCCAGCCAAATGCCAGAGCCTGTCGGCCACATCTGCCCTCCTCCAGGACCGAGAAGTGCGGTGGCAAATCACGGCCAGCACTGTGGGAGCCTCGCTCTCACATCGCATCACTCCGGCTCAGTGGCGGGTAAGCCTTTACCTGGGCTTGTACAGGCAGCAGGAGAGCCTCTTGGTCTGCACCTTGTGTCCGTGAATGAAGATCCTCATCCGGGGATCGATGTAGAGCACAGCAGCATAGGCACGGAACGAGCGCCGCTCTGGCTTCCTAGAGACCACAGGACAGAGAGAGCAATGCCACCCACCCACAACAAGCAGTAAAGGTCCAAGAATGTCTGCGGGCCCTCCACTTTTCCATCGCCAACCTCGGCTCCTCCTGCAGCCCTCACAGGGTGTTCCTTCCACAAGGACACCACATGCTGCCCCCTCACATCCCGTCCAGGGGGCCCCCAGACACCTCACTAGGCTCTACCGCTGCCTGACTGTGGGGGCCTCGGCAATCCCGTCCCCCTCGAGGCCGCAGTTTCTTGTGGAGTCAGAGCAGAGGGCCACCAGTTTTTCTGCTTAGCTGAGGATCTGCTGTCTCATTCGTCCCTCCTGCCTCATGTCTAGGAGACTTGAGCTCTCAACTGCAGTAGTTCCATCACTCATCCCTCCAAGAGAAATGCAGGGACTGCGCCCTCCTCTCTCCTTGAAGGCACCTCCAGAAAGAATGAGCAGCAGCTGCAGGGCCCCGCCCTCCCAGGCACACTCACGTGCCCTCTGGAGAGGTCTCTGCCATCTGGATATCTCTTGGGTTGGAGATGATGTCCAGCTCTGGCTCTCCGTTATCCATGAGTTTGAGATTGAAGATGATCACCAGTGTTCCTGGGGAACAGAGGTCCTTTCATTCTGGCAGGTGCCCTGGGCATCTCCACCCACTCAGGGCTCTGCAGCTCCAGGATTCTGTGGGCTACAGCTCACAGCCTTCTTACCGCTGTCCCCAGGAATCTTCATGAACTGGGACATCACTTCCTCCTCAGTGCGGAAGGGAGAGTACTTGTAGATGAGTTCTGTCTCGATGGCAAACTTCTCCACGTTATCTGTGACAGGTTCCCGGGTCCGCGAGTTCCAGGTGGGCAATGGGACGATCACCTTCAGGGTGAGCACAGACAGGCAGTGAGGCAGGCCCTAGAACAGCCTTTCCCTAAACCGTGCAGCTATCCCGGCCCTGCGCACAGGGGCTCCACACTAGCCAAGGCCCAGACATAAGGCCCAAGCTCAACAGCCTAGCACCAGAGGCTCTCTGGCTTCTGCCCTGTCCGAAAACTCAGCCTCATGTCACTGCTTCCTCTTAGGGTCCTCTTATACCTGGGGCAGGGGGTGTCTCTGCACGGGTAGTTCCCTGTTTGGAATGTCCTTGGCCATTTTTAAAATACTTTGGTAAAAACTCTACTCTTACCACTACAGAAAATACACTAGTGAATGTGAAGATATACTAACATAACCTACATCTCTGCAACCCCGCCCCTAGGTATGTGGCCTAGGAGACATTTTCACAGGAGTCTTCGCCACGTTCATGGGAAATGTAAACTATGAAAAAAAAATGCATGATTTCCAAATTTTTTTCCAACCAAACTTTTTAAATTCCATTTTCCCACAAACTTCCTGAAGTGCCCTTCTATATACTAGTATAAAAACAACTCAAATATCCAACAGAGTGGTCAGACTCAACTACAGTGCATCCACAATGGAATACCATATAGTAATGAAAACAAACACACGTACAGCAACTAGCATCAACATGGATGACCTCATAAACATAGAGTAACTTACAAAATACCAACAAAATGAGCTCACGTATGTAAAATTCAAAAATAGGCACAACTGAAGTATGAATTAAGGATGCACACACAGGTGACAAACTACACTAAATAAGGGAATGGCCATCATAGAAGTCACCTGAAGGTGGTTCCTTCAGGGGCACAGTAAGGGAAAGATTACAAGGCGACTTCTAACACCGGTCTATAATGGGGGCTACATGGGGCATTTGCTTTATTATCTTCTTCACTGTACAAATACTTTAATATACTCTTCAACATATATGGGGCTTCATTTTACGTCCAAGTTAATGCATGTAAAAATCCTAGTCTTTCTTCAAAAACCCCACCTCAAACACTGCCTCTTCAGAGGCCCCACTGTTCTCCTTCCCATCCCCTGAGCAAGCGGCCACTGCAAAAGAGATTCCCTCTGCACAACAAAGGGGTTGGGGCACCCCAGAAGTTCAGCTCAGCCAGCCCACCCTTAGGGAAAAGGAACTGTGTCTTAACAACTGCCAGGGTGAGAGACTGTTAAGGAGATCGGAGGCTTTTGCTGGATCCTAAGAAGTTTCGTGCTGTTAAGTATTCAACCCCAAGGCTGGCTTGGACACATTCCTCCTTGGCCGAAAATGATCTGATTTTGAAATCTTGGCTGAGTTTGCACTAGAGTACAATCCAAAACAGTGACCTTCTAGCACCAAGTAAGGAAAAAAACCGCAACCTAGCCTTTTCCACCAGGGCAACTGAGTTCCATCTGCGCTCCGTGGACTCGTACCTCATGTGCCCATTCTTTACCACAGTGTCAGGTGACAACACCGTCACTTTGAACCGTGGGCATTCACTCCCACTGGTGTTATCCCTCCTCCGTTGCAACATCGCTGCTTCAGTTCCAACACCATCACTACACTTTTGGTTTTCTCTGCACCTTTCTGGACACCCCTTGGTGTCCTATGCCACTTTCTCCTCCCACTGACCTTTAGATGTCGGCCTGCCCTAAGCCTCGTCTCGCTCTGCACTCACTTGCCACCAAGAATCCTGGAGTCCAACTCCAGGCTCAGAATTCCCTTTGCATATCCAGAACAAACTCACGCATCCCCTCCACACCATCCCTCCTCCATTCTTCTCTAGCAGCTCACCACCTCCAACTGCCACCCCAGAACCTTCGAGTCAGCCCTTCCCCTCCCTTCTCCAACCCCTCCACTGATCAGTCGCAGGCCACATCCTGAAGAGGGGAGACTCCATCTCTTTCTCTCACTTCCCTACTCCAAGTTCTGCTGGGCCCTCTCGACTAGTCCACTCCAACACCCCCAATCTTTCCAATATAATCACCACACAAATAACCACATGGACCTTTTTAAAAAGAGAATTTGATCCTGGCACACCCTTGCTTAATAAAGTCCCATTCACTCAACAAGCCCCGAGGTCAAGCCTAGCCTGGCCTTCCCTGCGCTCCAGAAGCCAACATGTTTCTTCAGGGGACCCCGCTGTAGGTGCCCTCCCCAGCCCTCAGGGCCTTGAGTAAGCTGCTTCTGCCGACTTGAACACCCTCCCCTGACCACACGCAGTCCTTTATTAAGAAACATACCCCAAAACCCCAGCCCAGGCCACCCTCTCCTGTCTCTTCTGTCCTATCTTCTCTGCAGATACAGCCCTCTCACCCTCCAAGTGTGCTGAAGGAACCAAGCTACCACATCAAAAAGGCAAACAAATCCCCTGGCTTGCTAAGTAAAGACGGCAGGAAAAGACAGCCCGCCATTCTCAGCATGAACCAGTCTGCTATGATGCAGGCTTGGATCCAAACAGGGCCAGTTCAAATTTGGGCACAGCCAACTGAGATGAATTTTTCTCCAACTCTGAATTCAACTATCTGCTTATGTGACAGCAATGGATTTCTTTCTACAGATCTTCTCAGGCCCCTCTCAAACTCTAGCCTCCATTTCTCACACATGAAAAGAAGATAAAAAGAGATAAGAGTCCAGTCTGAGGAGGCTGGCCAGACCGCAGAATACCCCTAATCCCCACAACGAAGGGGCCAGGGCTCACCAGAAATGCTATTCAGATATCTGAGCCACCAGGCCAAAGAAATCAGCTGAGCATGTGTTTAAGCTTTCACAGTTAATTACCAAAATGGTTCACAGTAAGAGTGCGGATTCACCAAGCCTGCCTTCCAGCACAGCAGTAATCGCTGGGACTGCACAGCGGCCACTCCTGAAGTGAGACCAACGACCAGGCGCCAGGTAGGAACAAGCTCACATTCAGGCTTCCCTGCCTCCAGACCTGGCTGGGCCCTGGGGGTGTCTGATCTGTGGCTTCTGATCCGGGCAGTTGCGGCAACACATTTCCTCAAAAATAACATGTGCTCACAGCACATTCCACAAAGTCACCACCAGGGGCAAAGATGTCGCTGTTCCTATAATTACTGCCAGCTATATTCACCATGCATAGTCAGGGAAGCCCAAAAAAACAAGTCTCTATGGTAACACCCCCACAGATGGAGTTTAGATCTAGAGGAGCTGCAAATCCAACTCTTGGTTCCTGCCACTTGACAGCCTCATTTTCAGAAACAAGACAGCTGCTCTCTGAAGTACTTTAAGATTTTGCTTCCTCTCACATTAACGTATCTGCCTTAACCTCTCAACCAATCCATCCAACCAGCTAATCCCAGGACATGGGGCACATGCTCCAATCCTACAACTGTGAAAGAGCCCAGCACTGCAAACAACCCATGAAAACCGTCTGGGCAGAGTCAACAAGTATGACCACAAGGACGGGACCCACTTCATCAATGCCTTCCTCTTCGTGGAAGGTACGAGACAGAAAGAGGCAGGTCATGGTGTCTTCCTTCTTGGTGAAAAGGATAAAATCCTTCCCAATGCGCATTGAGCCCCTGAAAGGGAAACAGAAATAGATTACTCTCCCAGGGATTCAAAAACTCATGTGAAAAAGGAGTAACCCCACCCCGTGCCTCTGGAGGGTTCTCCTAAAGGCCTCCCTAGGCCCCAGGCCCTGAGCTGAGCTCCACAGCTTTCGTCCTCCACCTAACACTCCTCGCTCTGCTTTCCCACTAGTCTTCTCTTAGTCTTAGTCTTCACCTATGATCTTTTCAATCATACTCACTCAACATCCAGGACCCTCACCACCCTCTGAGCACATTCACCACCAACCAGAGAACCAAGTTAGTCTCACTCCCAGCTTTCTGTTGCCTCAAAGCTCACTAATTCCACTGCTGCCCTTGGGCTCCAGGTCCATTCCAGCCCACAAGGGCTGATGAGCCCTAACTGTGCCATCAAATGGAAGCCCCATCAAGGTGAGAGACCAGGGCCTTTGCTCCCAAAGCCCTCAAAAAAAAAAAAAAAAAAAAAAAAAAAAAAAAAAAAAAAAAAAACACTGCATGAGTCCAGGGCTCAGCCAGACACGCAGGTGCTATCAAATTATAATTCTTGACCATGGTGTTCACAGAGGCTTGTAACTGGCTCCTGTCCTGTAAGTCTTCTGGTTCAAAACTGTTTTGCCTCTTCAAGCTCATTGTGACACTGGCAGGCCTCTACTTTTGGATGCAACTGGTTTCTGGGAACTGTGCCTGGAAGCTAATTTCCACAGGCCAAGAGTCTAAACGGAGTCCACTGCTTCCTTCCTCTGTTTTGTGATGTTAAACCATGCAAGGAGCAGGCTGGGACAGGCCTTTTCAGACAGCAAGGAGCAGGGCAGCAGCCCACAGCACCAAAGAAAGCTGTTCACTGAACAATGAGCTGTTCAGCGCCTTTCTCCTGAATAGCTTCTGGGGTTTATGGCTATTATCTCATTAGTCCTCATAACACCCCAGGGAGATGATGGAGGCGGGAAGCCTCATTACTCCCCTCTGTGTACAAATACAAACCAGACTGGCAGGCCGAGCACACAACTGAATGCCCTGCCCTACTTCGCCACTCAAGAAAACCCCCAAGACACCATCCAGAGATGTTCCTGGCGCTCTCAGCCCCGGTTTCTCTTTCTCCAGGACCACAGGTGCTGGCACGGCTCCTGCCCCTTGAATTTCACAGTCTTCCCTCTTCCTCAAGCTTGCATTGCAAAATGACGGCCATGATCTTGCCTTCTGTCCAAGCCTGCCCTTGCCCTAATTTGGCAAAAATTTCTATGCACCTATTGTCCCCTCTGTCTCTGATCCTGACCGTAGGCCCTGAATAGTAAGAAACTCAAAGCACCACCTCTCTGCTGGCTTCCTTGCTTCTCAGTCCTGTTCTCACCACAAATCACCTCCTCCAGAAACTCTTCAACTTGTGAACTGGCTTCAGAATGGGCACACTGTGTACTCTCAACACTAGATGGCTCCATTTCAATGGGAGCTGCACAAAAACTTTCTCCTAAAATACACTTAAAGAGAACGTTCAACTTCTGTAGCTTCCCTCGCTGGTCTTCTAATCACTTTTTTTTTTTTTTTTTTTTTTTTGACAGGCAGAGTGGACAGTGAGAGAGACAGAGAGAAAGGTCTTCCTTTGCCGTTGGTTCACCCTCCAATGGCCGCCACGGCTGGCGTGCTGCGGCTGGCGCACCGCACTGATCCAATGGCAGCAGCCAGGTGCTTCTCCTGGTCTCCCCTAGGGTGCAGGGCCCAAGGACCTGGGCCATCCTCCACTGCACTCCCTGGCCACAGCAGAGGGCTGGCCTGGAAGAGGGGCAACCGGGACAGAATCCGGCGCCCCAACCGGGACTAGAACCCGGTGTGCCGGCGCCGCAAGGTGGAAGATTAGCCTATTGAGCCGAGGCGCCGGCTCTTCTAATCACTTTCAGAGTCACATTTCTTCTGCTCCTGAACCTCACTCATTAAGGGAGAATGTCAGAGATAAGAGCTCCGTTTTCCAGATTAGGAAACACACATTCAGAGGGGATGAAACAGCTTGCCTGCAGCCACAGGACAGGACCAGGCGGGAGGAGAATGATCCAAGATCCTGATAAGCCAAGGTTACCACCACTCAAGGAGACCTCAGTTACTGGTCTTAGATCACCCGCAGCAGAATGACTTGGAGAAAGATCTCAGGTGATTCACTTTACCTATGAAAAACACGGATTCCAGGGCCCTTCCGGGGCCAACTGAATCAAGCCAGAAATCGCCACAGAAATATCAAAACAGGAAAAATAAAATTAGAAGCCAGAAACCAAGCTAGGGACTCTCAGAGCAATGATAGCATTTAATCCTTAACCTACTTGATGTACATGATAACCTTAACTTACAAAGGAGGAAACCTAAGGCCTACAGAAGGAAGTCCACGAATGAGGTGAGATTTGAACTTTAGCTTGTCCGAGAAGAAATGGACAGTGACTCCAGTTCTGCAGACAGAAAGACCTGGTTTAAATACCAGTTCTACCTTGGGGCAAATCACTCCAACCCTAAAAGCTTCCATCTCTTCATCAGAAAATGAGAATAGTGGTACCTACTCCTCACAGGGCCATAGCGAGGCTCCAGTGAAACCATCCTCATGAGGTTTTTATCAGTTTCTAGCACATGGTAAGCATTTATTAGTACCACTTGGTTCCTGTCCTGAGAGAGAAACTGCAAAGCCCAGGTACCAGGTCCCTGACTTCTCCACACTCACAGCACACTGCACGTGAGGCCCAACTAACGCGGCTGACAGATCAAACCCTCACCCTCTCTCAAACAACACAACACGTCTTCAAGGCGAGACCAGAAACATGACTCATAATTCCATTTGCACAAACTCCAATTCCACTAAATCTTATTCCACCCAAAGGTATGTACAGCTGGAAGTGAGCACTTCAGAAATAGAAACCTTTCTCCTGGGGCTTCACTCAAAACCAGAATAACACATTCCAAACACTAAACAAGTGGGAACCAAGGGCTGAGAAAGAAGCCCTAAGGGACTTGGAGACATTAGGTGGGTCCCTACTTTGCAGGACATGTGCATGGCGACAGTGCCCTAGGGAGAGATAGCCTGTGCCTCTCCTACCACTCTGGATCCCCAGTCCTGGCTACAGGTGCTCAGCTAACACTGCTGTCCTGCGAGCTGACCCCCACCCCCACTATCTCAGACACATTCCCATCCCAGGAGAGAACCACTGCTGTCCTCAACCACAGGGTCAAAGTAAGAATTCTGACGGGAGGAGAGGCACGGTTCTGGAGCCACAGCCAACAGCAACCTCGGCCTCTCCCGTCCCCACTTGTTTTGGATGTTCCTATTTTTCAATGTGTGCAGCCAACCCAGCTGGACAACAGCTGCTAAGCTACCCTCAGACCACTGCTGTTCCAGAGTTAGAGCCAGGGAGAGCAGGACAGCATCACGACACCCTGTTTTGAGCCCTGTAACAGGCTTCTAGTATACCTACGATTTTAGCCCATTCCCATACTGCCCGATCTGGGTGGACTCCGGCGTGCGTTTGGCCGACTTCCCAAACTGGATCACACTGGCAGCATCACCTAAAGTGACAGACACAAAACAGAATGAAAAGTCTGCGTTTCTTTCCCAGGCTACTCAAAGAGGCCTGAGCCTTGTTCCATCCAAGCAGGGTTCCGCTAAAAACCTTGCTCCGAGGAAATTCAAAGCCATGAGGCAAACAGAGGCAATCCTTCTTGGCCATCACTGTGGCCTGTTACCAGATTACGGTGAAAAGGCTGGACAAAGTCTCTGCAGTGCCAGCCCCAGGATGCAGTGCAAGCTGGTAAACAGAGTGTCAGTGTAAGCAATCTACTGACTTCAGGCTGCCTTTCAGATCTATCTCCCATGTCAGGACAAGACCAGGCAACTGTGCTTCCATTAGTGGAACTAAGCCCAGGATGTCGCAACAGTCTTCGCACTCCCCAGGTGGATCTTCCAGTCATAACAGTCGGGCATCAGCCACGCAAGTTTACATAAGCAGTTTGTAAAAAAGTGGTCCATGCCCCTCAACAAAGACATCACTACGGTCTAATCACTTACTTGGATCCATTCCTGCTCCATCATCCAAAAAGCAAAGCATAAATCCTCCTCGAAGATCCTCTCGCCTTTCTGTAAGAGAAGTAGCTGCCATTACTGGGCTGTCACCCACTAGAAGGTGGCAAGGTGGGCATGATGGGAAGCTGGATCAGTGTGAAGCTGAGTTCAAAAGTCAGGTCAACCCTAGCTGCTGCTTCCACCAGCCCCAGACAGTATGAGTTAGGCTTCCGGGCCCTTGAGGGACTGAATTCCCATCAAAGGTTCTCCAATGCTTCCAGTGCTTTCTAGGTCACCATAACGCTTGAGAGAATCTATTAGGAGGGCGGGGCTGCCTGGGCCAGCATCTGTAACACCACTGAATACGCGCGTGTGCCAAACGTACCTCAGCCAGCCTTCTCCTTTCTGCCTGCATTACTGTCACTTCTGCCCTGTGCCACAGCTCTCAAGCCACTGAAGTACCACGGTGTGCCTTATCAACACTGCTCAAACCAACAGGGTCTCTCCTTGGTGAATTCAGTCTCAGGTAGCCTTCAGAGATGGTGATCAAACCAGACACGGCAGGGGCACAATGGTGACAGTTGCTATCTGAAGACCAATTGTGTCTGCACGTGCCCATCCCCGGCTAACTGCAGTTTCTGGGCTATCTGTATTCATTATCGCATCCCCTGCGGAGCTAGAGGTCATCAAAGGGGCTCTCCCCAAGTATAATGGCACAGGTGATGTGAAAGGTGCCTGGTTCCTAGCTAACCTGCCTAACTGGAAGAAGGAACAGTCCTTTGTCAAGAAGATCTACAGTGGCCATGGCGGGGTTTTCCAGCCAACAGGAAGGGAGTGTAACAGACTCTGGTTGCTGTGCCAGTAACTAGAAGAACCTCCTCTCTCAGCAGCCGTCATTTGCAGCAGTAAGTGGTAACTCAAAGTGCTCTGGGTCCAAACAAGTCATAAAGAACAGATTTCCAAACGGGCAAAGGAGCTGTACAAGTTTCCAAAGTGACTTTATGTTTTGTTTCAAAGAGCAGGGGCCAGGGCGCTGGGGGAGAGATTAAACACCTGCAACAGCCAGGGCTGGGCCAGGCGGAAGCCAGGAGTCCAGAACTCAATCTGGCTCTCCCACATGTGTGGGAGGGACTCAACCACTTGAGCCATGACTTGCTGCCTTCCAGGGTGTACATGAACAGGAAGCTGGAATCGGAAGCAGAGCCAGGACCCAAACCCAGGACCCAGGCAGGCAAACATGAGATGCGGACATCCCAAGCAGCACCTTAACCAGTGTGCCAAATGCCCATCCTCAAAGTCTTTTTGACACAATGATGAGGACTGGGTAAGAAAAGGAGAAACCAGTCTAGGCGTCACAGGAAGTGCAGACACACGATAGAGGAGGTGAGGCAGCAGGAGAGGCAGGGGATCTATGCAAGCCACCCACGCTAAGCTCCCCAGTGTAGATGCTATTCATAGTCCTCTGCTTATCACGAGGGAAAACGCAGTACTTCTACTAGAAGGAAGTCAGCCTGTGGAAGTTATATAGGACAAGTCCAAGCCTGCTTTGGAGCCTGACCCCTACCAGATGTTTTATAATGTCCTCCATGCTGCAGTTCACTAACTCTGTACAACTATCTAAGCTGACAAATCAGTTTCAAATGCTCTTTGTCCTTCCCTCAGGCCAAAAATTCAAGTGAGTCGTGACTGCTTTCTGTTAAAAAGAACAGTTAATGTAATTTAAAACCTATTTCAGAAGGGCTATAAACCACAGAGATCTTTTAAGTATCACTCAGTATTCAGGAAGCTGAATATTCATTACAAGTGCCTCTTGAAAGTTCAAGGATGAAGATCTTCCTGGATCTCTACTATTGGTAGATAGTACTATCGGTAGACCTAAAAAATAAAAAACTCCTTCCCATGGCAGTACCTTATCAGAGCCTGGGGAATCCAAGTGAGATGTGGCAAGCAAGAACATCTACAAGAAATGTGCAAAAAGGCTTCCCAACTTAAATGAAGTGTCTTATGGAGATTGAAACCAGGTCAGTTACGAAGGAGGGCAAAAGCAACTTTCTGTATCCAGCCAAGAGCCATTTGCTATACGCTGTGGCCATAAAATGTGCATGAAGACCCTTCTTTAGGATCTAGATATTGGTTCAAGCCAAAAGCATCAGTGAAGTTCCAAGGATTAATGGCATCCTTTGAACACCACTTCAGTAACTCGGATCAGAACAGGATGCCTAAGCAGTTTTTTTTTTTTTTTCTCCCAAGCAGTTTTAACATTCAACTTTCACATAACAATGGACCTAGGATCCCTCTTGCCTTAAGGAATTCATTCCAAAGCTTTTTCATGTAACATACAAGAGTAAGAGACACATCTGCTGATTACACAGTGGCTAACAGCCTGCAAACAGCCAGCAGTACCCAGGCGCACAGTTATAGGCAGCACTGCTTTGAGGCAATAATGCAGCATGTCTCAGTAAACAGGCAGAGCGCCACCTTCACTTGACTGTAATGCCTATGCAGCTCACTGTCTGATGACTACTTACTGGGCACTTCCTGCGAGCCCGGCTCTGTGACAGCCAAGAGCAGGGAGAAGGGCGCAATGCTGAGCACTGTCTTCACAGAGCTTACAGTCAAAACGGACTCTCTTTCAGCTACTCTCTGAAGCAGATGAGTAGACGTAAAAGGAGTGAGCTGAAAAACTAACTAGAGAAGATGCAGTGCCCGCAAGAATCACCTGAGGAGGGTTAAGTGTTTGACACAATGGGCTAACTCACTCCTTGGCAACACCACATTCCGTAACAGAGCAGCTGCTTCGCATTCTGGCTCCTGCACTTCTGATCCAGCTTCCTGCTAATGCACACCCAGGGAGGCAGCAGTGATGGCTCAAGTATTTGGGTTCCTGCCACCCATGTGGGAGACCTGGATTGTGTTCCAAGCTCCTGGCTTCAGCCTGGCCCAGCTTTGGCTGTTGTAGGTATCTGGGAAAGTAAATCAGTGGATGGGAAATGTGTGTGTGTGTGCATGTGGGTGTGTGGGTGTGTGTGTGTCTTTGTCTTTCAAATCAAATGAAAAACTAGTAAGTAAAAGAATTTTTTAATTACCAAAGAAACTATGCAAATAAATTCTGGGGGGCCGGCGCCTTGGCTCACTAGGCTAATCCTCCGCCTGTGACGCCAGCACCCCGGGTTCTAGTCCTGGTTAGGGCACCAGATTCTGTCCCGGTTGCTCCTCTTCCAGGCCAGCTCTCTGCTGTGGCCTGGGAGGGCAGTGGAGGATGGCCCAAGTGCCTGGGCCCTGCACCCGCATGGGAGACCAGGAGGAAGCGCCTGGCTCCTAGCTTCAGATCAGCGCAGCACGCCAGCCATAGCGGCCATTTGGGGGGTGAACCAATGGAAAAGAAAGACCTTTCTCTCTGTCTCTCTCACTGTTTAACTCTGCCTGTCAAAAAAAAAAAAAAAAAAAAAAAAAAAGATTCTGGGCTCCACACTGGATAGTCTAACTGCATGGGTAGAGGTGGGGCCTGAGAATTTGCTCTGTTAACTACCCTTTGATAAGTGCTGAACTACAGTAAGCCTGGAGAACTAAAACAGTCTTTCCTAATCATCAAATACATCTCCTTAGACAGTCAACCACGGAGCTCCCTCCTAACATGTGACAGTATCACTCCAAAGGAAAGAAATGGGATGGAGAGGAAGATCTGGGTGGAGAAGAGTCTACACGGCTGGAGGGTGGCGTGCTTCTCCTCCCATCATACATCCTGGAAGCAAGACAGGGAAAGCTAAACTGCCTTCTTCGCAGCTGTGTTTCAGTTCCTGCTGGCAGCTCTGGAAGACTGCCAGAACCAGTTTTGAAGTCAGCCACACCTGCGCCTCCTCCAACATGGCCATGTCTGGCTTCTCCAAGCCTGACATCCCCCCATTCAACTACCACTGAGTTGGAGAAACAAGTAGAGAGATGTAAAACATAGCTGTTAAATCAAGTATCAAAGGTTGCTACAAAGTGGCAGCCTGGTTCTTCCTCATACTCCGCAGCCCCAGCTCATTTCCTATTTATTAACCATCACTCTAGCATCACAAAAGGGATCCTTCTGACCAGAGTGGCCCTACCTGTCCCAGAGAGTTAAGGAAAACAAAACCTACAGTTTCCTGATGAGCACAATAAGGTCTGCTTCCAACCAACAAGAACGCTTTAGGCAAATGCACACCTCACCACTTGGAGAGGCTGGCTCCTCTCCTGTCCTCTTAGGTTTAAATAGTCCTTAAAATGTAACTTTGTAGTGACTTCAAACTACTTCTGTTTAAAACCTTTGGGGAGGGGCCAGCACTGTGGAGCAGTGAGTTCAAGCCCTGGCCTGAAGCATTAGCATCCCATATGCACGCTGGTTCTAGTCCCGGCTGCTCCTCTTCCAATCCAGCTCTCCGCTATGGCCTAGGATTGCAGTAGAGGATGGCCCAAGTCCTTGGGTCCCTGCACCCACGTGGGAGACCTGGAAGAAGCTCCTGGCTCCGGGCTTCGGATCAGTGCAGCTCTGGCCGCGGCCATCTGGGGAGTGAACCAGCAGATGGGAGACCTCTCTCTGTCTCTACCTCTCTAACTCTTTCAAATAAATAATCTTTAAAAAATGGGGAGATTTCCAAGTTTAATATCAATCTAGTTTCTGAATAGGAAATAATACTTTCCTTCAGATACTAACAAACCTTTACAGTATTAGATGACTACTAATGGTGCCAGCATGTGTTTCAGCAGTTAAGATGCCACTTGGAGTGCCTGTGTCCCGTATAGAGTGCCTGGGTTGAATTCCTAGCTCTGTTCTCAGTTCCAGATTCCTACGAATGCACACCCTGGGAGGCAGCAGGTGATAGCTCAAGTGCTTGGGTCCCTGCCACCCATATAGGAGACCTGGATTGAGTTCCAAGCTCTTGGCTTTGGTCTGACCCAGGCCCAGCTGTTGTGAACATTTATAGAGTGAACCAGCAGATGAGAAATCTTTCTCTCCGTCTCTGTCTCCATCTCCATGTCCCACCCCCAGCCTTTAAAATAAATAAATGTTAAAAGATTACTGCTTCCACTGCTTTTATTCCTCCTGTTCAATATGTTAACAAAGCACCAGGGTAGAAATGTGAGAAGCCAAGGGAGCTTCAGTCAAGACTCCTCATCAAATCAAGCCCTTCTCAAAATGCTTAGTGCTTTATCACACCACCTCATAACATAGGGTTCGGGTTAGGACTGACTGTTTCCTCAAGATCTAGTTATTGGTCTCTAATGATCAACACTGTATTAAAGACGGTAGGAGTGAACCAAGATGATCTTTGTTAAACACTTTTTTTTTTTTTTAAAGATTTATTTGTTTATTTGAAAGTCAGAGGTACACAGAGAGAGGAGAGGCAGAGAGAGAGGTCTTCCATCCGATGATTCACTCCCCAATTGGCCACAATGGCTGGAGCTATGCCAATCTGAAGCCAGGAGGCAGGAGCTTCTTCTGGGTCTCCCATGCGGGTACAGGGGCCCAAGCACTTGGGCCATCTTCTACTGCTTTCCCAGGCCACAGCAGAGAGCTGGATCAAAAGTAGAGCAGCCAGGTCTCGAACTGGCACCTATATGGGATGCCGGCGCTCCAGGCCAGGGCATTAACCCACTGCACCACAGCACCAGCCTCTGTTAAACACTTCTTCTAAATAGATATGTCTATCGCGGTTTGTCCCCTTTGCAGTAAAAGCTCATT
Organism: Oryctolagus cuniculus; assembly: GCF_051225735.1. NCBI lineage: Eukaryota > Metazoa > Chordata > Mammalia > Lagomorpha > Leporidae > Oryctolagus > Oryctolagus cuniculus. The sequence continues at coordinate 28,228,754 of NC_142887.1, forward strand.
CTCTCCTTTGTCATCAGTGTCATGATTAAAATATCCACTACTGCTTTGAGAGGTACCTTGCCTCATGAAAGCCCAAACACAAAATACAAACTGTAGCTTGGAAAGGCACTTCCACCTGGTTAGAAAATTTAGGAACCATCTTCTAACAACCTTCTAATGTGCCTTTTTCCTGTCTCTTTTAAATATAAAAGTAGCCTATATTCAACAGTCTTGCCATTTTTTGAACAAACTGCTTTCAGAATTAAAGAACAGCAGATTTTCAGCTGTTCTGAAAAATTTTCTCTGCTCCAACGTCCATCAAGCGTAAGAACTTTGGGGATATGTCATAATTATGACATTAAAGGTTCTGAGAATTATGGCTTAGTTATATATTCTCATTTAGCAAACAACTTCATGAAGAGGGATTATTTTATAATTATATGAGACTTCAGAAAATTTGTGAAAAACAAACTAAAATGTAAGCTGACGGGGCAGGCATTTGGCATGGCAGTTAAACAACATCCGCATCTCCCACACTGATGTGCCTGGGTTCAAGTTCCAGCAGCGCTCCCGATGCCAGCTTCCTGCTAATGCACATCCTGGAAGGCAGCAGGCGATGGTGCAAGTAGCTGGGTCCCTACCATCCGCACAGGAGACCGGACTGAGTTCCTGGCTCCCAGTGTCAACCCGGTCTAGCCCCAGCTGGTCACTGCAGGCATCTGGGAAGTGAACCAGTGGATGGGGGCTCTATCTTTTTGCCTCTTAAATAAACAAATGAATAAAAAATTTCAAGAAAGGGGCCAGTGGTGTGGCATAGCAGGTAAAGCTGCCATCTGCAGTGCTAGCATCCCATATGGGCGCTAGTTCCAGTCATGGCTGTTCTACTTCCGATCCAGCTCCCTGCTCATGCATCTGGGAAAGCAGCAGAAGATGGCTCAAGTTCTTGGGCCTCTGAACCCACACGGGAGACCCAGAAGAAGCTCCTGGCTCCTGGCTTTGGCCTGGCCCAGCTCCAGCCATTGTGGTCATTTGGGGAGTGAACCAGTGGATAGAAGACCTCTCTCTCCCTCTCTGCTCCTCCCTCCCCCCAATAACTCTGCCTTTCAAACAGATAAATAAATTTTTAAGAAAGATTTCTAAAGATGAGTTTATGGGACTGGCATTGTGGTACAAATGGTTAAATGACCACAATGCTGGCACCCAATATGGGCAACGGTTCAAGTCCTGGTTCCTCCGCTTCCAATCCAACTCCCTGCTAATGCATCTGGGAAGGCAGTCGATGATGGCCCAAGAACCTGGGCCCCTATGGGAGACCGGAATAGAGTTCCGGGCTCCTGGCTTTGGGCTGGCCCTGCCCCGACTGTTGTAGCCGACTGGGGAGTGAACCAGTGGATGGAGGATATCTCTCTCTCTCTCCCTGCCGGCCCCCTTTCTCTGTAACTCTACCTTTTAAAAAAAAATCTAAAAAAGAGAGAGACAAGTTTATTTTGGTGCAAAAAAATTGTGAAAACCATGAAGTTTTTTCAGAACACATCTTCCAAGGACTTTCTGAGGAGCCCTCAGGTATTGTCACATACAGACATCTCTGAAGCTAGTCAATATTATTCAAAATATGACCTCAAACCTTTCAGAAGGCTTCAGATAAGGTATGATTGAAGAACGTATCACATTAGAAAAAACTAAATTTAAAAACTGTCTGCCTTTATTCTGCTTCCAAATTTTTAGTATTCAAATGACCAGGAAAGGTGTTGGCTCAAATGAACCAGGCAGAAAGAAAGTTTTTTAAAAAGTAGTAAAAAAAAAAAATAGTAGTAAAAGACCAATAAAATTAACTACAAATTCTCCCACTATTACCGTCACTCCAGCAAAAATAGGATATTACTAACAAACAATTATCAAATAAGCAAACCCATAAAAGCTATTCATCTTAGGAACAATAATAAATGCAATAAGAGGAGCTGGATATTAGGAAAGAAATCTAAAGTCTGCCTTACCTGCATAAATATCTATTCTGGTGGCATCAGCATCTCTGTTAAAATTCAAAGAAAAAAAAATCAAGATCTAAATGAGAATGACATATCAACCACCAAAATGCCTAGTATTTAAGTGAATACCTAGTATTTTCAGTTTGCTTTCAGGAAATGATACAAAATTCTGTAAGGTTTAGTTTTAGACAATTTTCCTTATATATCCGTGAACTACTTCTGAAGTATTTAAGATGATTATATGATACATTTTTTTAACACTGATTTCATGGTGAAAACATCAGTGATCAGTAAAGAGCATTTCCCTTTACACACTAAGAAATGATTCAAATATTTCTTTCCTTTATTTGACTATAATCATAAAAGAGCTGTTGTAATAACTTGTACACTGTTTTCATCTTACCAAGATTTTAAGGAAAAAAACAAAACTTGTGATGAATCAAGTCTCACAGGCACTGCAGTTGGCAGACTGATTCCTGGATCCATAACCTTATCCTCTCAAACCATTAAAAGAAGTTGAGGCATCTCATTAAATCCAGCCAGACTGTAATGTACATATTTAGTCATCAGAAGGGTTAGACATAGTGTAGTACAATTTTTCCAACTGCAGTCAAGGAAAATGAGGCAGTTTCACTGGTTTAAATGCAAAAAATCCCAAGCTGGTACTGCAGCATAGAGGCCTAAGCCTCTGACTAAGGTGCTGGCATCCCATATGGGTACCAATTTGAGTCCCAGCTGCTCCTCTTCTGATCCAGCTCTCTGCTATGGCCTGGGAAAACAGTGGAGAATGGCCCAAGTGCTTGGGCTCCTGCACTACCATAGGAGACCCAGAGAAAGCTCCTAGGTGGTGGCTTCGGATTGGCTCAGCTCTGGCCATTTGTGGCCCTTTGGAGAGTGACCCATTGGATGGAAGACTTCTCTCTCTGTCTCTCCCGCTCTGTCTGTAACTCTATCTCTCAAATAAATAAATGACTCTTAAAAAAAAAAAAAAGTGAAGATTCTTTCCAAGCACAGTTACTAACAATGGGAGATGCTTTAATCAACTGGAGTCTCTAACAATAAAACATACATTTTGGAAAGATACTGATCTCTGGCACAGTTTTAAAGACATTAGATGATGTACTGTCCTGACAGCACAAATTAAAATCATAGTTTGTCCCATTAACTTGTTCCTAAGTTTCTATCTTAATCCTCTGCCTTTCACAATTATTTTGCTCTAATATACAAGGGAAGGTAGTCTTAAAGGTAAACTTGCTATTTTTGGGCTAGAACAAAGAATAAAACTGACTCTAAATAAATCAAATAATGAACTAATGTGCTAATAAAAGTATTTTTTCTATAACAGGCCTCTTCAGAGTTACAGCTGCTGCACAAGTCTTTCAAGTCTTCAGCGCAAAGGTCACGTGACCTAAAGGTTTTGACTCCAAGTACGTAGGGTGACTAAGTACCTCAGGCCGGCACTGGGGCACAGCAGAGTCATGCCTTGCATCCTCTCCTGCAGTGCTGCCTTCCTGGCTGCCTCTGACTCCAATCCAACTTCTGCTAACGTGCACCTTTGGAGGAGCAGATGAGGGCACGTGCTGCCATCCATGTGAGAAACTAGCAGGGAGTTCTGAGCTGCTGGCATTTAGGGAGTGAACCAGCAGATGAAAGCATTCTCTCGCTCACTCACTCTGCCTCTGCCTTTCAAATAAATAAATCTTTTAAAAAAAATCTCTTCACAAAAAAACAAAACAAAAAAAAGACTACATACCTTGCATTGTCAACAAGTTCAGCAAGAGCACCAAACAAGAATTCATGAGTAGTTCTGAAACAAAGATTAAGAGTTAAAGAATTTTTAATTAAAACTATTACTCCTAGTAAAAAAAATCAAGGTTATAAAATACTTAAAAAAAGTTTTTAGATCCCAAAACAAAGAAATGTCTGATTATAAACATGCCAAATACCCTGATCAATACACATAACATACATGAATTGAAATGCCATACTGAATCCCACAAATATGTGTAACTATGTGTCCATTTTATTGTTAACTTATATGTGTTTTTAAAAATATACTTTAAGAATATTTTAGGAAAAAAATCTAAAATCATCGATTTACTACTGAAATTTAAACTTCTCCACAACTCAAGAGTTTCCGGAGCTAATTTTCCCCAAGTGTGAATCAGTCAAGTCCTGCTACTACTCAGAAAAGTTTATTACTTCACTTAGTCGAGAAATCCACCCTAAAACATTAAAATTCCTATGCACGCACTGCTCCAAGCTGTATTTTTCACTTTTAAATTCTGCCTAGAAAAATGCCTGTTTTATTTTCCATTGCCTAACCAGCTGTCAGTTTCCACACATTTCAAAGGAAGAATGTAACTTCAACTTATGCATCAGTATGTTGAGTTCTAAATAACATGCTAATTGTGCATTTAGCCAACCCGAACTTTGAGCAGCCTCCCAGAGGAGAAAAACCCCTGGCTCCTCCACACACAGGGGTTAACTTTAACAAAGGTTCTAGGAGATCACATCAAGCGCTTGTCCTCCTAGAAAGAACTGTTTAACAGGGCCTGGGAATCCTCTCTTTAATTTGGAGAAAGTTCTATTTTTAGCCAAATCTGAAAGAAGTCAGGAAATGGGTTGTCTTTTCTCTTCTTTCAGCAGAACACCAGTTCATGTCCCAGCTGCCCCACTTCCCATCCAGCTCCCTCCTAAACTTCCTGGGAAAGCAGCAGCAGATGGCCTGAGCACTTGGGCCCTGCCCCAGACGTTCCTGGCCTGACTTCAGCCTGGCTCAGCCCTGGCCACTGTAGCCATTTGGGGAGTGAACCAGCAAATGGAATATCCCTTTCTCTCTTTCCCTAACTCTACCATTCAAATAAATACATACATAAATCTTAAAAAAAAAAAAAAAAAAAAAAAAAAAAAAAAAAAAAAAAAAACTACACAGAAGCATATGATTTTCCTTTTTTCCCTCACAGATCATTTACAGGTATTGATAAAGTGAAATCCTAACAACTTATCCTTGGAGCATATTTAACATATTTTCTTTAATTTGCGCTGTTTCCTGTAATAGTGCTTATTACATTTAAAAGTAATGTATATCCACCACTAACATTTAGAAAACCAGCTTGACTACTGATTGGAGAAAATGCAAAATCAACACAATATACTATCATCAATTTTTAATACTCACATTATTCCTGCTGACATTTTACATGCAAAGTTTTAGCTAATAATCAAAAAGTGAAAGCTTCTAAAAACTCATAAGTAAATAACCTGTCTCTACGCTCTCTGATCACTTAACACAGTGTTTTAAATAAGCTATAAGACAGCTGTTTATAAAATAAAAATACCCGTAAGTGAACCGTCCAGGAACACCAGTTTTTCCTCTTCAAGTATCCCAAACTTTAACAAATGCAAATTTTGAATTAAATAAAACTACCAGTTCTTGTAATGTGAGAAAGAACATTTCCCCCATGAGATCAGTGAATATATTTGTTGCTAATCCAAAGGCAGGAACAATATTGTTCTAACAAAAAAAATAGAAATTTGATCACCAATCCACCTACAAAATAAACTTTAAAATCTTTCTAAAATCCAATTCTTAATTACCTTAATTTTTTTACATTACTTACCAAATTTCTAAGAGAACCTGCATAAAACAGCCATGCCTTTAATTAAAAATATTTAAATCTCTACAATCATCACTTTGCCAAGTTCTTCAAATTATGAATTAAGCACACCAAAGCATTCTACAACTCACTAAAGAAATAGGGATAAATAAACTAGAAAATTAAGTTAACTTACAGAAGGAAAAGTAAGTTAAAAGTGAATTAACATTTATTCTAAAGCTTCCAGGCATTTTGTGACTTATACTTGTAGTGATTATTTTTCTACATATTTTAACTTTGAGGGTTCTTAGAAATACTATTGCCAATTTTATTGTAATATTTCTCATTTTCAACAAGGATCTGGGTTTTAATGTTAAGTCAAAGAATCTTAGAAGTCTAGCTCCTGGATAAAACAAGAGCAAAACCATATTACGAATGAGACTATAACTTACAGTGGAATTCGCTGACTCTGGAATAAATAAGTTAAAGAATGAAGTTTCTGGCCTTTGGTAATGAAAATGGTGAACGTGAACAATAGAATAATTCTGACACACCGTGCTACAAGGAAAACAAAAATTGAAATGGCAACTACTTCTCAGTCATATATATTTCTGACTGCTTCACATGAAAGTGAGACATTTCGAGTCCAGTAAGTTGGGGTCAGATCTGTGGTTTAGGTTAAGCCTCCAGCTGGCTGCAGCAGCGCCATCCCATGTGGGCACAGGTTTGTGTCCCCAGCTACTCTCCTTCCAATCCAGCTTTCTACTGATGCGCCTGGGAGAGCAGCCAAAGATGTCCCAAGTGCTTGGGCCCCTGCCAACCACGTAGGAGACCCAGAAAAGGCTCCTGGCTTCAGCTGGGGGCCCCTAGCCATTGCAGCCATCTGGGGAGTAAACCAGCGGATGGAAGGTCTCTCTCCTTCTCTCTTTATCTCTGCCTTTCAAAAAGAAAATAAAGAGTCCAATAAGCAGGGCTCTAAAAGGATTACAGGGGTCAGTGCTGTGGCACAGTGGGCTAAGCCTCTGCCTACAGCGCTGGAATCCAACGTGGGTGCCAGTTCAAGTCTTGGCTGCTCCACCTCCAATCCAGCTCTCTGCTATGGTCTGGGAAAGCAGGAAAGGATAACCCAAGTCCTTGGGCCCTGCACGGGAGACCCGGAAGAAGCTCCTGGCTCCTGGCTTCGGATTGGCTCCACTCCAGTTATTGCAGCCATTTGGGGAGTGAACCAGCAGATGGAAGACCTCTCTCTCTAACTCTACCTCTCAATAAATAAAATCTTTAAAAAAAAAAAAAAAAAGGATCACAAGGTACCTCTGGGTAAGTTTTCATTGCTTTCTATATTACGTTTAGAAATGGGCCTTACACTTTTAAAACCTTAAAAAAATCCAAATAGTCTTTGTTGTTCTACACAGTATCAATGCTGTTCCACACGTAAATTTCAGATAAACTAAAATTACCTGTAAAACGCAGCTAAATGCAGCTCAGCATTTTCAGCAACAAATTCAACAGATTTGTCATGGCAGTACACATCATAAAAAAGGGCTGTTTGTGACAACTGGTCATTAAGTCAGAGACAACTCCAGACCTCCAGATGATTAATGATGGGTCTTACAGATGCTAAAGTCAAAGTTCTAAATATTTCTTCAAATCATAAGAATCAAAAACACACAAACTGCTATCTTCTATGTTTGTTTTTCAACAATTACTCTAAAGGTGCACTCACTGCTAGCCAGCATTTGAGACAGAATAAACAAAATATCTTAATAAATTCTTCACAGATTTAAAGATCCTCTGCTTGACCCTAGAAAGATCAACCATCTGGAAAAAGAGAGATTCTTAAACTGCTTCTGCTTTAACTGACTGTGGTCTTTTATATCACTTGTGAGTAAGCAGCAGAAACAGTTCTGCAGCTCAGCATTTCCAGTGACAAATTCCCGCACATCTCAACTGTATGTACAGAAAACGGTCTCCCTATTTTCAGTCAGCCTGAATTTAAACCAATCGATCACTCACAAGCCTACCACACAGCAACAGTTTCTGCTGCAATCCTAGGTATACTGACAAGTTAATTGCCTTAGTTGCTAGAAAATAAAGCTGAGCAATTCTGGAGTGATCATTTTATATTCAGTGTAAATTCAACGAGTCAACATCTCTACAGGCTTCTGGGTCAGAACAAATGGAAGCCCTACATCCACCTCAGATAGAGATAAACAACTCAGAGGGACTGGTGCTGTGGCACAGCAGTTTAAAGCCCTAGCCTGCAGTGCTGGCATCCCACATGGGCACTGTTTCAGACTCCGGCTGCTCCACTTCCCATCCAGCTCTCTGCTATGGCCTGGGAAAGCAGTGGAAGATGGCCAAGTGTGTAGACCCCTGCACAAGGTCCTGGCTTCGGATTGGCTCAGCTCCGGCCATTGTGGCCGTTTAGGGAGTGAACCAGCAGACAGAAGAAGACCCGTTCCTCTCTCTCTCTCTCTCTCTCTGTCTACCTAACTCTTTCAAATAAATAAAATATATCTTTAAAAAAATTCAGAAATATTAGATGGTTAACACAATGTTGTTAAGTGTCAAAAGAAATGCAAATAAAAAGTAGTCATCTTATTCTCAGGCATTTTACTCTATCAGACAACCCAGCAGTACTGCAAGATATGCATCTTATAGCAAAACAGTATCACTTGGACATTAGGAACTGCAGTTACAAATCCTACTACAAAAAAACCTTTTATTTAAATTTGCTAACTCTGGGGCCAGATTTGTGGCACACTGGGTAAAGCCGCTGCCTGCAACACTGGCATCCCATATGGGAACCAGTTTGTGTTCCAGCTGCTTCACTCCCAATCCAGCTCCCTGCTAATGACCTGGGAAATTAGTGAAAGGTGGTTCGGTTCAAGTGCTTAGGCACCCATGTGGGAGACCCAGATGAAGCTCCTGGCTTCAGCCTGTCCCAGTCCTGCCCACTGAAAGCATTTAGGGAATGAACCAGCAGATGGAAGACATCTCTCTCTCTCTGTGTAACTCTGAGTTTCAAATAAATAAATAAATCATTAAAAAAAAAAAAAAAACTCTTTCATCATTTCTTAACAGCAACAACCAGTGTTAAAAAACTTTCAGGTTATCACCAAGAATTTGCCAGGCCAACTTTAAACCTTAACACTAACGTACTCAAGATAATAACCATTAATAGACACAGACCTAATACAAAAAAAGAGGTTCATGACAGATGTTTACTATCTATAATGTAAGCTCCAGCATTTACTAAGAACGTATCTGCCTAATGACAAGCACTGAACAGCAAATTACCACCACACCAATTTTTGGTTTATACATAGAGAATCATCATCATCTCTTAGACAGTGTATCATGTCAGAGATAATTACAAAGATTATTTGACATAATCCTCATAAACACTGTCAGATTAGCTCCACCTGAGATGAAAAAAAACTGAGGCTCAAAAAGTTAGCCTTCCAAAGCACAGAGCCAGGAAGCGGACAACTCAGGCCTGGTTGGCTCCCAACACCAAGTCCTTTCACTGCACCAGACTAACTTCCACCCGTGTAGGCTGGGATCTCTTGATGCTCTACATTAAATGGGAGGTAAGCAAGGGGCCATTTCCTTCATAGTTCAAAATAAGGCAGCAACACAGATGTGAGACATCCTAGAACGGTTTTAAAAACCTTAACAAAGAAGACAACACTGTAGGACAAGTCTTCCATTCCCTGAAGGTGACTTATTGAACAACTTAACACCAAGGTTCATCTTCCATCTTTATTTGTGATTAAGTCACAGCATGTGAGAATTCAAACATTTCAGTTTCCTCTGAAAATGAACTTCCAGTCAGGTCACCATGATAAAGAAATCCCTTGAAAAAGGTCATGAAAAAATTTATCTTGGTGTTCTAGGATTCATATTTTCTTCAGATATCACTAGACACACTCAAAAGTTGAACTTCAAAGGTCAAATTCATACAGGAAATTCCAGAGCTTCCAGAATGATACTCCAACCCTTAATAGTCATACAAGCAGGTGGTTCCATTTCAACAGTTAAGTCAAACTCAGAAAATTTCCCAACTCCACCTTAAACAAGTGCAAGTTTGCTTCTCTGCCTTGAACACTGTCCATTTACTGTTACTGTTATAAAAACAGCAAAAGGAAAAAAAAAAAGAGGAAGATTCGCAGAGATAAACTAAAATGAAAACTTTTCAAGTAGGAAGTAAGCCCTTCACTTTGGGAACAAATAAACAGGCCCTTGAAGGTGAAACAGACTAGAGCCAACATAGACTAATGGTCAAAAAGACCAACCACTGTGGCCAGATACCTTTTTTTTTTTTTTTTTTTTTGCCTTAAATCCTAGCACCTTAAGTCTGCCATTTAGCAACTCTAATCCTTAGCAGGTAATTTAATCTCTTTGGGCCTCAGTTTTCTCCAATACCAAATAGGAATAAACCTTACCTCCATGAGACTGTCCTAAAATTACAAAATGTTTAGAACAGTCAGTGGTCTGAAGCAATTAACTTTGTCACTAATAGTTTATTATCACATACAGTCTTTGGCAAAGTTGGAACAAGAATGCCAATTCTAAAGTCCAGCTCATGGTCTTCCAAGATTATCATAAAGTCTCTAATTTCAAATTTGCCTTGTCATTCCAAAATACACAACTGAGAACCACAGATCCAAAACAATCATCCATGAACATCTACATGGCCTTCAAATGTAAAAAAACAGTGAATGTTTTGCCCAAGTCCATGTTATCAACCAGCTGAGCAACCTAACTGGCTTTCAAATTCACTATATAAGTGTGAGAATTCACCTAAGTGACTTCTACAATACCTTCCCCAAAATACTCTAGTTCAATAAGCTTTCTAAGCAAAACAAAATAAAAAACAGGCTCTCACCATCTGGCAATTTACCTATTCTTAAGAATTTTATTTCCATGAATAGAAAACCAGCAAAAACTTAGACATCATGTAATCACAACACATTGTCTTTTCCATAAAAGGCAAAAATTCACTTTACTCTTACTGTGGATAACCAACATCTATAACTCCCCATCCTGAAGGTGGTTCTCCAGGTAACTTGACCATCCATTTAGCTGCTCCTCACCTCTCCGAGTACTAAGACGGTAGAAAACTTACCTTCATCTCAAAAGTAACAGACTATTAAGACACTATAGTAATCCTGGCCCCACTAGATGACTTTCAAGAGTGGGTTTAAAGAAGGATTAATCCTAAAACATTCCAGACCAAACTGGAATGATCTTTTCATAAACTCAACAACCATGAGCAACTGGTTCTGTGATCTCGCATATTTGGGGGAAAGACTATCTAAATCAAGAATTTAAACAAGGTGCCATTTCCTGCTTAGCATATACAATCTATACTAGATGATGGAGCCAATTTCCTGGAAGACAAACGGTCTGCTGAAAAACTTCTCTTCTCACAAGTGGTCATTTAAGTGTCTTCATTTTTTTTTTTTTTCCTTTAGAAACATTTGTTACAAACCCAACTGTTCAGGCTGTCCTTCCTAAAGATGAGAAAGTCGATACCAAGACAGTCCAACTTTGGGCGATCCAAAGAGCAGTCTTTATTGGATTCCTAGTAATTACTTAGTTTGCATTTAGAAAATTCTCATCCAATCAACGAAAATCACATTCTTCTGGATTAGCAACAAATATTTCACTGATCTCAGTTCTTCAGTACAGCGTGCTAGTCATCCAGTGATCCATCTCCCGCCAGTGGTAAGTCCCCACAGAAGAGAAGGGCCAGGCTTCCTGGGGGAAAGGCCCTCCACACACCTACCAAGCAATGTTACTGGCGACCTCAGGGGCACCTGTAGGATACTTACGAATTTGTGTGCAGATATTCAAAGGTTAGCTGAGCTCGATTCAGACTGCTGTAATTTGTGAAGGCCATGACGGCAATGGGGTCTTCAGTCTTTCACCCACTAACTGGGAAATAACACTTGATTAGAATACAGATTTTTGCTGGGATTTCTTCCAGGGAAGGTTGAGGTGGTGCACCTTCAGGCTACCTAGTATCTACCGAAAATATGCTCAGAGCTGTCTTAAATGGCAATTGACCTCTTCTTGAAGCATACTTGAATATTCTCGATGATTGTGATGTAATATTTTGGAAGGAACTTTACGTCATAAACTGGTAGCCGAAGGAGCTGCTGGGGTTAAGTTTCGATCGCTCGATTCCAATGATTTGAATCAAATGTGGCTGGTTCTTGATTAGGGAGCCTATTACCGCTCCATCTTCGCGGTCTTCGAGGTGGGTTTTTTTTTTTTTCTTCTCTCCTAAATTTTCAGCGACGAAGACTTAGCAATCTGGAAATTTCTGTCCTAACACTGAACGCTCACTCATGTCTTCGCCACCAGGACGGTCGGAATCTTTAGACAGGCCCTAAATCGGCGAACGCCACGTCGACGAAGTGTTCAATGGTGCTCGGGTGCTCGTTCCGGCTTCACCACCTCCCAAATGAAAGAGCTCTCGGGTGGTGGCTGACCGTCTTGGTTGTTGTTTTTCTCTCTCTCTCTCTCTTTCAAAGCCTGAACACACCCAGCTTGCGGCCCGGCCACAGTCTCCTCTGGCTGGTGTGCCCAATTACCTCACAACGCCCGGATAAACCTCACAATCTCCCCGCGCGAACGGCCTCAGGACGCCAGCGCCCCTCCCCCTCGCGCCTCGGACAGCGTCTGCAGGCTCTCGGGCCCTGCCCGGGCCTCGGTCCCCGGGGCCGCCGCCTCCCAGGCAGGCTCAGTCCCAGCTTTCAGGGCAGTGGCGAGCGCACCACCCGAGCAGGCGTTGCCCGGAGCTCGCAGCAGCCTTTGTCCCCTCCCCGCGGAATTGGAACCCGACAACCGCAGCGCGCTCTTGGAACCATGTGCTGCCGCCGCCGCCGCCGCCGCCGCCGCTGTCGCCGCTGCTGCCGCCGCCGCCGCCGCGACCGCCCGCGCGCCGCGCAGGATGTGAGGATGACAGGACCCGGCGCCACGAAATCTGGCGTTCAGGGCCGCTCTGCTGCCTCCGCCACAGCCACCTCGGCCACCGCTTTGTCTTCACCAAGGCACACAGCCCCGGCCACCTCGCGCACTCCCCGACGCCCCAAACCCCCGAGGCCCCCGCGGTGCATCCCGCCAATCACAAAGCCGCAGCTCCTCCCGCCCCCGCCCCGCTGTCCCGCCTCCTGATTGGCGGGCAGCGTGTCCCCCACGTGACCGGATCTCGGCTGGCCGGTCCCGCCCCTGTCACGTGAAGGCGCGCTCCTCTCTTCCTGCTTTCCTGACCCTCTCCGCCATTTAAAGAAACAGTACCGGGGGCGGGCCGAGCGACGCAGCCGGGACGGTAGCTGCATCGCCGACCGGAGGAGCCATCTTGTCTCGTCGCCGGGGAGTCAGGCCCCTAACTCGAAGAAGCCCTGGCGCGCCCTCCCCCCCTCCCCGGTCTGGTAGGGCGAAGGAGCGGGCGCGCGGTCGATCGAGCGATCGGTTGGCGGCTCTTTCTCCTGCTCTGGCATCCAGCTCTTGGGGCGCAGGCCCGGCCGCCGCGGCGCGCGCCCGGTGGCCGTTGGCGGTCGCGCCGCGTCTTTCTTCTCGTGCGCAGAACTCGCGCGGCGGCCTATGCGTTTGCGATTCGACGAGGAGTCGTCCGGGTGGTCGGCGGTGGCGGGCAGCTGCTCCGCCCCGCTCCCGGGGAGGCGGCGGCGGCTGCGGCGGGATTTGGCGCGGCCGGGGAGGCAGGGGTGGCCGGGGCGGGCCTGGACGCCTGGCGCCACCCTTCGGGGCCTGCAAGGACCCAGCTTGGGGGGCAGGAGGGGGCCGGAGGATGGTTGGTGGTGGGCTTTCTACTCTGCCTTTTTCTCCTTATGCCGCCTTAGTGCGGGGCGAGAGCTCTGGCGGCAGCTCCGGGGTGGGGAGTCGGGCTCCGGAGTCGGAAGAGCTGGGTTTGTTTCCGGGCCTAGCGACCAGCTGGCCGAGTGACCTTAGGCTGGGCACTCTGTGATTTGCGCCTCAGTTTCCTCCTCTGCCCGTCGTGTGGGATTGAAAGGCGCTTTGTAAAAATGCAAAGCGTCGGTGTACGTAAAGGATGATCATTGTGTGTAATGTGGGTTGTTTTTTGTTTTGTTTTGTTTTGTTTTTTTGAGTTGTAAGAAAACTTAGCAGTTGGCCTAATCCTTGGATGTTGAACTTGGGAACCTTGGATTGGAGCTGGAGATTCCCCAGACTCCCTGGAATTGTGTGCAGAAATTTGTGGAGATGGGCAATTTTATTTTATTTTTTTAAGGGAATGATGATCCACCGCTAGCAAGTTTTCAAAGGGGGTTATGACCTAGAGGGCTGAAGAGCGACCACCACTCTTTGATGCCAACAGGGAGGAAACTGAGGCCTAGATGTCATTTGGGACCCTTCACAACCGATTTAAAGCCCCTGTTTGAGTCCCTGGGATATGTGAGCTGTTTCTATGCATAATGGATATTTGGGGGTGACAGTGCTCCCCTGCTTGGCTTCTGTTCTGAATCCTGTCCTTTCACCATGGGGTGCCTGGAGGGTAGCTAATGCCTATGGTACAATGGCACCCGACGTAAAGCAGCTACGGTTAGGAGTGGGTGCGTTCGCTAGTATCAAGAAGCCTATTTAATCTTGGGCCCAGCAATTCTTGGTGTTCTGCTGTTTATACTGGTGCCTGATTACCTTTCCGACTCCCTTCGTTGACCATTTTTCATGACTGTTGTTTGCCATCCGTTACCTGCTCCTATATTGTCTCCCTGGTCTGCGTGGTCGGTAGTGAACAGGCTTATTTTTTAAACAGTGCTGCCGAGCCCAGCGAATAATGGTGCACGTGGATCTTTTGCAAGCGGGTTCCCTGGAACACACTGAACCAGGCATGGGAGTCCTGAAGATGTTTGGGGGATTTTCCTTATTTAAAGTTAACCTCTGAAAAGTTTTGTTAGAACTCCTGCTGAACTTCAAAATCACTAGATTTGGAAGTGATTCAAAGTTTAACTTTTCCTTGGCCTGCCTTGTATTCTTATTGCTTGTGTGATAATAAGATGGCAGAAATGCCAAGTTTTGCTTCTTTGTTAATTGTCAGCTGCTTTTTATCAAATTCCAGGCCATTATCCAGTAAACACTAAAAAAAAAAAATGTTTGAACAGTTGCGTTTCAAACATTTTCACTTTGTGGAGTGGTGCTTACCAAGTGGTACAGCTCTTAAGCAAGTGAACATATTTCAATGTATTTTGTCTGATTAGATATTAGCCAACTCTGCTGTTCAGATGTCTGAAAAAAATATCAATTGACTGTTGCCTTTACCTAAAGGGCAGAGACAAAATTATGTCACTTCCAGAGAAATGACTGTTTCGGAGGAAAATGTGTTGGTCTTTTTGCTCTTTTGTAATTAAATCTGGACGTACCTCAGAAGAATCTTGGAAGTGTGGTGATAAGGTGCTTTCCTCAGGAGAAACGAGGGGAAAAAGCAACTGGAACTCACAAGCTTGAAATTCTGTGACAACATGAAATGTCCAGGATTGGAATTCGGAAAGGTTTTTGCCACAGTCTGAGCAGGTATCGCTCCGTGTAGCCGCAGCCAAGGACTCCAGATTTGTCAAGAACTTGACCCCAAATCCAGAAGAGCTTGTCGGGTAGTGACAGGAGCTCTGGAGGTAGTTTGTTTTGTTTTGTTTTCCTTTTTGGACTGTTGACCTTGCTGTGAGAAAAGAGACAACGACTGAGCAACACTGCCACCAGTGCTGTTACTGGGAATTAGAAGACCTGAGTTTCTGTCCAGACTCGGTGCAAACTGATGACACTCTATCCAAAGTGAATTACGGTACTTGCCATTTTCCAAGCTGCCTTAGTCACCATTTTTGCACTTTTGTTCATACTGTCTTCTCCACCCTGGAAATGCTCTTCTCTGGTTCTTCACCTGTTGAAACTCTGCCATTTCCTCAGTCTCCACCCCAGATGCTCTTGTCTCCATGACTCTTGCCTTTAATCACAAAGTTGTCTTTCTGGTAACATGCTGTTATATAGCTTTTATTTATCTTTGCCTACAGAACCTTATTTGCATGCATTTACTCTTCACAGATAGCAAACTCATTGAAAGCAAGGGCTGTTATGTATATCTTTGTGCACACATACCACCACCTGCAGTGAAGCATTTATTTCAAAGGAATTGAGAGAGCAGAGTGCCTTAGAATCAGCACTCAGTGTTTCTTTACTTGCTGTGTAATAACTAAGATGACTCTTCATTGAAAGAAAAGTCACTAGATGTGGACCATGTTTATTTCATGTTTTATTTTTCAATTATAAATATTAAGGTCTAGGGAGCCCTTGGACATAAAGAAAAGCTGATATGTTGAACAGAATATTACATACAGAAGTGCCTGAGGACCAAGGCCTTATTTCCTCCTATTCAAGATGGAATCTTGGTGCAAGTGTTTGCCACAGCTGTTAGGAAAAGGCTTGGGACACCCAAATCCCATATTAGAGTGTCTAGGTTCCAGTCCTGGCTCCTTTTCCAATTCCAGCTTCTACTAATACACACTCTAGGATACCTAGTTGGGTCCCTGCCACCCATGTGGGAGACCTGGATTGAGTTCTCAGCTCCTGAGCATATAATAGAAGATTGAACCAGCAGATGGGGAAGTTTGTGTGCTTACACTTTTCTATCTCCCTTTCTCTCAAATGATATTTTTCAGATGGTAGCGTTTTCAGAAAGTTAAGTGCAGCTTTTAAAAGCAGGTTATAAACAATTTGAGAAAGGCATTGGAAAAGAAGGACAACATCTACTTTGTTGTCAATATGTAACCTTAAAAATCTCACTTTTTGTGCCACCTTTGAAACCACTTTTTCCTCTGCACCAACTAATGTCCAGCAGCCTGAATATAATCGGATCACTCCCCTAAGTATGAGGTTTTGGGCAGTTCCTGTTTGCTGAGTCCTTGAGACGGTTTGTTCTCAGGAGTCAGGAAACAATCTTTGCCACGGAACCCTTTCTGTTTTTATTATCACTGATTATTTGTTAGGCTTTTGGGTGTTTGGGGGCAGGGGGATGTCAGTCACACTCCACCCCAATTACCATACGTCAGTTTCTAAGCCAGGGTTGTTGGGAAATAATATCTGTCAAGCCACTAAGGTGCTGACAGTAGACTCACCTCAGAGTGACAGAGTCTTGGGTTTGTAATTACACACATTTGTTGTCTTACCTATTTTGTCCCTGCCCCTTCTAGTCCTGTGCCTCCTGATTGCTGAGTGTTCACGTGGACCTTCTGATCACCTTCCTCGTGCTGTTCCATCGGCCCACAGATCTGGTACCTGGATTCTTGCCCATAGTGATTTCTACCACCTTACTACTGATGAAGACACCATTCCAGTGGACCACTGTGATCCAGGAGGCGTGCAGCCATCGTGATGTGGCCTTTACCTCCACTCCTGTCCTGTTCTACCCAGATTCAGCACAGCCTTTTATAGTCAAGAGTCAGAGTCCTCAAGCCAAATAGCTGAAGCTATTTCATCACAACAAGGGCCCAGTTTGTTCCATGAGTATGCATTTCATTTCTTCAGTGAATGCCTTCAGAGACACATAAGTTTGGATCAGGGGATTTTTTTTTTTTTTTTTAAGTTGTCAACGCTATCTGAAGAAAGGCAAAATGTCTTTGAGAATGGCATTGGACCACATACCACAATCTCAAATGACTGAAGTTCATGAACCGTCTGGGATCCCCATCAAAGTCACTGGACTCTGTTCTTTTTCTACTTCAACTTTGTTGTAGCCTACTGAATAAGAAGGCAGATATTCTGACCCATTGGGATCAAAACAGAGGCACAGTGAACTCCTCATAGCATCTTCTTTGGGATTACTCAGGAACCAGAACTTTTCACACAAATATAAGAAATTCTGCCAAGGAATCCCTTTACCAAACAGCATCTCACAAGGCTCCAATCAGATTCCAGAAAAGGCCTCTTGATACATCAAGGTAGAACATATATGGTAATCCCCTCTGTTTATGTATAGCACTTTACAGTTTTAAAAGCACTTTTACATATGCTAATCTCACTTATCAAAATGACACAATAAATTATAATCCCTTTTTTAAATGAGGGAATAGAATTGTAAAGGTTAAGCAGTTACCCAAGGTGGCACAGCTATAAAGTAGTAGAGGCCAGGCCTTCTGACTCCTAGTCCAGTATTCTCCATAGAATTAACTTAGCCTCACCTTTACCTGCAGTGTTAAAATGGTTGGAGGTTAAGATCACCTAAAGAGTTTCTAACTTTCTTTTCCAGTACCTTTAATCAGACAAAATTTTATAAGTGTAATCATGATAGCTGCTTCTAGACCAGAATCTCGTTCAACTTGCCTGAGATTTAGAAGTGACCTCTCGGTGGTAGATTGTTCAGTCAAGAAGGCACATACTCATCTGATAACAAGGATATATAACATGAAACACAAAGCTACTTTTAGATCTATTGCCTGTTTTCATGGTCTCTCCAAGGATGGCCTAATCAATTGGGGATCCCTATTCATATTATATATGTGTATGGGGTTTTTTGTTGTTTGATTTTTTTATTTTTTAAAGAGTCAGTATTCCAATCACCATGAACCTATCTGTGGTCCTATATCCCCAAACTAGTATTTACACAAAAATGAGCCATCTTTTTTTCTTTTTCTTTTTTTAGAGCAGTGGTATGTGTGTGTGTGCATGTATGTATGTGTGTGCGCGCGCATGCGCAAGTTTTGTATATATCATATAGAGAGCTTTCTGTTGTCCGTTGTCCAATAAGGTGGTAAAATGTGTCCCTTTTCCCAGTCAACAACGTAGCAAAGTGAATCAAATATCTCAAAACTTACAGCAAAGAGTCCCATTTTGCTATTTAACCCAGTAAGTCATAAGTTTAATCATGCACAGAATAGTGTTTTTTTAGCATTCCTTTTAACAGAATAGGAAAACTGCTTTAAAGCAGTGTAGCCAGTGTGATTATCAGCAGATTGCCCTGGAGATTCTGTAATATACAGAGTATCATTGAACATAAACACACACACCCACTGTATCATGAACTGCTTGAATTGGTATGTTCTCAGAGCCCTACATCTTGGCTATTACCTTATTTTCTGTGAGGAGAACCTTTAGAACATTTCTGGGGCTGCCTAGGAGGGAAATGGGACAAAGTTAACCTGCCCCAAAACTGAGCAAATTCCATGATATTTAACAGTATATTTCTCTGCCCTTAGATTTGTGCCATAAAGTGTGTTCATGAGGGGTGGATAAGGAGATTCAGAAAGGGAAGGGAGAAGCTAGAGAAAAGGATAAGAATGCAGTACTAGAATTGAGTTGTGGCCCACTGAGGTCTTAGCATTGCTTGAAGAGAAGTCATCCATCCATGGACTTCTTGAAGTAGTGTTTGCAAAGAAATGGATCGATTTTATAACTTTAAAAAAAAAAAGTGCTGTAACAAAATTAAGCCAATAGTCTTGTTTTCTGATAGTCATTTAAAAGCCAACTTCAAGCAATTAGAATTTATAGCAGACTTAAGTTTTGATTCCATCAACATGTAATGTGGTCCACATCAGGGAGAGAATGACTAGGAAGAGTCCTTGGCTTACCACAGGCTTTGCTCACACAGTTTCTGGTTTCTGTGACCTATTTTTTGTATTTCAGCATTTTGTGAACAACTTATTCTTAGATCATTGGTTTTCCAAAGGCTTTGTAGCCATGAAGCCCTTTGAATGAAAAATGTGCAGAAGCCCAGAGTAAAAGTGAAGCTGTTCTGGGTGAAGCAGTGAAGCAGTGAAGCAGGAATGGGGGCCTGAAACCTGCCAAAAGCATCTTTACCATCATGGTGACACCCAAGGGGACTTCCTTGGGTACTCTTCAGAACACAGTTTGAAAACCACTGCCCTAGATAACTTGTTGACCTGAAAGACATTGTGATGTTTTCTGTACCTCTACTCAACTTCTTGTCCACTTGATGCTGGACTTTCTTAGGAATACTTACTGTGTGCAATCTTGGAAAAACTGCAAGAAGATGGGCATGTCCTTGCCCCCCCCAACCCAGAAGTCAAATGACCTACAAGTGGTGTGAAGTCAACCTAGATTTAACAGCCCAGACGGATTTCCAGTGATTCCTGGAATTGGATATAGCCAGATAGTGTCTTGTGTGTTCCTTACACTGAAAAACTCACCTTATTGAACTTTACTCACAGACACCGGATGTTCTAGTGGTACTTGCAGTACATGATTGAAGTCTTGATCCTCCAGGAAACTGCATTGAATCTGATGCCTCGTCGAGGCCGTCTTAAACCAGTTTATACATTTGACCTCTCGTCGTCAGCCATAGTACTCTACTTTATGTGCAAGAGAGAACCATGACCGATGAAAGCAGAATTGCAATATTAGCAACATTTCCTAAAGGGACTTCGTACCTGATTATCATCCATCATTTTACCAATCTACAAATTGCTATGATTCAACCAGTGGCAGTTACACTGCTACTTATTTTTTATTCCGTTTAACTGCTGTTTCCAAGATAAATGAGCTAATTACCTTTTAAAAACAAAGGCCAAAAACAATTCCTCCATCACTGGTGTATCTGCATATTCTACAAAATTGTGACTACTCGAAACTGCTGGTCCTCAAGAGACAATCTTTGAATATCCCTTCTTGTATGTGTGATTTAAAATGTACATTTGGACTTCCAAGATGAATCTTAATGTCTGGTAACATCAACTATACATGGGTAGGAATCAGTGGAGGAAGGCCCTTTGACCAAGCCATGATACTTAATTACTGGTCGTTTCTAAATAGTGTATTGTCCACCTTCTTGCTGGAAACATAGACTGACTTGAAAAAGAAATCTGCAAAGACTGCAGCTAAGGATTTTATCAGTAGACACATCCTTGTGGATGTTTTAATGGAATCACATCTGTCTCAGTATTGTCATTTTATGCTGATTCAGAGTGACTGCATTCCTTGCCATGGAATACTCAGGCATTAAGTCAGCTTATCTGTTTCTGCAGGAAGGATTCAATTAATGAACTCCCAGACCAAATCATGTTGAACAAAGACTGATCTGTGTCATGAGAAAAATTACATTCCTTTACTCACAGTCAACCTAAGGGCCAGCTATCCTCAGCTACTATATTGAATGCACTGGTTAAATGTTGGGAATGGTTTCTTTATATCCTTTCTCCTAATCCTCTAGACTAATTGTTGATTATGTGACTCCATGAATCATCAAGCAAGGCCTAGGTCTGGTTGCTGTAGACTGCTCAACCTCAACAAATGAAAATAAAATTTGGATGACTAGCCTGCTTGTATATACAACTCTTATTTGTAAAGAAGTTCTCTATAGACTCAATTTTCTACTACCTTCAGATTATCAGCTGTTTTTCTTCTCTGCTTATTCCTGTACTTTACAAAAAAGTGATCTTGATCTCTACCAGTCATTCCCTCTAATCCTGTCATACTCAGTCAAAATCAGAATTTAAGATAGGGATGATCATCTACTCAAGGGTCTAATGTACTAATGTATACTGTGCATAAGAATTGGTGATTGGAAAAGCAGAATACCTAAAACTTAAACCAGTGGAGCTTGCCTAGTATCCTCATGCCTCAGAGATCAGCTAACCTTTTAATAGCACCATTCAACCAATCTGAGGCCTTGATTTGCTTGTAATATTCTCAGAGATGGGCTTACTTAAAGAAAATGAAGACTTGATTACCAAAGAAAGTAGGGCCAACTTTGACAGATCTGGCTCTGCCAACCCTATTGCTCCCAGATGTAGCATAGATTACTAAACAGAACCTCAAGTCTGGATTGGAAATACAGCCTTCTCCTAAGCTGAAAGTTCCTGGGCAGATGAGCAGGAAAATTAAAGCTGCTGTACCTGACTGGCCCATTAAGATCAGAAAAATGTATCCAGAGTAAGCCCTATGAATTAACCCTGGAGTGCTCGGGGTAAAGACTGATTTACAGAGCTTCATTATTTGCCTGTTCTTCCAGATAGTCTCCTGGCTGTTGGTATGGCTGGCCCTACTGAAGTTAAACTGCTTGTCTATTTACCCGACTCAGCTCTTACCTGCCATTTTTGACATGTTGCTGCCATCAGACTGACAATGAGAAGACAACAGCCTGTTTCAGCCTATCTTGTGCCCAGTTCCACCAAGAATTTTTGAGTACAAACAACCCACTCTTCACCCCACGAAGACATAATGTTCACAACAGGAAAGACTATGTTATACATTCCTTGACTTTTTTTTTTTAAGTGCAAAGTAAACCTCTATACCTGTGTGTGATTGCTTTCAGCACTTGGACTCTCTTACACCAGATCAAAACCAGTGTCTGTGTCTCTGCTGCAGTGGCACAGAGATGAGTCTGAATCACCAGTCCTTTTAGAGCTGCAAGTTTAACTTGGCAAAAGACTTAAAAGAGCACAAGAAAAGTTTTTCCAGTTTATCGTTGACTCAGATAACCTCCCAAAACTGTTTGCCAGTTGGAGGTTAGTTGTCCTCATCAGCAAGACAGTTGGGTTCTCAGACTCATGAACAGTTTGCTTGTGTTGGAACTCAGTGCATCTACGGTATGTTACTGAAGATGATTCTTCCCTTCAGATGGACTACAGGCATCCTGAAGAGGGACACATTTGTCCTTCATGGGTTTGGATTTTTTTGCTGCTTTTTTTTTTTTTTTTTTTTTTTCCAGAATTTTATTACAAAGGAAGAAACAGTGCCAGTGTTAACCATTCACCTTCATGAGCAGAGTTTAAACCTTTTCAGTACCTGGTCTTATCCTGGACATCAAGTTGTTTTTAACTGCCCAGCATCCATTCCATCCTACTATAACAACTCCTTGGTGTTTCTTGGAACCACCTCTTCAATTTGCATCCATGTGGTTTAGACAGTCTGACCCAGTCTTGAGCTTTATAGGTGGATGTCTGATTAAATCATCAAAGTTCATCTCCTTGACCATAGTCATTGGTTGAGGAATGTTCATGTGACTCAAGTTGGTCCAGTGATACTCAACTCTGGGAATTTTATTGAATTGTGGAGGAGAAACTCTCCATTGAGGTGCTTTAGTTTGGGAGGATGAAAACAAATTGAACAGGGCTTACCATGTTGAATGAGCCAGTCAGAGAATGAAACCAGTGCAGAGGAAGCAGAGCCAAAAGTTGGAGAGACTTGAGTCCTGATGACAACATTAGTGCCCCCTGGATCCAACTGTGCCTGAAGCTAGTATATCCCCTGGACTTTCCAGTTATGTGAACCAATAAATATCCTTTTTTGCTTAAGTTATTTTGAGTTTCTGTTCATTTCAAATTGAGTCCTGGCTAATTTGGTATCCACTCAATGCTGAAACTTGACAGACCCAAATATTTATTAAACTATCAGCCACAGTGACAATGGAATATTGTCCAAACAAAAATGAAACAGGAACTGAGAATAGTTACTACAGAAACATTAAAAAATTACATATTAGAAAATAATAAAACCTAAATGTCCATCAGTGAAGGTTTGGTTAAGTAAAGATGGTTCAGCCTTATAAGAAGATCTACTTATCTGTTCAAATGAAGGAAGTACATTTATTGTGTACAGTCAAGGAAAAAATGGTCATGAATGTTAAATGAAACAAGGTACTGATAGGAAAGTGTATAGGTGAACTCATTTAAATGTGTTTGCCCATGTTTATAAAGGCATCAAAAATCTAATGACTTTGGAACAGTGTAGATTACATGAGGCTTTCAACATTTCTGTATTTGAATATTTTACACTCCCAACATTATTTTTAAAATAAAGAATTTCTTCAATTTAGTGCTTACTGTTTGACCTTGGCAAACTTTGAGCCTGTATTGTACCTTTATATCAAAGAATAGTAAATACCTTTGTCATCCAGTACTCAATCTGACATTGCTAGACCTTTTTGAAAACTAGAGCTTAGTAGTTGTCCTTAATTTTGTTTAATAGTATCTCTTTCAAATGTCTGAGTGAATGTGGGCTGCTGCTCTGTGACCTGAGGAAGGAAGGGAGGAATAGCGGTTTATAGCAGCAGTACAATAATGACAGAGCCCCCCCCCCCCATCATTTCATGTACCTATTAAAGGCAAAATTGGAGAAACAGGTAGCTGAAAAGCAGTAGGGCTATTTGAAGTAGGTAAAGAAGGCCAAGACCGTTGAGTTGGGGTAGTTGCTTGGATTGCATTGAATAATGTTAAGAGAATAAGCTCACACCTAGAAACTTACCTGTTGATACAGAATAAAATCCAGGGCCTTTACAAATTCAGGGTGAATGAATCCCTTTGACCTTGAACCAAAAGTAGTATTTGGAAATTGATTTCCCAAATTGCAATTACAATTTTAGTTGGAATCAGCATTACAAAGGTCTCTGTGAAAGTATTAACCAGAAAAACCAAACTGACTTAATAAGTGTTGATAACTGGCAGGATTCTGAAGACTTGAAGAGTACCAACCCCAAATACCAAAAACAAAGGTTTGGGTCACCCCGTTGTCAAAAATCGGTGATTGAAGGGGGGAAAAATGGAGAATATGAGGAGGAAGAGAGAAATACAGTTGCAATCTTGTAACATGTTGCAAAAAAAAAAAAATCTATAGCATTTCTCTCATTTCTCCTAGCTTGCTTTAATTTTATTTCCTGTCTCTTTCCTCCAATCACATTACTCTACTCTTTCCATAACCCTGACAGAAGTTTGAGCATGATGAGTTAATCCAACCAGATTTCCCATCCTTTGGAGTTGAGCCATTCGATGGCCATGTCTTCACTAACAAATTTGGATATGTTGGTGATGACTAAAATACACCAGTAAATCCATAAGGTTCAGGTTATTCTGATAGGGTTAAGAAATAGAAGATAATGAACATCAACCAAAAAATCTTAGACTTGACACTGGATGTAATTAGCTATCATTAGCTATTATATATGTATTAGCTATTGTTTTAGGTTACCTCCCACTGGGAAGGAGATGTATCTGTTTTCTACAGTATGTTGGGTAGAGGTATTATAAGAAGTTCACATCTGCATAGTGCACATTGGCCTAGCTGGTGTCTTCCCCCCTCCCCATCCACTTCTCTGAGAATAACACCTCACCTTTTCTTTGGCATGCTATCCTTCCTTGATGCCATGTAATCCCAGCAGACAATACTCCCATAATACTGTATGTTAGTGGCATATGTGAGGCTCTGAGCTGGCCACATTTTCCAGTTTTCTTGAACTTTAAGCTTTTCCAATTTTTGCCAACTGCCTCATCTCCTTCAAATTAAAGTAACTGAGTGTCCAGTGTTGTGTAGCTGGTGAAGCTGCCACCGGCAATGCCAACATCCCATATAGGTGTTGGATCGAGTCCTGACTGCTCTGCTTCCAGTCCAGTTCCCTGATAATGCACCTGGGAAAGCAACAGAAAGATTACCCAAGTGCTTGGGGCCCTGTACCCACGTGGGAAATGTGGATGAAGCTCCTGGCTCCAGGCTTTGGACTGGCCCAGCTCCAGCCATTGCAGCATTTGGGCAGTGAACCAACTGTAGAAAACAGGTGGAAGATCTCTTTGTCTCCGTCTCTCTGTAGTTCTGCCTTTCAAATAAATCTTTAAAAAGAATAATAAAGTGGCTGAGTCGACTGTTGCATATGGCTGCACAGGATAACCCCTATACAACTATACAGAGTCCTGTAGCCAGGGTTGGTTTTTGTTACCTACACTCAGAAGACCAACTGCATCAGTGTCCATCCTGATGGACATGCCTTAAGCCTTCTTATGTTGTAAACTCTTAGAAAAAAATCTGATCCATTCCCATGGCCTTGGTTTCCGCCTGAATATTGGTGACTTTGAGGTCCCAGCCTTCAGATATTTCCTGAGCTCCAGATGTGTACCTGTTAGCTTGATGTGCCATACTTGATGAATGCAAAGCTGCCCACACCCAACATATTTTCTCCTCCAACTGCTCTCCTTTCAGTATCCCCTTTCTTGATAAATGGCACCACTCTCTCTACCCTGCTTCTGAAACCAAAACTTGGGAGTTATTCTTGAAGCTTTCCTTTCAACTCACCCCAGGTATCGGTGTCATTAAATTCTCTCCATGTTAACAGATAACGCAGCAAAACTGCTTCTGTCTCTCTTGTCCAAGAGAAGATCATCTGCTGCTAGACTGTTAGAATGCCTTTCTTGGTTCACTGGCCCTCCCACAGTCTGTTCACTGAGCAGTGGAGTGGTCTGTGACACACAGATCTGATTGTGTCACTTCACTGTATAGAACAGTTTAAGAGTTTCCATTATTTCAGAAGAAAGCCTACTTGGCTCAGAAGGTTCTTCTCTACTCCTCAAGCCTCGTCTCACCACTTCAAACAGAAGCAGCTTAATTTTGTATATTGGAATTTCCTGGAACTTGTAAGAAGGGGAGAAATTTCTGTTAAAAAGAAAAAAAACTTGTGAATAATTAGGAACAACCCAGTAAATGACTATTGATACAAGCACTACATTTTCTTTAATATTTACTTCCATGAAGTTTTCTTCTAAATTATATTTGAAATACATGACAGCAAAAGTGTGATCCCTAGAGAGCAGTCACATCCTTCAGAACATGTACAAGAATACGTAGCAGAAGGACTACAGATTTAAATGTTAAAATATTCAGAAAATACTTTAAGAGGTTTTTTATAATCTTATGATGAGAGGTCTGCATAAACAAAACAGAAAACCTAGCAACCATAAAGGAAATCATAGACATGTTTGACTACATAAAACAGATCTCAGTTCCATAAAAGACGTGATAGACCAGGGAAATATTTCAAACATAAGCAACAGATTCTGGATAAATTTCCCAAGTACACACAAAGTTCCTACAAATTGGCAATACTGTAGACTTGCATTGCCTAATGACGGGAAATGGCGAGGAATAGGTCCTTAGGGGATTTCATTGTTGTGCAAACATGGAGTTGCTTACACAAACTAAGCTATGACATCACTAGGCAATATAATCTGAAGAGGACCACCATTATATATGCAGCTCATTGTATGGCACAGGACTAATTGCAGACCAGTTAGTGCTTGCTGTGTGCTAGGCATTGGTCAGGGCACTTTCCGAGTATCTCATTTACTCCTCACAACCGGATGTTACAGTAATATTATCCTTATTCCTTATTCTTCCTTAGCTGCTTTACAGCTAAGGAAACAGGTTCAAAGGGATAAAGGAACTTGTCCACATCAGACAATAGGTGATGTAGCTTTGACTCAGACTGAAGTAGTCTCATTCAGAGACTGTGCTTTGAACCATGATGCTGTTCTGCATTCTGGTAAACAAATGAGAGAGGATCATCTGTATATATGATCCACAAGATGTAAATCAGAGGAATAACCAGGTACCATTTTTGCCTATTAATATCAGATGCTCTTTTAAGTATAAAAGTAAAATGATCTACAGTGCTGGCAAAAATCAGGATAAATTGAAATTTTGGTGCATTGTCGACAGCAGTGTGGATTCTTCAAATCTTAGAAGGAAATCTGGCAGTGTTGATTACAATTTTAAAGGCTGTTTAACACAGCAGTCCTGCCTTGAAAACTACCTCAGAGAATTAAAAATCCCGAGATGTGAGGATTCCAGTACGAGTTTACTGCAGCATGTTCTGTGGTCAGCAGAGAAATGGAAACAGATGGAGAGTCCTATCAGAGGAGATAGTTGAATTGGTTTTAGAACAGCTATGCTATGGAGTCGTGTACCACTGTTCAAAAGAATGCTATCTCTGGCTCTTAAACCTGTGGCATGTCCATGAGGTACCTCTTAAGTAAAAAGAAAACAGATTATATGATAACCTTTTTTTATTAAAAAGCAAATAAAAATGTGCAAATGTGTCTAAACAAGCATGAAAGGAAAGCAGAAAGATGAGCCAGGTTATTGTGGTTGAGACTGAGGATTTGAAGAAAAGTCAGTACTGACAACACCAGCATTGTTTCACTGGTGAGAAGCACCTGCCTCCCCCCCCCCCCAAGAAAGTTTACCAATTTCTATGGAAAATAATTTAAATATAATTTTAAAAGTAACTAACTTGGAATTTTTCATTAGAATATATACTAAAAAGGGGCACAAAAAATTTTTTTAAAAAAGGAGAGCAACAAAACTTAAGAATTGGTTGAATCTTTTGTATTCAGAGTTGCCTTTTGAAAAACGCTTGGTTTCCAGGGCTGGAGTAGTACAGTGGGTTAAGCTGCCATCCTTTCTGAGCTGTGGTTCGACTCCTGGCCTCTCTACCTCTGATCCAGCTCCCTGGTCGTGTGCCTGGGAAGGCAGTGGAGGATGGCCTGAGAGCTTGGGCCCCTGCCGCCCAAGTGGAAGACCTGAATGGAGTTCCAGGCTCCTGGCTTCAGCCTGGCTCAGCCCTGGTTGGGGAATGAACGAACAGATGGAAGATCTCTCTGTGCCTCTCCTTCTCCCTCTGTAACTCTGCTTTTCAAATAAATAAACCTTTACCAAAAAAAGAAAATGCTTGGTTTCCAGGTGACTAGTCCTCAAACTCTGGAGAAGCCACTCCTGCAGCAGAGCAAACCTTTAGGATGCCACAGCCTGGAAAAGATTGTTTATCTTCCATTACGTATTCTTCCCTGAATAAACACATGGTCCCACTTCCCTGGCAGAAAGATGGGTGTAACCCACTGTATTAGGGTTCTCCAGAGAGCCAGAACCAATAAAGTTTGTAGAAATATATAAGGGGGGTCTGTTAGGGAAATTAGTTCAGACAAGTATGGAGGTTGAGAGTCTCAAACCACGTGCAAGCTGGAGACCCGGCATGCCAGCAGTGGGACTCACTCCAAATCCAAAGGCCTCTAACACGGGGAAGCCAGGGGCAGAGCTCTCAGTCGGAAAACACTGGAGAAGGAAGAGTTGTTGGAGGTTCTGGGGTCCGAAGGCCAGGAAGCCTGGAGTTCCAACGTCGAAGGACAGGTGAGAGCTTAGGACCCAGATGGACACATATATTTGCCTTTTCTGGTTTTTTCTCCAGGCTGATTGTACGGTGCTTGTCCACACTGAAGACCGATTTCCCCCTCCCCGTCCACTCAGACTCACATGCTAATGAATAAACCTGAATAAAACCTCACAGCCATGCCCAAAATAATGCTTTACCGGGTTTTGAGGTATTCTTTAATCCAGTCGAGTTGACTAAAATTAACCATCACACCCACTGACTAAATTGTAGCCAGTGTGACTAAATGTGAGGGACGTGCCCTTCAAAAGGAATATGGCCACCTCCTTCCTCCACCCATTCTGCTTGCCAGAATGTGGACTCAGTGGTTGGAACTTGAGCTTGTCACAGTTACACCAGGACAGAGGAAAGTGTGTGCAACTGATGATAGGACAGCAAGCCAGAAGAAGCCTAGGTTCTGGGTGGATGTGACATCACCGTGCCAAGCCTGGACTGTTTACCTATGGGCTCTGTGTATGAGATGCACTTCTATCATCTTCACTCCATTGGTAATTGAAGTATATTCCCTCAGAACTGAACCTTATCTTTCCCACAAATAGTTTGGTGGAAGCATTTGTTAGGAACATGAATGCCACTTCCTCTTTTTACTTTTTTTTTTTTACAGGTAGAGTTAAACAGTGAGAGAGAGAGAGAGAGAGAGGTCTTCCTTTCTGTTGGTTCACCCCCAAAATGGCCGCTATGGCCAGCGCACTGCGCCGATCCAAAGCCAAGAGCCAGGTGCCTCCTCCTGGTCTCTCATGCAGGTGCAGGGCCCAAGCACCTGGGCCATCCTCCACTGCCCTCCCAGGCCAAAGCAGAGAGCTGGACTGGAAGAGGAGCAACCAGGACAGACTCCGGCACCCCAGCTGGGACTAGAACCCAGAGTGCTGGCACCGCAGGAGGAGGATTAGCCTAGTGAGCCGTGGCGCCGGCCTTCCACTTACTCTTAATTTTATACTTCTGAATCAACTTGCGCCCCAATAGGACTCTTAATGGTCGTGCCCTAGATAGAAGACTGATGGGTCATGAACAAGGCATGAATCTCCCATCGTAGCTTGACGAAGTGAGTCCTTTACTAGCTAGGTGGCTCTCCTTTGTGCTCCCAGAATCTGTCTGCTACAAACACCTGCTGCTTTTGTCTGCCCAGCATTAATCCCCACTTTTAGATATGGTTTAGATATGGATATATCCACTATCAGTGCACTAACTACCCCTGGTTCTAGGGGTGAGGATACAACAGACAAACTTAAGAGAACACTGTAGCCCTTTGGTCTTGGTGGTTGGACAAGGAGTGAGTATATAATATAAACCAAGCCAAGGGGCCAGCATCACGGCATATTGGGTAGGGCCACCACCTGTTGTGCCGGCAGCCCATGTAGTTGCCGGTTCAGGTCCCAGCTGCTCCACTTCCAATCCTGCTCTCTGCTATGGCCTGGAAAAAGCAGTGGAAGATGTCCCAAGTCCTTGAGTCCCTGCACCCGAGTGGGAGACCTGGAGGAGGCTCCTGGCTCCTGGCTTCTGATTGGTGCAGCTCTAGCCATTGCAGCCAATTGGGAAGTGAACCAGTGGATAGAAGACCGACCTCTCTCTCTGCCTCTCCTCTCTCTGTGTAGCTCTGACTTTCAAATATATATATATATATATATATATATATATTGACAGGCAGAGTGGACAGTGAGAGAGAGAGACAGAGAGAAAGGTCTTCCTTTGCCGTTGGTTCACCCTCTAATGGCCGCTGCCGCCAGCGCGCTGCGGCTGGCGCACCGCGCTGATCCGATGGCAGGAGCCAGGAGCCAGGTGCTTTTCCTGGTCTCCCATGGGGTGCAGGGCCCAAGCACTTGGGCCATCCTCCACTGCACTCCTGGGCCACAGCAGAGAGCTGGCCTGGAAGAGGGGCAACCGGGACAGAATCCGGCGCCCCAACCGGGACTAGAACCCGGTGTGCCGGCGCCGCAAGGCGGAGGATTAGCCTAGTGAGCCGTGGCGCCGGCCAAATATATATATATATACACACACACACACACACACACACACATATATCCTAAGCCTGTGTGTGTGTGTGTGTGTGTGTGTGTGTGTGTATCCTAAGCCAAAATAGGGAATGGGGAACATTTCCTTCTATTTTTACTCCATTGAATTCCATATGGTTGCAAGCCTGGCACTATTGGCTGCCATCTTGCCACCACAAGGAGTTTGCCCATCTGAAAATGGAGGTTAAGAGAATCCTAAAGACGTGATTGAGCCCTGGTTCCAATCATGTCTAGACATTTTTGCAACCCAATAGATCCAATTTTTGCTTATTCAGTCCCACTCATCTTCCCCTTTTAACAATCTTCCACCATCCCAGTTTTTTAGCTTATTACCAGCACCTGACATATGGTAGCTGTTTAGTTAATAATTAGATCAATTTGTAAGAGGCAAAAAACTGGCTGGTGCTGTGGCTCACTTGGCTAATCCTCTGCCTGCAGCGCCGGCACCTCGGGTTCTAGTCCCAGTTGGGGCACCAGTTCTGACCCGGTTGTTCCTCTTCCACGCCAGCTCTCTTCTGTGGCCCAGGAGTGCAGTGGAGGATGGCCCTGCACCCACATGGGAGACCAGGAGGAAGCACCTGGCTCCTAGCTTCGGATCGGTGCAGCGCACCAGCCATAGTGGCCATTTGGGGGGTGAACCAATGGAAAAGAAAGACCTCTCTCTCTCTCTCTCTCTCTCTCTCTCTCTCTCTCTCTCTCTCTCACTGTCTAACTCTGCCTGTCAAAAAGGAGAAAAAAAAAAAACATTAAAAAAAAGGCAAAAAACTTAGAACCTGTTCATTCCAGTAGACCAAGCCAGCAGGTTTCTGCACTAGCAAAGCTGAGGAGACTGGAAAACAGCTTCACCTCTCTGAGCCTGCCTAGTAGAGGAGTTCCCCAATGCCTGTGAGCATTCGGAGTTGAGATGAGCACAGTGCTGGGCACGGTGTCTGACATGCAGTAACCCCTTAGTAAATGGTAGCTTTTGGTAATATTGTTACCTAGATGCAGTCTCATTGATGAAATCTATCCTTACCCTTATGTTTCAGAGCAGGTGGCCAGTCCTAGGAGTCTGGACACACTGCAGATGGGTGAGTGGTGGACCATCTCCCTGATGGCTTCATATTGAGGATCAGCGCTCTCAACTGCTCCTTGTTATTAAAACTGCAGGTCGGGGGCCTGGTCCTTTATACCCGCAAGAGTAAAATTTGTCTCTTCAAGTGTAATTCTGTACTGTTTCAGAGGACAGAAGGTCAGAGAACCTTACAGCTTCATGCCAGATTGCCGTCTTGAACTTTGTCTTAGACAAAGTTGCTGACATCAGACCTATTTGCTAGGGCAACTGCATGAAGCCAGGTCAGTGATCTCATCAAGTGGCAAACGCTGAGGGCCCCCAAGAATGCCAGGTTCATCCTTGCCATTCTGCGGTGACAGAAGTGGAACGGGAACATGAGAGTCACGTTTGCCTGATTCAGCATTTGGCCTCTGGACTTCTCCAGTTCGGAAGATGCCCGGGACTCTTTGGAGCTAAGGAGAAGATGGTTTGGCCAGTGAAAATGTTCAAGTCTCTTCTGGGTGGTCCTGGACTCAGAAGCCATCCTCAGAGCACTGGATTGGGAGACAGGAAGACCATCAACCAGAGAACTCAGTCATGAATATTTGCTGACATGCCCAGAAGACAGTGGCGACGGTCCTCAAAACAGCTGTCAGCTTATGTCGCGTCCTCAGAATACATGTCCGGAGTACACTGTGAGTTAACATTTAAAAGCAAATCTGCTCACCAGTGTCTAGCACAATTGCACTGCAGTATATTCAGCATGTATTTTGCAATGTTTATTTTCCAATGTGAGCATCTGGGTTATACCACAGCTTCGGAAAGTGTATGACAAAGCAAGCATGAAATCAGAATGTCGAGCAATGCATAAACAGAGAGAGAGAGAGAGAGAGTGTGTGTGTGTGTTACTGCCACCACTGATCTCAAACAGCCCAGGAAGGCAGCCCCAGAGGCAGGGCCAGAGTTGGGGACTCAGTAAAAAGCAGCTTGTGTTAGGAGGGCAACAGACCTTTTGCAAGTCCTGTAGAGAACCTCGGTAGAGTTACTCAGCTTCTTCCATCCATTTGTGGCCCAAAGCAAGCCCTACCCACCACAACACTTGCACATGTGGCATGTCTAACTGTGGGAAAGCTCAAAGGAGATCGAAAGTGAACATGGAGAAGTTTCGAGAAACATCAAGTCTATAATAGCAGGCATCCTTGGCTGCAGCCAAGAAACCAGTTGACACCAAGTTGTTCTTAGCACTTCGCCAAATGGATTGCTGTTTCTTCATGCCTGGGAACCCAAAAAAAGAACAAGGTTTCTGGCGATATTTGTGGTTCTTTCCCATACGGTTCTCTTTTAAGGCAAAGAGCCCTGCTCCAATAGCACTCTGTCCAGACAGCCTCCGAGAGCCCGTTCTCAGCCACGCGGACCTGGCTTGTGGTGACTGGGTGCCTTTGATTCGCCTTCTGTGCTTGTCTTTAGGACCTAACAACCTAAAGAGGAGTGGCAGAACCTGCTTGTCACCCTCCTTCCTCACCTTTCTCATCCCCGTGTCTACCACTTGGAAAACTTGAGTCAAGCGTCCACGTCCCTACCACATGGCCCCTGCAGGAAGCCACTTCCTTTTACACACGTCTGGGCACCAGGAGGTCCTCACCACTTCTCTGGCCCTGGCTCCTTCCCCTTTCTCTAATCCTAAAATAACCACTTTCTCCTACCCTTGTTGTCATATGGAGGAAGGCCACTCAAGATCTATCACAGTTCATATAACATACAGGGCTCTTTCTTATATGGAATCTTCACATGTTTCTTACATGAAAATGTCACGTGCAGATTGCTACCAAGAACTGGGGTTAAGATGTGTTATACAGGACAAACATGTAATTTGTGGTGCCCAGTGCAAAACGAAAGTGTGGGGCCCCTTGTTAAAAAAAATTAGGGATTTTGGGTGCCGACGCTGTGGCATAGTGGGTATAGCCACCACCTGCAGTGCTGGCATCCCATATGGGTGCCAGTTCAAGTTCTGGCTGCTCAACTTCCAATCCAGCTCTCTGCTATGGCCTGGGAAAGCAGTGGAAGATGGCCCAAGTCCTTGGGCCCTTGTACCTATGTGGGAGACCTGGAAGAATCTCTTGGCTCCTGACTTCAGATCAGGCACAACTCCGGCCTTTATGGCCATCTGGGGAGTGAACCATTGGATGGAAGACCTCTCTCTCTCTCTCTCTCTCTCTCTCTCTCTCTCTCTCTTTTGACAGGCAGAGTGGACAGTGAGAGAGAGAGAGAGAGAGAGAGAGAGAGAGAAAGGTCTTCCTTTGCCATTGGTTCACCCTCCAATGGCCGCCGCGGCCAGCGTGCTGCGGCCGGCGCAGCACGCTGATCCGATGGCAGGAGCCAGGTGCTTTTCCTGGTCTCCCATGGGGTGCAGGGCCCAAGCACTTGGGCCATCCTCCACTGCACTCCCGGGCCATAGCAGAGAGCTGGCCTGGAAGAGGGGCAACTGGGACAGAATCCGGCGCCCCGACCGGGACTAGAACCCGGTGTGCCAGCGCCGCAAGGTGGAGGATTAGCCTAGTGAGCCACAGCGCCGGCTTTCTCTCTCTCTCTCTCTGCCTCTGCCTCTCTCTAACTCTGCCTTTCAAATAAAATAAATAAATATTTTTAAAAATTAGGGATTTCAAGATGGTGACAGCGAAGCCTTTTACCAAATGTGAGGCCCTTCTGAGTGTAGGGACCTTCTAAGTGTGAGGCCTTGTGTGACTGCTCAGATCATACGCCCAGGAATGGGTATTGGGGGTCCACATCACTCAGATATACCCTTTGGTTTGTAGTCTAAACGCACCCACCGACCCCACCATGCCACTCTGTCTCCCAGCTTTGGCCAACATTCAGTGTCACTGCAGTACTTAGCAGTCACTGTTACTTATTGGAACTTGGAGTGGAACAAAGTCTCTGCCTCTAGGAACTGTGTTAATACTCAAAGTACTCCAGAAAATGAAAACCAAGGTCCCTTAGTCTGCAGGAGGTCTTCCAGCCTGGCTTCTAACCAAAACTCCAACCTCCAAACTCTACCTCCTTTAGCCTGGGAAACAATGGTGGATAAGAATAGAGGCATTTTAGCCACTCAAGCCAGGAGATTTTGAACAAATACTCCTAGAGGCCATTTATTAGACACACTTAGTATGGCCAGACATTATGTTCTGCAATTTGCATGAATCACCTCACTTGGCATGTTGCTGGTATGACTCTGTCCCGTGGCAACAATGCAAGAAGCTTCCTATACCTTTGTTTCTATTGGTCACTTAGTGCCTCCCTAAGTCAGCTTGCTCATACACAGCCTCACCCCCAATCATGACTCTTCCTGATGCCAGAAAACAGGCACCTGCCCTGGTGGTCACCACATGCAGGCTGCTCCACCTGTACACCACAGTCAGACCTGCTTTTTTTTAAATATTTACTTATTTACTTGAATGGCAAAGTTAAAGAGAGGCAGAGAGAGAGATCTTCCATCTGCTGGTTCACTCCCCAGATGGCTGCAATGGCTGGAGCGGCGCCAATCCGAAGCCAGGAGCCAGGAGCTTTTTCGGGGTCTCCCCTGTGGGTGCAGGGGCCCAAGGACTAGGGCCATCTACCATTGCTTTCCCAGGCCATAACAGAGAGCTGGATCAGAAGTAGAGCAACCAGGACTCGAAGCAGCGCCCACATGGGATGCTGGAGCTTCAGGTGGTGACTTTACCCTCTACGCCATGGCGCCAGCCCCCAGAACTGCTTTTCTTGCTGGTGTCTGGGGACACTAGACCTGATGACACTATTGGAATCCCCTTGGGAGGACTTACTTAAACCTTGCCAGTCCCCACACTGGCCTACAGAAGGGGGGCTCCGCATGTTTTCTAAGTGCCTCACATGTTGCCTAGAAGTTTCTGGAATTTCTCTGTGGAGTTACAGCCAATGCCACAAGTTTGAAATGTGGTGGCAGCCAAGTTCTAAGGTGTTTTTCACCCACTCCTCTCCAGTGATCCATGCCTCCTGATGTCCACAGCTATCATTGGTTGGGGCTCTGCCATAACAAAATACCAGACTGGGTGACTTAAACAACAGTACTGGAGGTGACATCAGACCAGGGTAGCCAGGCCCTTTGGTTTCTGGTGAGGGCCCTCTTCCTGGCTAGAGGATGGCTACAATCTCAATAGGTCTTCACTTGGCCTTTCCTTGGAACATGTAAGACAAGGAGAAAGAGACCAACTCTGGCCGGCGCCGCGGCTCACTAGGCTAATCCTCCGCCTTGCGGCACCGGCACACCAGGTTCTAGTCCCGGTAGGGGCGCCGGATTCTGTCCCGGTTGCCCCTCTTCCAGGCCAGCTCTCTGCTGTGGCCAGGGAGTGCAGTGGAGGATGGCCCAAGTGCTTGGGCCCTGCACCCCATGGGAGACCAGGAAAAGCACCTGGCTCCTGGCTCCTGCCATTGGATCAGCGCGGTGCGCCAGCCACAGCGCGCTGGCCGCGGCGGCCATTGGAGGGTGAACCAACGGCAAAGGAAGACCTTTCTCTCTGTCTCTCTCTCTCACTGTCCACTCTGCCTGTCCAAAAAAAAAAAAAAAAAAGAGAGAGAGACCAATTCTACTGGACCAGGGCCCCAACTCTATGACCTCATCATTGAACCTTAACTTCTTCCTTAAAAAATAGCTCCAGGCCGGCGCTGTGGCTCAATAGGCTAATCCTCCGCCTTGCGGCGCCGGCACACCAGGTTCTAGTCCCGGTTGCCCCTCTTCCATTCCAGCTCTCTACTGTGGCCCAGGAGTGCAGTGGAGGATGGCCCAAGTGCTTGGGCCCTGCACCTGCATGGGAGACCAGGAGAAGCACTTGGCTCCCAGCTTCAGATCAGCGTGGTGCGCCGGCTGCAGCGCACCGGCTGCAGCGGCCATTGGAGGGTGAACCAATGGTAAAGGAAGACCTTTCTCTCTGTCTCTCTCTCTGTCTCTCTCTCTCTCTCACTGTCCACTCTGCCTGTCAAAAATAAAAAAAAAAATAAAATAAAAATAAAAAATAGCTCCAGATGCAGTCACACTGTGTGGTGGAATGAGAAGGCCATGCCAAGATGGCCACTGGCATGCAAGCATCAATTACTCAGGAATGGCTTCGAAACCCACCTAGCAACGGAGCCTGCCTGGCAACAGGCTGTGATTGGATGGCTTCAGAAACTGCCTGGCAACAGGGTGTGATTGGTTAGGGCATAGACCGCCCCTTGACCAGATTGGCTGCCTTGGCTATTTAAGCTGCTGTAGCAACTGAAATAAATGAGCCTTTAGGCTGCTTGCCTCTGGCCTGCTTTCACCCGACTCCCAGGGCCTGTGTGGTGACTCTGCACCTCTTGCCCCCACCATGCTCCTCCTCTCAGAACAAATCCACCTCAACAACACTGGAACTAGGGCTTCAATATGAATTGTAGAAATCCCTCCCCCTCCAACTGGACCTCCCCCTGGAGGTAACACTGGTGATTCACTTCTAGCCAACAGTGTCTGGCAGAGGGGATGAGATGCCTCCCTGTGATCAGCATTACACTGCTGAAGACGCCACCTTGCTAGCGCCCTTGCTGTAGAGGCTCTCCTTGCTGATTTGTTGAAGAAAGTGGCCATGTTGGGAGTGGGTGGCCATGTTGGGAGTGGGTGGCCATGTTGAGAGTGGGTGGCCATGTTGGGAGTGGGTGGCCATGTTGAGAGTGGCTTCCAACTACAGGACAAGAAGAAGCTGGAACCCCTCCATCCTGCAACCACAAGGAATTGAGTTTTGCCAACAACCTGACCAAGCTTGGAACTGGAATCTTCCCTGATCATCCTAGTCCGCTTTCTGTTGCTGTTAACGCAATACCTGAGACTGGGTAATTGGTAAGGAAAAGAAATCAATTTCTTACCATTTCAGAGGCTGGGAAGTCCAAGAGTGTGGTGCTAGCATCTGCTCAGTAAGTGTTGAGAGCCTTCTTTCCAGCATCGTGAACACTTGACCCAGCAAGACACAGCAAGCATGCTTGCCTGGGTCTCTTCCTCTTCTTATAAAGCCACCAATGCCATCATGGAGGGGCTTCCTCCTTGTGACCTCATGACCTCCACGCACCATTAACATTGGACTTTGGGAACTGAGTTTGCAACACATGAGCCTTTGGGGACCACTTTCAGGCCACAGCATCATTCCCACAAGGGATCTTTACGAAGTTCGTGGAAGGGGTGGGCATCGTGGCAGGTTAAGCAGCCCCTTAGGGTGCCTACATCCTGTATTGAAGGGCCAGTTGGAAGTTGGCTTCCAATCCAGCTTCCTGCTAATGTGTCTAGAAAGGCAGTGATCGATAGCCCAAGTACTTGGGTTCCCGCCATCCACATGGGGGACCCAGATAGAGTTTCTGGTTCCTGACTTCAACCTGGTCCACACTTGGCTGTTGAGGACTTTTAGGGATGAACCAGCAGATGGAATCTCTCTCTCTCTCTCTCTCTCTCTCTTTGTCTTTCAAATGAAACCTTTTTAAAAATTTCATGGAAAATGGAATTAAAGTCTGTTATTTTGGTGTAAATATCCACGTATTTTTATGTATTTTTCATAATTATGTATTTTTCAAAATTATGTATTTTTCATACTACACATTTCCCTTGAACTTTTTGAAGATTGCTTATACCTCCGGATGAGAATACAGTCTGGCCAACACCTCGATTGCAGCTTTCTGGGTCCCTGACCAGAGGCCTCAGCCATACAATGCCTGTTCTCCCACACCCCCACCCCCAGAATCTTTGAGATAAGAAATGTGGGGGTCAGCATTGTGGCCCAATGGGTTAAGCCACCTCCTGTGACCCTGACATCCCATATGGGTGCTGATTCAAGACCCGGCTGATCCTCTCTCTCTCTCTCTCTCTCTCTCTGCCTTTCAAATAAATCTTTAAAAAAAAAATTGCGTGCCCTGGATTCAGCTGTTTGGCATAGCAGTTAAGATGCTTATAGCTCGTATCAGGTGCTGTGTTCAAGTTCCAGCTTCCTGCTAATGCACACCCTGGGAGGCAGCAGGTGATGGCTCAGACAGGTGAGTGTTTGCCCCCAATATGGGAGACCTCGATTGAGTTCCCAACTTCAGCCCTGCCCCAGCCCCAGCCACTGTGGCTATGCAGGATATGAACCAGCAGATGGGAGTCTCTAGCTCTGTTTCTGTCTGTCTGTCTCTCTCCCCCTGCCTCTCAAAGAACAAAAATAAAATCAATGTGTTCTGTTTTAACCCACGCAGCTTGTGGGAATTTGTTCCCCAGCAATGGAAAACTAATAAATTAGAAAGCTGCACCATGTCCACCACCTACCAGGCTGCATGGTTTATTCCCCTATTTCACTTCTAATGGAAGCAACTTGTGTACTTATGAGCATGACAAAGAGAGCGTGTGCCAAAATGCCTGCCCTTAAAAATGTTTTTTTCAATTTCTTGATTATGAAAAGTAATAGATGTTCATTGTCAAGAGCTTGGAAGCTCACCAAAAAGAAAATAAAAATTACTCAGTATAATTTTCCTCCTGCCCCCTCAGATAACCGCAGATAACACATTGGCAAGCCGCCTCCCCCATCCCCGCTCTCTGCAGAGAGGCCAGATGAAGTTACAGACAGGGAACGCTCTGTACGGACTGTTCAGTAATTCGCTTTTTCCACGGTGTCGACCCACAGTTTCTAAAGAATTCGAGGCATCATAAGGATGCGTTTGTTCCTGACATTTGGGGGCTTTGCCAGACCCCACTTCTGATGACCTCAGGCCTTTTCCCGAATTGGGCTCTGGCAAAGGAGAGTCACAAGGAAGAGAGTGAGGCCAGAGAGGGGAGAACGTGCCCCAGGCCACACTGGCTGTGGGCACCTAGAGATTTCTCCCCACTGCAGATTCCTCATACTGTAGCTTGGCTGCTATATTCCCTAAGCCCACACAGTGCCCCGAA
Source organism: Oryctolagus cuniculus (assembly GCF_051225735.1). NCBI lineage: Eukaryota > Metazoa > Chordata > Mammalia > Lagomorpha > Leporidae > Oryctolagus > Oryctolagus cuniculus. The sequence continues at coordinate 28,268,261 of NC_142887.1, forward strand.
GCTGTTGCCCTTGGGATTACTGTCAGGGTTCCATTCGTGTAAGTCACAGCCTCACCTCCAATCAAGAGAGATGCTCTAGGGGACTTGGAATAAGGAGAAGCCAGCACAGCCTTGCCTGAGACTGGCCTAGCCACCTCCCCATGCTCTCCCGGCCCCTAGAGCAACTAAGACTTGACTACCGGAGCATCATTCCAGAACTGTTAGGACCTGGCCTTCTTGTCAACCTGAGTGGAAAGAAAGTGAGGGAAGAGAAGGAAGGAAGGAGACGGGAGTCATTCGTTCGTTAAAACTCCATCCAGCTTCTGGAAGACCAGGCTCTGTACGAAGTCCTGGAACTATAGAAATAGTGACGATGAGGCCCTTACCCTAAATAATACTGCCACATGTGACGGTGATGCCATGAGCACGTGTTACTTTTGCAGTGAAGAAACTGTGCTGCCTAAAGATGTTTTTAAAGAATGTCTCAGTTTCGCATTTATCAACGATGTGATTGTTGTAGCTGTTTATTGATGCATAGCATACCACCACAAAATGGAATATCACGAAACAATGTGGGGAGCAATCCGGACTAGACTAAGTTACTCGAATTGGGACTTATTCTATGCATCTGCTCTCCCACAATATGGCGCTGGGAGAGAAGTAGGCAGCTTCCGCACAGCTGCCTCCAGTTCAACCAATTAACTGTAGGACTTGCTCCTGATTGGAGAGCAGCGTACTCAGCCGAGTTGGGATTGGCGGAGGAGGACTGTAAAGGAGGAGAGAGACGGCATGCACCAGAAACATCTATGGGGAACATCTAAGGGAACCCGTGCAGCCCCCGAGAGAACCGGCCGGCGGTGTGCCGCTCCCCTGCGGAAGTGGGGAATGCGGCCAGGGGGAACTGCCCTTCCACGGAGGTGGAAGGGATAGTAGCCAACCCGGGAAGAACCAGCAGCAAACCCGGGGAGGGCCGAGCAGACGAAAAGAACAGCGCAGGGTCCTGTGTCGTTCCTCCACGAAGAGGGGGAGCGACATAATGGTGCCGTGACTCGGATTAGGAAACCTAGCTCGGATAGGAAACCGAGGACGGATATGAAACTTAGGAGGGAAGAAACGGGAAGAATTGGGAAAATATCGGAGAGAGAGACTAGCAAACAGCCTAGGGAAAATACCGGAGAGAGAGACTAGCAAACAGCCTAGGGAAAAGCCGGACGAAAAGGGTGCCGGAAGAAGCTATTGAAAGCCTAGGCATAGACTCGGATACGGACTACGGGGGGAAGCTGGGAGGAATCTCTAAGGTCGAAAGCGAAAGTGAAAGCTAGAACAAACAGACTTGGACGCGGACTGTGGGGAGAGGCCAGGAGAAATGAGGGAGGAGTATTGTTGGAGGAAAGCTTGGGGAAACATACCGGGTAGAGAAAAATGTTAGGGAAATTGAAGCCGCGGGGGGCAGGCCAAGGCGGAAACGAAAGCCACTTTGGGGTTCTCAAGTTAGCCCGGGAATAGGGGGCGAAAAGTTGAAACCAGAAGCTGAGACGTAAGCCAGATTGGGATCCGTCTGATTAGCCCGGGGAGCAAAGGACGGGAAGCCAAATCGTGGGGCGGAGACGTACGCTGGGTTGAATTCGCCAGGCTAGCCCGGGGACCTTGGATTGAATCCTAGTGGTGGAGACGCAAGCTACGCTGTGTTACTCGCGGAAGCCGTCGCGTGCAGAGAGAGCACGGGGCGTGAATAGATAGGGAACGGGCTGGCGTAGGCCGTGGTTCAGACGCGAAAGGGTTAAGCGTGGAGACCGCGGAGCGCGCGAAGCCAGAGCCGCGCAAAGCCGGGAAGCTGCGCAGATGAGAGAGGCGCGCGGGCTGAAGCGGCGCAGAGCCGGGAACCCGCCGGCGGGGCGAGGTGCCGGGAAGCTGCGGGGATAAGAGAAACAGAAGTTTTAGAAGTAAGATGAGAGAAATAGGAATGCTGGAAGATAGAAGTAAAATGGGAGAAATAGGAATGCCCGGAGATAGAGAAATAGAGAAAAATAGGGCCTCCCCTCAACATGCCAATTAGAGGGCTTGGATTCGGTCTGCCCGATTAGTGAGGCGATGAGCACCTGGGCGGCTAGCCGCAGGTCACCGAAGACAGGCACGAATTAACATCAGTAAAGCTTCCCCACAATACCGCAATTAGGAGGCTTGGATTCGGTCTGCCTGATTTAAGGCGGTAAGCGCCAGCAAAGCTCGACCAGAGTATGAGCTGCAGGTCACCGAAGATAGGCACGAACCAACACTAATAAGTCTCCCCCACAATAAGGCAATGAGAAGGCTTGGATTCGGTTTGCCTGATAGGTTTTGTAAGCCCCTGCGGGCAGAGCAGAGCATGCGCTGCAGGGCACCGAACACAGGCATGCATCAGCGCCTAAAAACCTCCTCACAATGGCGAAGAGAGGACCCGGATTCGGTTTTCCTGATTGATAGGACTTGTAAGAGCCTGTGGCAACTCTAGCAAGTAGAGCAGAGTGTGTGCCGCGGGACACCGAAGACAGGCGCGTATCAACGCTAAAAAATAAAAAGAAAGGGGGATCTGTGGGGAGCAATCCGGACTAGACTAAGTTACTCGAATTGGGACTTATTCTATGCATCTGCTCTCCCACAATATGGCGCTGGGAGAGAAGTAGGCAGCTTCCGCACAGCTGCCTCCAGTTCAACCAATTAACTGTAGGACTTGCTCCTGATTGGAGAGCAGCGTACTCAGCCGAGTTGGGATTGGCGGAGGAGGACTGTAAAGGAGGAGAGAGACGGCATGCACCAGAAACATCTATGGGGAACATCTAAGGGAACCCGTGCAGCCCCCGAGAGAACCGGCCGGCGGTGTGCCGCTCCCCTGCGGAAGTGGGGAATGCGGCCAGGGGGAACTGCCCTTCCACGGAGGTGGAAGGGATAGTAGCCAACCCGGGAAGAACCAGCAGCAAACCCGGGGAGGGCCGAGCAGACGAAAAGAACAGCGCAGGGTCCTGTGTCGTTCCTCCACGAAGAGGGGGAGCGACAAAACAACAACTATTTTATATGCTCATCATTCCGTGGGCCAAGAATTGGGCAGGATAAAGCATGCACGGCTCATCTCTGTGGGAACATGGAAGCCATCAGCTGGAGGCCCCACGATGGCTACAGGTGGCTGGGACAGCTCGGCTGGGGCCGCGTGTCTGGGACCCACATTTCTTTCCACCATGTGTCCAAGGTAGATCTTTCACTCCCGTGGCTGGCGTCTGGTGCGGGAACAAGTGCTGAGCTGGCGGCAGGTTGGGCAACTTCCTGGGAAGTTGGCTTTCCACATGGCCAGCCTGGGCTTTCTCTTAGCACAGCTGACTTGTCCATGGCAGCCGGATCCCCCCAGAGCAAACGTTTCAAGAAGGAAGAAGTGGAAACTGCCAGGCCTCCTGAAGGAAACAGAGGCAGAAGCCATGGCGCCTAGACATGAGTGGTCGTACACCATTACTTCTGCTTTGTTCTAGTCATTTAGAAGAGGGCCACTGAGTGTAACCCACGCTCAGGGGAAGGGGGATTAAGCTCCCTCTCTTGAGGAGGGGAGGAGCAAAGAGTTTATGGGACGTTAGTTTTCCAAGGCACCACCATCAGCACACAGTCCACGTCCCACTGAGCGTCAGACACCCCCTCCTCTTTCTCCCACTGCTGCAGTTTGAATGCCCCCACCGGAACTGAGGTTGGAATTTCTTCTTCACCCTGAGACAGTAAGGAGATGGAAACTTAATCCCAGTGGTCATATTTGGAGATGGATATTTGGGAGGTTAGCTAAGCTTCAAATGGAGCCCTAAGAATGGAGCCCTGCTCCAATAGGATGGTGGCTGCAAGAAGAGGAGGGAATGAGCTGGGACCTTCTATCTCACCGTGTGGGGCCTGGAACTGCCCTGGGACTCTGCAGAGTCTACGCCAGCAAGAAAGCCCCCAGCAGATACAGCTGCCAGACCATGAACTTCAGAACCATGGGGCGAATAAGCCTTATTCCTTGTACAGTACCCAGTCGGCGGCATTAAGTTATAACGACAGAGAACAGAAGGAAGCACCTGCCACCCTCTTCTCAGAATCTGTGCAGGAGCCGGCGCCGCGGCTCACTAGGCTAATCCTCCACCTTGGGGTGCCGGCACACCGCGTTCTAGTCCCGGTTGGGGCGCCGGATTCTGTCCCAGTTGCCCCTCTTCCAGGCCAGCTCTCTGCTGTGGCCAGGGAGTGCAGTGGAGGATGGCCCAAGTGCTTGGGCCCTGCACCCCATGGGAGACCAGGAGAAGCACCTGGCTCCTGCCATCAGATCAGCGTGGTGTGCCAGCCGCAGCGCGCCGGCCATGGCGGCCATTGGAGGGTGAACCAACGGCAAAGGAAGACCTTTCTCTCTCTCTCTCTCTCTCTCTCTCTCACTGTCCACTCTGCCTGTCAAAAAAAAAAAAAAAAAAAAAAAGAATCTGTGCAGGTTCCTCTCCTGGTCTCATGATGAGCAACGGAGCTGATTTCTCGTGCTTGTCTCCCCCAAACACTCCTGCCCTTGGCTTCTATCCAAGAGAGCTTGTCAGTGACTTTTTCCCAGCCCCTAGATCAGGGGTGGGTAATGTCTGGCCCATGGGCTACATAAAACCCACAAAATCATTTGGCCTGGCCCAGCCAAGACAACCTCAGGCAGGACTCAATATTCAATAAATCTATAGCCAGGGCGGGGGGGGGGGGGCAGCGCTGTGGCACAGCAGGTTAAAGCCCCAGCCTGCAGCACCAGCGTCCCAGATGGGCACCAGTTCGAGGTTCGAGTCCCAGCTGCTCTTCTTCCGATCCAGCTCTCTGCTATAGCCTGGAAAAGCAGTAGAAGATGGCCCAAGTCCTCGGGCCCCTGCTCCTGCATGGGAGACCTGGAAGAGGCTCCTGGCTCCTGGCTTCAGATCAGCACAGCTCTGGCTGTTGTGGCCATTTGGGGAGTGAACCAGAAGATGGAAGATCTCACTCTCTGTCTCTACCTCTTTCTCTGTAACTCTGTCTTTCAAATAAAATATAAAATAAAAATTTTTTAAAAATCTAAAGTGGGCTGACTGTTAAGTTGATAAATTTGCCTGGCCTGAGAATGATGTTATAAATATCCAAATGGCCTTTTGCAGGAAAAAAAAAAAGGTTCCCCACCCTTCCCTAGACAGAGCCCTCCCTTACATGAGTTCTGAAGGTGCTAATTGTTAATGAAATTCCAATTTTTCACATTAACCTTTGTATAAAGAAAATTATCTTAAATGAAAATTCTATACCCAGCCATTCTGTCCACCAAATGTGAGGCACAAGAGGAGATTCAAAGGCAAACAGAGACTCTACAACTGCTTCTTATGCACCCTTTCTGGGGACAAAAATTGAAGATGTGCTCCAACAAACTGATAAAGGAATCCAGGAAACACTTGAGAAACAGAAAACTGTGATTAAAGCAAGAGAGCTACACAACAGCCCCTAAATACAATCATCAAAAGGAGGATTGAAAGTTAGGGGGTCGAGTGCAGTGATGTGGCATAGTGGGTAAAGCCGCTGCCTGTAGTGCCAGCATCCCACATGGGCGCCAGTTCAAGTCCCGGCTGCTCCACTTCCAATCCAGTTCTCTGCTGTGGCCTGGGAAAGCAGTAGAAGATGGCCCAAGTCCTTGGGCCCCTGCACCCACGTGGGAGACCTGGAAGAAGCTCCTGGCTCTTGGCTTCGGATCAGCGCGGTGCACTGGCCGCAGCACGCCAGCCACAGCGGCCATTGGAGGGTGAACCAACGGCAAAAGGAGGACCTTTCTCTCTGTCTCTCTCACTATCCACTCTGCCTGTCAAAAAAAAAAAAAAAAGAAAAGAAAAGAAAAGAAAGCTGAATTCACTGCCGTCTCAGAAAGGGAGAGCTGTGTCATTCAAACACAAGTTCCAGAGCTCTCAGCAAAAATCACGAGGAAGGGAGGAGGAGAGAGGCGTTCCACACAAAGATTCTTGTCCTCATCGGCCTCTGTGTCCCTGACAATAGGAACTTAATTTCAAACAAGACCAAGACAGGTTATAGAAGATTCCACCAGGTATCAGCTCATTCAGCAGAAGTGCTTAAATGCGCATGTTCAAAGCTTATCGGGGTTGATTTCTTTCTGTTTATTTACAAGTATTAAAAAGTACCCATATTCTATTAATTAAAAATATTAAGGAAAGAAGTGTAAGATCAATAGTTTGAATTCTTGATTAGTTTTGCTTGGTTTGTAATAGTAGGTGTTTTCCTAGGATGTCCTTTTTTTTTTTTTTTTTTTTTTTTTTTTTTTTTTTTTTTTTAGAGAGAGATTTATTTATTTATTTGAAAGTCAGAGTTATACAGAGAGAGAAGGAGAGGCAGAGAGAGAGGTCTTCCATCGGCTGGTTCACTCCCCAGGCCACAATGACCTGAGCTCCACCAATCTGAAGCCAGGAGCCAGGAACTTCCTCCAAGTCTCCCATGCGGGTGCAGGGGCCCGAGCACTTGGGCCATCTTCTACTGCTTTCCCAGGCCATAGCAGAGAGCTGGATCAGAAATGGAGCGGCCGGGACTTGAACCAGTGCCCATGTGCGATGCCGGCACTGGAAGCAGCGGCTTGACCCACTACGCCACAGCGCCAGCCCCCAGGATGTCTTTTTAACCCTACAGTCCATTTGCCTTTCACTTCCACTGGATATTTTTCTCGGAGAACAGCCTTTTTCTGTCACTTTCTCCTGCAACAGCTGGGGCTGTGGACTGGGCTGAAGTTGGCAGCTGGGGTTCAACCCAGGTGTACAAGAGGGGTAGCAGGAAACTACATCCTTGAGCCACACTGCTGCCTCCAAGGTGTGCATTAGCAGGAAGCTGGAGTCAGGAGCCAGCGCCGGGACTCCAACCCAGCTACTCTAGTATGGGTGTACTGGGTTTGGGTTTTAAACTTTGTTTCTTCAAGTAAGCGCTGAGAGTGCGAGAGAGGCCAGGTTATCTACTTGGCCATCATAGGTGTTCTCTGATTTTCATCTGGCAGATGACAAAGTTTTATTCCGTGGAAACGTGAAGATGTGCTTATGAAGTAAAACATGGCTGAACTAAAAACATAATGTTCCTCTTCTCTCACTACTATTTCATAGCATCTTTTCAAATGTAGAAGAACTTTCTGAGGGTAAATGGATTTGGGTTTCACTTCGGTTCTTTGTTTCCTATTAAGATTCTAGTAAAATAAGTATTTTATTTTGAGGAACTGAAACAATATCTCGTAGAGATAATATTAATGATTAAATTTTATCTAAGTGCAGTATGCTTTTCTGTAATTTACAATAAAATATAATCACAAATATGTATCATTTTAAAGCCATAACACTTATTTTCAGGGGCCAACGCTGTGGCATGGTGGTTAAAGCTGCTGTCTGCAGTGCCGGCATCTCATATGGGTGCCAGTTTGAGTTCTGGCTGCTCCACTTCTGAGCCAGCTCTCTGCTATGGCCTGGGAAAGCAATAGAAGATGGTCCAAGTGCTCGGGCCCCTGCACCTGCGTGGGACACCTGGAAGAAGCTCCTGGCTCCTGACTTCGGATGGGCCCAGCTCCAGCTGTTGCGGCCATTTGGGGAGTGAACCAGCAGATGGAAGACCTCTCTCTGCCTCTTGCTCTGCCTCCGCTTCTCTGTAATTCTACCTTTCAAATAAATAAATCTTTAGAAAATACCTAAACATTTTAAAAAGAACTCTGTAGCTATTGTAAAGAATGAGGTAGACTTATGTGAAGAGATTTGAAAAATTATTAAGGAAAGAAATTTTTAAAAAACATGTTTTATTTATTTGGGAGTAGGGAAAAGAGACATAGAGATAGGGAAGTAGATATGGAAAAAGAGAAATATGCATATGTATTTATATGTGTTTATATATGCATTTGTGTGTAAATTTACATTTCAGCAATGCAAACTGATACTCAACTAAAAAAAAGTATCTGTTTCCTGGTGTAGGAAACTAGTTGGATTTACTAAGGAAGGTAAAGTATATGACAGGCCTTCAAAAAGCTCATGGAAAAATGCATATTTTGGAAAAAAAAAACTAAGCACGGATTTCCATTTTTTGAACCAAAATAAACATCTTTCAGTTCCAGTTTTCCGTGAACTTTTTGAAATACCCTCATGCTGAAATTTATGAAACATGAACTATTTTAAGGATAATTAGACAACCACACAATCTTACATGACTCGCTAACTTGAGAAGTCACAATCTCATCACCACTGAAACTGGACTCCCCTCCCTCTACAGGACCAGAAATTCTAGATATAAGCCCATCACTGAACAGGTGCCAGATATAGACTGTAAGTTTATTTTATAAACATGTAGCCATTTGTTTGAAAGACAGAATGGCACAGAGACAGGGAGAGACAGAGAGAGAAAGAGATCTTCCATTCACTAATTCAGTCTCCAAATGGTCATGATGGCCAGGGCTGGGCCAGACTGAAGCCAGGAGCCTGGAACCCCGTCAGGGTCTCCCATGTGAATGGCAGGGGTGCAGGGACTTGGGCCATCCTCCCTGTTTTCCCTGGAGCATTAGCAAGGTGCTGGATTGGAAGTGGAGCAGCCAGACTCAAACCTGCATTCCCATATGGGATGCTGGCATCACAGGCAGAGGCCTAACCCACTGCACCCCAACACCCTTTTAATGCTTTTAATGCTTTCCCACCTGCAGTGCTGTGTTATTTGAATTTGTTAAATGTATTATATAATTTATAATTTTTTAAATTATTAAAATGTATGTCTATATGATTATAGTATATCTGTATGAAAATATATAACTATTTTCATGGATCCTATATACTTGGCAACTGAAGGGTATTTTCTAATTTTTTAAAACTATAAATATTCTAGGCCAGCGCCGCGGCTCACTAGGCTAATCCTCCGCCTAGCGGCACCGGCACACCGGGTTCTAGTCCCGGTTGGGGTGCCAGATTCTGTCCCGGTTGCCCCTCTTCCAGGCCAGCTCTCTGCTGTGGCCAGGTGTCGCTCCCCCTCTTCGTGGAGGAACGACACAGGACCCTGCGCTGTTCTTTCGTCTGCTCGGCCCTCCCCGGGTTTGCTGCTGGTTCTTCCCGGGTTGGCTACTATCCCTTCCACCTCCGTGGAAGGGCAGTTCCCCCTGCCACCTTCCCCACTTCCGCAGGGGAGCGGCACACCGCCGGCCGGCTTTCTCGGGGGCTGCACAGGTGTTCCTTCAGTTAGATGTTCCCCTTAGATGTTCCTGGTGCATGCCGTCTCTCTCCTCCTTTATAGTCCTCCTCCGCCAATCCCAACTCGGCTGCCCACACGCCGAGTACGCTGCTCTCCAATCAGGAGCAAGTCCTACAGTTCATTGGTTGAACTGGAGGCAGCTGTGCGGAAGCTGTTTACTTCTCTCCCAGCGCCATATTGTGGGAGAGCAGATGCATAGAATAAGTCTTAATTCTAGTAACTCAGTCTAGTCCGGTTTGCTCCCCACAGCCAGGGAGTGCAGTGGAGGATGGCCCAGGTACTTGGGCCCTGCACCCCATGGGAGACCAGGAGAAGTACCTGGCTCCTGGCTCCTGCCATCGGATCAGCGTGGTGCGCCGGCCGCAGCGCGCTGGCCGCGGCGGCCATTGGAGGGTGAACCAACGGCAAAGGAAGATCTTTCTCTCTGTCTCTCTCTCTCACTGTCCACTCTGCCTGTCAAAAAAAAAAAAACTATAAACATTCTTGTACATAAATCTTTGTTCATCTTTCCACTTGATTCTTATTGGAATTCATCCAAGGGGAAAAGGGAGGGCAATATATTAGTTAACAATATATTTACACAGATAAAGTAAAAATCATATTAGAAAACACTCTCCCTTCTATAATTTTTCTCCTTTCACTAGTCTCAGACCAGGTCTGAAGATCAAACAAACATACAAGCTCCATTCCGGTTGCTACTGCCCAGGCTGGCCTCTAACTAGGACATGGACCTTGACCCTGACCTCAAGGAACTCACAGCCTAGAGGAGAAAACAGACATGAACAACTGACAAATAGCACCTGGAAGCACAGTGTAGAAGTAGTATACAAGGGGCCAGCGCTGTGGCGTAGCAGGTAAAGCTCCCTGCAAGTGCCAGCATCCCATAGGGGATGGGCCCTTGGGCCCCTGCACCTGCATGGGAGACCCAGAGGAGGCTCCTGGCTCCTGGCTTTGGATCAGCACAGCTCCAGTCATTGCAGACAGTTGGGGAATGAACCAGCAGATGGAAGACCTCTGTGTGTGTGTGTGTGTGTGTGTGTGTGTGTAACTCTGACTTTCAAATAAATAAATAAATCTTAAAAAAAGGAAATTGGCTAAGTCTATGACATAGAGCATCTTATTTAATCACCCCATGAACAAACCACTATCATTCCCACTTTACACAAGGGAATGCTAAGGCTCAGAGAGGTTGAGTATGTTTCTGATAGTCGTGTAGTCTTTAATTGGAGAGCCAAGTCTTGAACCCAGGTCCATTTGATTCCAGGATCCATTCTTTTGGCTGATACAGATCTCCTAAAGGTGTTCGTTGATAGAACAGAAGGAATGCCTACGAATTCCTTGTCTCGGTTTCTGCATTTGTGAAAAGATTTCATGATGATGAAGGTAAATATAGCCTATAAAACACCTTCAAAATGCTTGACAGGTAACAGCCATTTAACACACCCCATATACCCATTGTTGGTTGAGGGCATACCCAGAAATCTGAGATGGCCCAAACAGAGGTGTGTTAGAACTTCTAGCCACATTCTTGCTACAAAAAGCCACACAAATTTATTAAGATGTTTTTCCTTGTTATTTATTTTTTTTGTTATTTGAGAGGCAGAGAGAGGAGAGAGAAAGAGAGAGAGAGAGAGAGAGAGAGAGAGAGAGAGAAGACAAACACACAGAGCTCCCATTTGCTAGTTCACTCCCCAAATGTCCACAATGGCCAGGGCTGGGCCCAGAGCCAGGAGCTGGCAACTCAGTCCAGGTCTCCCACATAGGTGGCAGAATCCAACCACGTGGTCATCACCCACTGTCTCCCAGGGTCTGCGTTGAAGGAAGGCTGGAGCCGGGGATTGAACCCAGGCAACTCCAATACAAGATGCAGGCTCCTTAACCAGTGACTCCACTCCTAGGCCAAATGCCTGCCCCCTTGTAAGATTTCTTTTTTTTTTAATTTGACAGATAGAGTTAGACAGTGAGAGCAAGAGACAGAGAGAAAGGTCTTCCTTCCGCTGGTTCACTCCCCAAATGCCCGCCACAGCCAGCACTGCGCCAGTCCGAAGCCAGGAGCCAGGAGCTTCCTCCTGGTCTCCCCTGCGGGTGCAGGGGCCCGAGCACTTGGGCCATCCTCCACTGCCTTCCCGGGCCACAGCAGAGAGCTGGACTGGAAGAGGAGCCTGGCGCCCATATGGGATGCCAGCGCTGCAAGCAGAGGATTAACCAAGTGAGCCACGGTGCCAGCCCAAGATTTTTAATAAGTTATAAATATTACCAGTTCAGGAGATCTCATATAAAAATAGGAATTCCCAGTTTCTTTTGACAAATTGAAAGCTCTAACATCACTTGGTGCATATTCTACAGTGTCAGCAATGAGTGGAATGGAGAACCCCCACACCCGGGCTAGACAGAGCAGGTGCCTTCAGTGAGTGGGTATGTGCCAGTCTCCACCACTTCCCACTGTTCCCCAACATGGAGACCAATGAGTTGGCTGCCAATAACGTGACTCTTGTATCCTGCTTCTTCCTGGTGCCTGGTGCTTCTGAGAAATCCTTGGCACTCCTTAACTTGTGGCAGCCCAACTCCAAACCCTGCCTCTGTCTTCACGTGTTGTCTTCCTCTGTATTGCCAAATCCCCCTCTCTATAAGAACACCAGCCAGTGGGTTTAGGGCCCGCCCTAATCCAGTATGGTTCCATTTTGACTTGATTACATCTTCAAAGCCTCTACCTAAAATCCCCAATTCAATTCACAAGTGCTGGGGTTAGGACTTTACCAGATCTTTAGAGGAGAGTCAATCAACCTACTAGCAACTCCCTTATCCATCACTCACCTTCAATAGTTACCATTGTTAAGGACCAAACGTTTGTCCCCTCTCAAACTCACTTTGGAATTTAACTGGCACTAGAACAGTATCAAGAGGTGAGACTTTTTTTTAAAGGTTTATTTATTTATTTATTTGAAAGGCAGAGTTACAAAGAGGCAGAGGCAGAGGTAGAAAGAGAAGAAAGATCTTCCATCCGATGGTTCACTCCCCAGATAGCTACAACAGCCGGAGCTGCGCTGATCTGAAGTCAGGAGCCAGGAGCTTCTTCCGGGTCTCCCACACAGGTGCAGGGGCCCAAGGACTTGGGCCATCTTCCACTGCTTTCCCAGGCCATTAAGCAGGGAGCTGGAGCAGAAGTGGAGCAGCTGGGACTTGAACCGGAAGCCATAAGGGATGCTGCAACTGAAGGTGGCGGCTTTACCTACTACACCACAGTGCTAACCCCAAGAGGTGGGACTGATTCCTCGTAAAAGGACCAGTTCAGTCTCCTTTTGTCTTTCTCACTCTCTTTTCCCTTTGCTACTTGATGCCTTCCACCATTTTACAACCCAGCGAGAAGATCTCCAGATGTCTCAGCCCAGAAATGGGGGAAAGAAATTCCTGTTCATTATAAACTGCCCAGACTCAGGCATTCTAACATACAAAACAAAGATACAGTATTGTCAAATTTCTCTTATCTATACCTCCCAACCTTTATGTTTTACCATACTGTTGTTGGTAAAACATCTACTATTGTTGAGGTGATTATGCCCTAAAATTCACCCATGGTAATTAGACAATTCAGTGTACTTATAAGTTGCTGAAAGTTCAATGTTGGGGCCGGCGCTGTGGCATAGTGGGTAAAGCCAGTGCCAACAGTGCCAGCATCCCATATGGGTGCGGGTTGGCATCTCAGCTGCTCCACTTGCAACACAGCTCTCTACTGTGGCCTGGGAAAGCGGTAGAAGATGGCTCAAGTCCTTGGGCCCCTTCACCCGCGTGGGACACCTGGAAGAAGCTCCTGGCTCCTGGCTTCAGATTGGTGCAGCTCTGGCCATTGTGGACATCTGGGGAGTGAACCAGCAGATGGAAGACTCCTCTCTCTCTCTCTCTCTCTCTCTCTCTCTCTCTCTCCCTCCCTCCCTCCCTCCCTCTCTCTCTCTCCCTCTCTCTCTCTCTGCCTCTGCCTCTCTGTAATTATGCCTTTCAAATAAATAAATAAATCTTTAAAAAAAAAAAGTTAGGGGCCATTGCTGTGGATCAGCGGATTAAAGCCTCCGCCTGCAGTGCCGGCATCCCAACTGGGCACTGGTTCGAGTCCTGGCTGCTCCACTTCCAATCCAGCTCTCTGCTATGGCCTGGGAAAAGCAGGAGAAGATGGCCCAAGTCCTTGGGCCCCTGCACCCATGTTGGAGACCTGAAAGAAGCTCCTGGTTCCTGGCTTTGGATCAGCTCAGCTCTGACTGTTACGGTCATTTGGGGAGTGAACCAGCAGATGGAAGGCCTCTCTCTCTGGCTTTACCTCTCTCTGTAACTCTCCCTTTCAAATAAAATAAAATAATTCTTTTTTTTTAAAGTTAAATGCTGGATTTTTTTTTTGAGAGGCAGAGAGAGAGAGACCAATAATTCCATTGTTGATCCTCTCCCCAAATGCCTACAACAGTCAGGATTGGGTCAGGGTAAGCGGCAAAGACACTGACCTGCTTATACCTCCCTGTCCTCGGCCCTACGGAGAAGTGGAATCACACCACCATTTGTGTCTGCCTACTTTCACTTAATATCGGTGTTTTCAAGGGTCAGCCATGAAAATAACCCTTTCATTGCTAGATAATATTCCATTTGTTAATGTTCCATTGTTTACCATGCTGAATTATATTACAAGACATGCTGAATAATATTCCATTGTACACCGCTTTTTGTTTACTCATCGACCATCTGTTGGACACATGGATCTATTGTGTATAATTCAGCTATAAACATTCAGGTTCAAGTTTTTGTGTAGGTAGATGTGTCATTCCTCTTAGGTACACACCTAGGAGTATAATTGCTGTGCCGTGTAGTGATAGGGTTAACGACCACTGGTTTCCATTAGGTTTACTAATGTTTTTTATATAATTTTTTAAAGATTTATTTATTTATCTGAAAGAGTTACAGAGAGGCAGAGGCAGAGAGAGAGGAAGAGAGAGAGAGAGAGAGAGAGAGAGGTCTTCCATCTGCTGGTTCACTCTCCAAATGGCTGCAACAGCTGGAGCTGTGCCGATCCAAAGCCAGGAGCCAGGAGCTTCTTCCGGGTCTCCCACATGGGTGAAGGAGCCCAAACACTTGGGCCATCTTCTACCGCTTTCCCAGGTAATAGCAGAGAGCTGGATGGGAAGTGAAGCAGCCAGGACTCAAACTGGTGCCCATATGGGATGCCAGCACTGCAGGCAGCAGCTTTACCTGCTAAGCCACAACGCCGACCCCATGCAATTTTTTTAAAACATTTATTTATTTATTTGAGAGGTATAGTTACAGAGAGAGAGAGGGGGAGAGGGAGAGGGAGAGGGAGAGGGAGAGGGAGAGGGAGAGGGAGAGGGAGAGGGAGAGGGAGAGGGAGAGGGAGAGGGAGAGGGAGAGGGAGAGAGAAGGGTCTTCCATCCGTTGGTTCACTCCCCAACTGGCCAAAATGGCTGGAGCTGTGCCAATCCAAAGCCAGGAACCAGGAGCTTCTTCCCACTCTCCCACATGGGTGCAGGGGCCCAAAGACTTGGGCCATCTTCCACTGTTTTCCCAGGCCATAGCAGAGAGCTGGATTGGAAGTGGAGCAGCCAGGGCTAGAACCGGCACCCATATGGGATTCCGACACTTCATGCCAGGGCGTTAACCCTCTGTGCCACAGCACCGGCCCCCCTATGCAATTTTAAAAGTTGCATTTTCCTCTGGAATGCCCTTGGCACTTTTGTTAAGAATCAACTGGGACCCATGCCATGGCTCAGTAGGTTAATCCTCCGCCTGGGGTGCCAGCATCCCAGGGCACCGGTTCTAATCCCGGCTGCTCCTCTTCCAGTCCAGCTCTCTGCTGTGGCCTGAGAAGGCAGTGGAGGTTGGCCCAAGTGCTTGGGCCCCTGCACCTGCATGGGAGACCAGGAGGGAGCACCTGTTTCCTGGTTTCAGATCGGCATAGCTCTGGCAGTTGCGGCCATTTTGGGAGTGAACCAACAGAAAGAAGACCTTTCTCTCTGTCTCTCCCTCTCACTATCTGTAACTCTACCTCTCAAATAAATAAATAAAATTTTTTTAAAAAAAATCAATTGTCATAAACACATGGGTCTATTTCTGGAATCTTCGATTGCAGCCTATTGTTCTATATGTTGTTTCTTATGCCAGGACCACCCTCTTTTGATTCATGTTACTTTGTAATAAGGTTTGAAATGGGGAAGTGTGAGTCTTCCAACTTTGTTCTTTTTTTTTTTTTTTTTTTTTTGGGACAGGCAGAGTTAGACAGTGAGAGAGAGAGAGACAGAGAGAAAGGTCTTCCTTCCGTTGGTCCACCCCCAAAATGGCCGCTATGTCTGACACGCTGTGCTGATCCGAAGCCAGGAACCAGGTACTTCTCCTGGTCTCCCATGGGGTGCAGGGCCCAAGCACTTGGGCCATCCTCCACTGCACTCCCGGGCCACAGCAGAGAGCTAGACTGGAAGAGGAGCAACTGGGACAGAATCCGGCACCCCAAGCGGGACTAGAACCCAGTGTGCCGGTGCCACAGGCGGAGGATTAGCCTAGTGAGCCACAGCGCTGGCCAACTTTGTTCTTTTTCAAGATTATTTTGGTTGCTCTGGGTCCTTTGCAATTATGTGCAAAATTTGAAATCAGTTTGCTGCTTTCTACAAAGAAAGTTGCAATTCTGAATCTTTGGGTCTATACCATAGAACATATGAATCTGCAGATGTGGAGAGTATCACCTTCAACAGTGTTGTTCCCAGAGAGGGGGAGGGGGAGGGTGGAGGAGGGGAAGGAGGAGGGAGAGGGAGGGAGGTCTTTCATCTGCTGGTTCACTCCCCAATTGGCCGCAGTGCCACAGTTTCGCTGATTCGAAGCCAGGATCCAGGAGTTCCTTCTGGGTCTCCCATGTGGGTGCAGAGGCCCTGGGACCTGAGCCATCTTCCACTGCTTTCCCAGGCCGTAGCAGAGAGCTGGATTGGAAGTGGAGCAGCTGGGTCTCGAACTGGTGCCGACATGGGATGCCAGCACTTCAGGCCAGGGCTTTAACCCACTGGGCCACAGTGCCAGCCCCCTAGGATATCCTGCATACATCTCTCATCTCTCATCAGCAAATATAGTTTTTCTTTTTTCCTTTGGAATCCAGTTCTTTTTCTTGCCTGATTTTCCTGGCTCAAACCTACAATGCAATGTTGTGACTCTAACAGTGTCCAAAGCAGGAAATTGACAATGCAGCAATTTAGAGCTCATTCTGATTTCCAGTCTCGTGTGTGTGTGTGCACTTTGTGTGTGTGCATCCGTGCACATGCGTAGGTCTATGCAGTTTATCACATGTGTAGTTTCATATACCCACAGTGAAGATAACTGGAACATCACAAGACTCCCTGATGCCAGGGTTTGTAGCCACACCTCCCTCCTCCCCGCCCCTAACCCCCAGCCACCTCTGATCTGCTCCCTCTGTTCAATGACAGATGTCACAGAAATAGAATCATGTCCCCACGTCCCCTTTTGAGGTTGTCCTTTTTCACTGGGCAGTCCTTTCTTGAGGCTGATGTGAATGAGTGCACGCAGCAATAACTTGTTTCTTTCTCTTTCTTAGTAAGAGTCCCTGTATACCCACAACACACTTTGCTGGAACACTCATCAGCTGAAGGGCATTTGGGACTTTCGTGAGCCAAGACATCATGGACATTTGTGCAAGAAACATGGACGTGTTTCTGCAAGAAAGTAAGTTTTAACTTCTTGGGGATATATGCCTAAGGAAGTAACTGTTGGGTTTTGTGGTTTTAAAAGTCCATTTTGGGTGCCAGCCTTGTGGCGCAGCTGATTCAGCTGCAACTTGCAACACCTGGCATCTAATCCGAGCACCAGTTCAAGTTCTGGCTGCTCTGCTACCAACCCAGCTCTCTGTCTTTGCTCCTGGGAAGGCAGAGGAAATGGCCCAAGTGGTTGGGCCTTTGCCATCCATGCGGGAGACCCAGATGGAGTTCCAAGCTCCTGGCTTCAGCCTAACCCAAGCCGTGCCATTGCAGCCATTTGGGGAGTGAACCAGCCAGTGGAAGATTCTCTCTCTCTCTCTCTCTCTCTAACTCTGTCTTCCAAATAAATAAATCAATCTCTTTTAAAAGTCCACTTAAGGTTCTAAAAGAAGCTACCAAGCTATTTTCCAAGGGGACTGTACCGTTTATACTCCCACCAGCAGCAGATCCAGTGCCTGCCCCTGCTCACCAGCATACCATTTCGTGTTTTCACTGTTATTTAGTCATTCTCATGCATGTGGACCTCACTGTGGTTTTCATTTGCTTTTCTCTACCGGCGAATGATGTTGAACATATTTTCCACCTGATATACTCCCGTTGGTAAAATGTCTGTGAATTTCTTTTGCCCATTTTCTAATTCAATTGATGGGTTTTTTAATGTTCAGTTCTGTGTAAGTTTTCTTTATGTATTCTAGATACTATTCCTTTGTCCGATATGTGCTTTTCAAATGTTTACTACAAATCTGTAATTTGTACTTTCATCTTCTTATCAGTCATCCAAAAAGTAAAATTCTTGAAATCTGATGAGGTCCAATATATCAATTTTTCCTTTTAACCACCATGCTTTTTAATGTCAAATCTAAAAACTCTTTGCCTAGTCCTAAGTCCCAAACATGTTCTGTTTTTCTAGATGTACCATTTTGAGTTCATTTTTCCTTTTATTGTTATTATCTCTAACTGACCTAAAAATTGTACATATTTATGGGATGCTACATGATGTTTTGGTATCCCTGTATTCTCTGTGATGTTCAAATCATGGTAAGTACATCTATCTCTTTGCGCCATGGTGCAGTAGGGTAATCTTCCGCCTGCAGTGCCAGCATCCCATATGTGCACCGGTCCTAGTACTGGTTGCTCCACTTCCAATCCAGCTCTCTGCTATGGCCTGGGAAAGCAGTAGAAGATGGCCCACGTCCTTGGGCCCCTGCACCCATGTGGGAGACCAGGAAGATGCTCCTGGCTTCAGATCTGCGCAGCTCCAGCCATTGTGGCCATCTGGGGAGTGAACCAACAGAAGGAAGACCTTTCTCTCTGTCTCTCCCTCTCACTGTCTATAACTCTCTCTCAAATAAATAATCTTAAAAAGAGAGAGAGAGAGAGAGAGATCCTCATTCATTCTCCCAAATAGCTCATTCATTCTCCCAAATGGCTGCAGACCAGGGCTGAAGCTGGAGCAGGAACTCAGCTCCAGGTCTCCAGATGAGTGGCAGACACTCAAGCACTTGAGGCAGCAGGTGCACATTGGCAGGGAGCTGGAGTCGGGAGCAGAGCCAAGACTGAACCCAAGCACCCTGATATGGAAACTGGGCACCTTAAGCAGCCGCGCCTAAGGATCCTTCAATTGCTTTTGCTCTTGGGTCAAAAGTTAGCTGGGCGGATTTGGTGGCCCTGTTTCTAGGTTCTCCATTCTGTTCCACTGAGTGGTGTGACGAGCCCTCCACCAGTTCCTGCAGCTACATGGGAAGCCTTAACATTGGGTAGAGGGATTCTTCCCGCTTTGTTCATTTTTACAATTGTTTTGTTTATTCTAGGGTCTTTCCAATTCCATATAAATTTTTGAATAAGTTTTTTACTGTGTCCAAAAAAATAAATAAATAAAATTGCCAAGATCTTGGTAGGAATTTTGCTTCAATTGTAAGTGAATTTAGGGGAAACTGACACATTAACTGTGCTGGATCACCCAGCCTGTGAAGATGGGTTAGGATTCCCTTATTCTTTCCTCAAAAATTCATTTTCATCGGACAGGTACTAATGCTACTTTCTAGACTTATACCTACATAGAGCATTTTAAAGGTAATGACTGATTGCACTGTGTTAATCTATCTGTATTTGCTATCTGGATAATACTAGCCTCATGACATGAATTAGGAAGCAATCCCATCGCTTCCCTATTCTGGAAGACATTGTCTAAAACTGATTTTAATCATTCTTTGAAGGTTAGGTAAAATTCTCAGGTGAAATCATCAGGGCCTGGAGTTTAGTAAGGACTTTTGAAAACTTTTAAATTGCAAATTCAGCTTCTTCAGTAGTTGTAATTAAGGTTATCTATTTCACCTTTGCTGAGTTTTTGTGGTTTACAGGTCAAGGAATTGGTCCATTTATTCATTTTTTAAAGATTTATTTTGCTTAATTATTTATTTGATAGGTAGAGTTACAGACAGTGAGAGAGACAGAGAGACAGAGAGAGAGAGAGAGAGATCTTCCGTTGGTTCACTCCCCAAATGGCTGCACCGGCTGGAGCTGCACCAATCCAAAGCCAGGAGCTAGGAGTTTCTTACTGGTCTCCCATGTGGGTGCAGGGCCCAAGCACTTGGGCCATTCCCCACTGCCCTCCCGGGCCACAGCAGAGAGCTGGACTGGAAGAGGATTAACCTAGTGCACCACGGTGCCAGCCCCAAGATTTATTTATTTACTTGAAAGAGTTACATTGAGAAAGAAGGAGAGGGAGAGAGAGAGAGAGAGAGGTCCTCCATCCTCTGGTTCACTCCCCAATTGGCCGCAATGGCTGGAGCTATGCCAGTCCAAAGCTAGGAGCTTCTTTCAGGTCTCCCAGGTGGGTGCAGGGGCCCAAGGATTTGGGCCATCTTCTACTGCTTTCCCAGGCCACAGCAGAGAGCTGGATTGGAAGTGGAGCAGCCAGGACTCGAAAGGGCGCCCATGTGGGATGCTGGCACTGCAGGCAGCGGCTGTACCCGCTAACGGCTTTATCCACAGCGCCGGCCCCGGTCCATTTCTTCTAAGTGCAGCAGTGTAAAGTTATTTGTAGTGTTCCTTATTATCCCTTTAATAGCCACATAATCCACTGTCAAATATTGGTGATTTCTTTCTTTGTCAGTCTTGTTAAAGATTTGTCGATTTATTTTTCCCCCAAGAAAACAATTTTTATTTCATTGATTTTTTTTTCCATTTTCAATTTCATTAATTCTCAATATTATTCTTGTTTTCTTTGTTCTGCTTGCTTTGTGTTTATCTTTCTCCTCTTTTTCTGGTGTCTTGAGGTAGAAATTTAGATTATTTATTTTAACTACTTGCTATTTTGTAATAGAAACATCTTAATGCTATGAATTGTCCTCTTGGCACTGCATTAGCTACATTCCCTTTGTGTTTTCATTTTCATCCAGGTTCTTAATTTGTTTACTTTGCTGTTATATTTTTACTTAACTCATGGATTAATTTAAAATGTGTTAATAGGGACCAGCATTGTGATGTAGCAGATAAAGCCGCCACCTGCTCTGCCGGGATCCCATATGGATGCCAGTTGTTGTCCTGGCTGCTCCACTTCCAATCCAGCCCCCTGCTAACGGTCCAGGAAAGCAGCATAAGATGGCCCAAGTGCTTGGGTCCCTGCACCCATGTGAAACACCCAGATGAAGCTTCTGGCTCCTGGCTTCAGCCTGGCCCAGCCCTGGGTGTTATGGCCATTTGGGGAATGAACCAGCAGGTGGAAAATCTCTCTCTCTCTCTCTCTCTCTCTCTCTGTCTCTCTGACTCTTTACATAATTCTAACTTTCAAATAAATAATTAAGAAAAAGTTGTGTTAGCATCCAAGTGTTTGGAGACCTCCTTGTTGTCTTTCTATCATTGGTTTCTAGTCTGATCCATTATCATCAGAATAAATATGTGATATGATTTCAGTTTTTAAACAACTTTTTAAGGTTTATTTTATTATCCAGAACACTGTGTTTCTTGGTGAATGTTCCTTGGATGCTTGAAAAGAATACGTATCCTGCTGTTGTTAAGCGGAACTTTCTATAAATGTCCATTATATTCCTTTATTTAATGGTGTTGCTAAGTTCTTGTATATCTTTGCTGATTTTTGGCCAAGAAGTTCTACAAGTTAATAAGAATTAGATGGCAAAGTTCTCAAATATAACTGGGAATTTGTCTATTTTGTTGGGTTGCGGTTATATATTTTGAAACTCTAATATTTGATGCATACACATTTAGGATTTCGACACCTTCTTGGTGGATTGATCCTTGTAACCTTAGATAATGTCCTTCCTTGTTCCTAAGTAATTTCTTGCCCTGATGCCTGCTTTGTTTGCCATTAATATAGTCATCCCTGCCTTTTTAAATTGAATACTTGTATGATATATCTTCCATAATGATACTTTCAATCTATGTCATTATATATGAAATGAACTGCCTGTAAACAGTATATATATGGATATAATTTTTGTGCACTGAGCCAATCTCTGTCTTTTAATTGTATATTTAGATCATTCACATTTAGAGTAGCTATTGATATATTGACTCAAGTCTGTATTTTATTGTATATTTTCTGTTTTGTCCCTTCTGTTTCTTCTGCTTTACCTTTGTGTGGGTGACTTACACATTTTTTAGAATTGTAGTTTGACCACTTATCCAGCGTTTTTTACTGTATTGCTTTGTATAGAGTGCTTAGTGATTGTTCTAGTTTTTACCATATAACTCAATAATTTATCACAGCCTGGGGTGTCAATATTTTCCCATTTTGAAATTATACTTTCTCTTTAGGTCCCTTTACCCTCCAACTTTTGAAATTTAATTGTCTTAAATATTTCCCCTCTCCATATTGTGCACCACTTTCAGATGATAGCTTTTGCTTCAACCATAGAATGTAATTTAAAAATCCTGACGGATAACTTAATTCTTTTTTTCAAAGATTTTTATTTATTTATTTATCTAAAAGTCAGGCCGGCGCCGCGGCTCACTAGGCTAATCCTCTGCCTAGCGGCGCCGGCACACTGGGTTCTAGTCCCGGTCGGGGCGCCGGATTCTGTCCCGGTTGCCCCTCTTCCAGGCCAGCCCTCTGCTGTGGCCAGGGAGTGCAGTGGAGGATGGCCCAAGTGCTTGGGCCCTGCACCCCATGGGAGACCAGGAAAAGCACCTGGCTCCTGGCTCCTGGCTCCTGCCATCGGATCAGCGCAGTGCGCCGGCCGCAGCACACCGGCCGCGGCGGCCATTGGAGGGTGAACCAACAGCAAAGGAAGACCTTTCTCTCTGTCTCTCTCTCTCACTGTCCACTCTGCCTGTCAAAAAAAAAAAGTCAGAGTTACACAGAGAAAGAAAGAGAAGCAGAGAGAGAGGTCTTCCATCCGCTGGTTCACTCCCCAGATGGCTTCAACGGCTGGAACTGCGCCGATCCGAAGCCAGGAGCCAGAAGCTTCTTCTGGGTCTCCCATGTGGGTACAGGGGCCCAAGGACTTGAGCCATCTTCTACTGCTTTCCCAGGCCACAACAGAGAGTTGGATCAGAAGTGGAGCAGCCGGGACTCGAACCTGCACCCATATGGGATGCCAGCACTGCAGGCAGCGGCTTTACCCGCTACGCCACAGCACCGGCCCCAGCCATATTTTAATGGTAAGTCTTCCAGCAGTAAATTCTCTTCCTTTTCATTCATGGAAGAGTGGCATCATTTTCCCTTTTATTCCTGAAAGATGGTTTCACTGGACACAGGATTTGAGGTTGACAGTTTTCTTCCAACACGTGGAAAGTGTTGTACCATTTCCCTCCTGTCTCCATGGTTTCAGATGAAAAATCCACTGTCATTCAACTTGGCATTCTGTTTATAGGCAACGTGTTATTTTCCTCCAACTGCTCTCAATGTTTCTTTGCTTTTGGTTTTTAGAAGCTTGTGGTGTGTCTTGATGTGGGCTTCTTGCATCTATATATTCACGTTGTTTTTAACCAAATTGGAGAAGCGTTACCATTATTTTACTTGAAATACATTTTCACTACACCATTATTTCTCTTCCACTGCTGGAAATCCAACCACATGGATGTTACAGCTTTGGTTACTGTCTCACAGGTCCATCCGTCTTGTGTTCATTTTTTAGTGTTTTTCCCTCTGTTATTAAATAAATTTCTATTGATCTGTCTTCAGTTTTACCAATTCTATTCTGCCATCTCCACTCCAATATTGAGTCCACCAAGTCAGGTGTTTATTTTGGTTGTGTTTGTCAGTTCTGTAAATTCTATTTGGTCCTGTTTTATAAATTCTGTTTCTTTGTTGAGAATTCCCATTTTGACCTTTATTTCAGGAGGATTTGTGATTATCATGGAAGCATTTTATGAAGGCCACTTGGAAATCCTTATCAGATAATCCCAACATCTAATTCCTCTACATGCTGGTATCTGCTGGGTGCATCTTCTCATTTACATTGTCATTTTCTTGATTCTTGCAGAAATGTCATGAATTTTAAGAAATTCTTGATGCTATTGAGCAGGCCGTCACCCTGTTCAGGTGTAAGCCCTGGCCAACTGCTGTGAGCTTTGTTTCCAAGGAAAACTTAGGCTTCTGAACGCCTGCGACGCTAATCTGATTTTTTTTCATTCTCCCAATGATGCTCAATCCCTTCTAGTGGCACATTCAGCGGAAGAAGTGCTGGCTTGTATCATCTGCTGAGGATCTCTTGATGGGGGCGGTGGCTGGCAGAAGACACTAGGTTTGGGTCTCCCTAAGCTACTGGGTGGAGAGCACGGAGACAGGAATTTGCTGCGGTTGCCACTGTGGCTACACCGAACCACCTGCCAGTGCTCCAGCTGTGGAATGGAGGCTGTGATGGCCCGAGTTCCACCGCTGCTGGCTGCAGATGGGACGGGGGCTTACAAGTGAAGCCTCAGATGCTTGCATTACCAGTTCTCACTCAGCCTAGGAAACAACGGCCCGGAAGACATCGCGAGTTCGGAGGGTGCTGTGATGTGTCTCCCTAAGCTCATGCTGCCATGGAACCCTCACTGTGGGGTGTTCAGGGGCTAGAAACTGAATCTCGCTAGGCTGTTTTTGTTTAGAGGCGGGGTCTTGGGGAGGCTATCAGGTCTTGAGAAGGTCATTGTGGTGGCGTCCCCATGGCTGAATCCTGGTGGCTTTATAAAAACATGGGGAGAGGGGCCAGTGTTGTAGTACAGCAGGTTAAGCCTCTGCTTATGATGTTGGCATCCAATACTGGAGTGCCAGTTCAAGTCCCGGCTGCTCCACTTCTGACCCAGCAATCTGCTGATGAACCTGGGAAAACACTGGAGGATGGCCCAAGGACTTGGACTCCTGATACCCCATGTGAGAGACCCGGAAGAAGCTCCTGGCTTAAGATCAGCACAGCTCTGGTCGCTGCAGCCAATTGGGGAGTGAACCAGAAGATGGAAGACCTCTCTTTCTCTCTCTCTGCCTCCTCTCTCTGTATAACTCTGGCTTTCAAATAAATAAATCTTTAAAAAAAAAAAAAGAAAAAGAAAAAATATTCGTCTTCAAACCACCACAAAAATCACTCATGAACATCAAGGCTGCTTTGGGGAACCAGCCCTACAGCTTACTGACACAATGAAGCTTTGTCTGTCCTGCCTAACAGTGTGCTAGATAGAAACAAGCTCCCCAGTGAGCAAGGGTCGTGTCCGGGGAAGAATGTTCTAGAATGGGTCTCAGCTGCTGTCACCTCCCCACATTGCCGGCCACAGTGATGATTCTGAAAGCAGCCCGGGTACACAGGAGAGGAGCACGTGGGAACCGTGCGTCTCCCTGACGTGCTCCCGTGCCTGCCTCCTGCGTGTGGACGCGCTGATGGGATCATCTGTTTACCTGTTTGCTTACTTACAACTTCCTGCCTGCAGAACTGCACCTGTCTGGTGACTCAGTTGTGCGCCTACCCACTCACCTGTTTGTGTGCGCTCTACTTAAAGGCTGGCCCGGCGGTTCGGACGCCCAGCTGCTGCTGCTGGGGCACTTGGGTTTCATCCCCTAGCTTCAGCTCCAGACTCCTTCTTCCCGCCAGTGCGGACTCTGGGAAGCAGCAGTGACCCTCCAGGAGCGGGGTTTCAAACGCCCATGTGGGAGACGTGGACTGCATTCCCAGAGCCCCCGGCTTCAGCCCCAGCCCAGTCCCTGCCCGCCCCAGTCATTGCAGGCACCTGGAGTGTGAACCAGTGGATGGGATCTCTCTCCCTCTCTCTCCTCCTGTCTCGCTCTCCCTCTTCCCCTCCCCTCCCTCCCCCTCCCACTTCCCTTCTCCCTTTCCCTCCCCTTTCCCTCCCCTCGTCCCCTCCCTCTCCTTCTCCCTCTCCCTCCCCCATCTAGGCCTCTCAAAAAAATTCTAAAAATGTAATGCTCCATCCCCCTGCCTCTTTGCACATGTATCTTTTTTTTTTTTTTTGACAGGCAGAGTTAGACAGTGAGAGAGAGAGAGAGAGAGAGAGAGAGAGAGAGAAAGGTCTTCCTTCCCTTGGTTCACCCCCCAAATGGCTGCCACTGCCGGCGCTGAGCCGATCTGAAGCCAGGAGCCAGGTGCTTCCTCCTGGTCTTGTGCAGGGACCCAAGCACTTGGGCCATCCTCCACTGCCTTCCCGGACCACAGCAGAGAGCTGGAATGGAAGAGGAGCAACGGGGACTAGAACCCAGAGCCCATATGGGATGCCGGCACCGCAGGCAGAGGATTAACCAAGTGAGCCACGGCGCCGGCCCCTGCACGTGTATCTCCTAAATGCAAACACAATCACACGCTCACTTGCTTCTCAGCCTGTCCTGTTACACATGCTTACTCTCTTACCACCGTTTTTCCAGCTCCAGCCCCAGTGCAGATCCTGGGAGGCAGTGGTGATGGCTGAGTTAATTGGGTTTTTACACACACACACACACACACACAAAGAGGACCTGAATTGCATTCCCAGATCCTGGCACTGGCCCCAGCCCAGTCCCAGCCAGTGTGGGCATTTGGAGAGAGAACCAACTCCGTCCTGGCTGCATGTGTGTATGTGTGTGGACATGTGTGTGTGTGATTTGCCTCTTGATTTTTATGTATTTGTTTTCATGTATCTGAAAGACAACAAGAGAGAGCAACACTTCCCAGATGTCCACAACAGTCAAGCTGGGCCAGGCAGGCCCAAACCAGAACTCAATCCGGGTTTCCCACGTGGGTGGTGGAGACCCGAGTACTTGAGGCATCACCACAGCCTCCCAGAGTGTGCATTAGCAGGAAGCTGGATCGGAACCAGAGGTGGAACTCAATCCCAGGCACTCTGATATGGGACGCATCTCTGTTGCACCAAATGATCACCCCGATTTGATTTATTTTTACAATTTAGTTTTTATTCATCTGAAAGGCAGAGTTAAGGGGAGAAGGGGGAAACAGAGAGAGACAGGTCTTCCATCCACTGGTTTACTTCCCAAATGGCCACGATGGTCAAGGCTGGGCCAGGCCAAAGCCAGACAGTTCTTCGGGGTCTCTCACATGGGTGCACAGGCCCAAACACATGGGTCATCCTCTGCTGCTTTCCCAGATGCATTAGCAGGGAGCGGGATTGGAAGTGGAACAGCTGGGACTTGAACCAGCGCCCGTATGGAATGCTGGCAACACAGGTGGCAGCTCAACCCGCTGCACCACAGCGCCAGCCCCCACTGTCTATATTACTGGTCAGGAACTCTCTGTGTTAACATCCGGTTTGACTTTTCAGTAATTAGTACTTTCCATGGGAGAAGAGTTACAGACAAATTCATCACAAAGTTGAGATAGCAGGAGATATCTTTAACCAACTTTCTTTGTTGGCTAGTCTATTTATGTGAGAGAGAGAGAGAGAGAGAGAGAGAGAGAGCGAGCTGCTATCTGCCAGTTCACTCCCCAAGTGCTTGGCCTAGGTCAGGGCCAAAGCCAAGAGCAGGGCACCCAATCGATTGGCAGGCACCCAAGCAGTTGAGCCCTCACGGCTGCCCCCCAGGGTGTGCATCCACAGGAGAGCGGAGTGAGGAGGGAGTGCAGAGCCTCCAGCTTGGGACGTGGGACATGGGACGTGGCCAGCGTGACCGCCGGGCTCTCCGCGGGCTCCCAGCCTGCTTTCTGTTAATGTACTCCATGAAGCTCCTGGCCACTCTCCATCCATTCACGCCCGGAGACACAGCGCCTCTGTTTGGAAAACGATCTTACAGCAACCGCTGGCCTCAAACAAGAGAGCTCTCCCTCTGCTCTGTGAAAAACATCTCTCTCCCAAGCAGTTCCCCACTTCAGGCTGAATTCTCCCGAGGAACACAGAATCTTAGACCTAAGGAACGTAGGAAATGGGAAAGTACATCAAGTTTGGGGTTTGTTTTTTTGTACCCAAATAAACATCCATCTTTCTAAAGGTTTTTTTAGATTTATTTACTTATTTGAAAGGCAGAGTAACAGAGAGAGAGAGAGAGAGAGAGAGAGAGAGAGAGAATCTTCCATCTGCTAGTTTTTTTCTCCAACTGGCCACAGCAGCCAAGGCCGGGGCAGGCCAAAGCCAGGAGCCTGAAATGGCATCCGGGTCTCCTGCATAGGTAACAGGGACCCAAGCACTTGGGCCATCTGCTGCTGCTTTCCCTAGGTCATTAGCAGGGAGCTGGATCGGAAGTGGAGCAGCCAGGACTTGAACCAGTGCTCATATGGGATGCCGGCGCTGCAGGCAGAGGCTTAACCCACAACACCGACTCCTAAACGTATCCTTTAATTCCATTTCGCCATGGAATTTTGAAGTATCCTCCTAGGTAGACCAAGCACGCCATTCCCCGGATGGGAAAACAGGCCCAAAGATGCTTAACTTCTCTTCCAAGGTCACACACTAGCAAGAGAAGGGCCCTGGGACTCAGGCCCGGGCTTCCGAGCCCAGGGCCAGGGCAGCTCCCTCGGGGGTCCTCTAACGGGATTCCAGAGCCAATGGTAGGTTTCACAGAGGTGCAGGTGGTGGGGGAAGGAGAGGGAAGCTGTGTCACCGGGGGGGGGGGGGGGCACCCCGCCTCTATCCCACAAGCTCCGCTTTGCCCCTCCCCTGACTTGAACTTCACCTTGAACTTCAACCAAAGCAGCAGCCTCTGGAAAAGGGTCCTTCTGTTGGGAAGTATTTGTTGAAAGCCACTCTGTTCTATCATGGGATTGACATATTTGCTTCCCTGGGAAAGACTGGCTCCCACGCAGAAAACGGAACACATTTTTCCCTTCGAGAATAGACATGGATAAGTTTGGCCAAACCGAGCCACGGGCCCTTTAAAAAAAAAAAAAAAAAAGCAATTACCCTGAAAGGCCCATTCACTCGAAGGAGCCGGCTGAGTGACTCAGGACACCCATAACCGCGGGCCGATGTGTCATCTCAGGCTCACTGCTTAGACAACCATCACTTGAAGAGACGCTGTCATTTGGGGTCATCAGCGGGAAGCTAAGAGCTGCGGGGGGAGGGGGGACTGAGGAGGGTCCCCAGGTGGACGGGTCCCCATGGAGCAGGAAGGAACAAATCAGAGCCCGTGTGTGGCAGGGGGCGGCTGGAGGCTGCCAGGGACTCTCACTTACACGGACAAGAGGCAGAGCCAGGAAATATCCTTGGATGACCCCCACCCCACCCCCCATCCAAGGTGAAAGACAAAAAAAAAAAACACACAGCAAAGCCAAGTGCCCAGCCTATGGCCATGGGCACTCTGGGCTCTCCCGCGGGTGGTCGAGGTGTGAAGGCAAGAGCAGGAGGTGCGAGCTGACTGTCTGGAGCCCCAGCACGAGGACCTGGACTTGATGCGCCACGACCTTGGATTTGAACCTGGACTCGTGCTTCGCAAGCTGTGTAGCTTCAAGCAAGCCACCTCACCTCCACGAGCACCTTTCTGCTCGGTAAGATGTGGGTTGGAGTGGTACCCACCTTACAGGTCCATGAGAGATTTAGAAGGAAGGCTTTGCTTCTGGACCCAGAAACTACCTGCAGCCACTACTCATTAAACACCTGCTGGCTTCCGGGCTGCGGATGCCAGAGCCCAGACTCCTCACCACGGGGCTGCACAGCCTGCACCTGCCAGGAATTCTATCTGATGCTGCCACCACGGTCATCGGGAGCCAAGACAGATTTGGCCAGAGGACATCCCCAGAGACTCAGCCTGGGCCACAGGTGACTGTGCTTAACCAGCTACCAGCACACAGTAGGGGCTCAAGTAATAGGAGCAATTCAGAAGAGATGAAGGGAAGACCAAACACCGATGTCACCTGTTTATCCGTGTCTCCCTCTGGATGGTGAGAGATAAACATAAAAAGAATGGCTAAGTGGGAGCAGGTGTTTGGCACTGCGGTTAAGACGCCAGTTAGGAGGCTGCCCGTGCCCTGGACTGGATCGCCTGGGTTTCAGTCTCAGCTCCGGCTCCTGAGTCCAGCTTCTGGATACAGAGGATCCTGGGAGGCAGCTGTGGTGGCTCAAGGAGTCAGGCTCCTGCCACCCAGGTGGGAGAGCTGAATCGGGCTCCCAGCTCCTGGCTTCAGCCTGGCCCTGTCTTGGCCTTTGCAGGTATTCAGGGAGTGAGTCCGTGGAAGGGCGACCTGTCTCTCTGCCTCTTGAATAAATAAAAGAGAAATGAGATGATGGTGGTGATGGTGACAATGGGTGAAACGAGCCAGATACAGGAGAATGTTCTGTGTGATGGCATTCGCATCAGGTTCTAGAACTGGGAAGCTAAATCTATGGTGACAGGAGTCAAATGAGCAAGTTACTGGGGATAGGAAGGGATTGACAATTTTTCCTTGTCCACCAATATTTCTTCTCCCTCCTTTTCGGCTGGCATGGCCATTTAATGGAGTTCTGGTCAAGGACACAGAAGTGGAACTGCTGGGTGGCGGCTGCAGAAACCCTCAAATAATGCTTGGTTCATACTCTTTGTCTCCATCTCTCCTCTTCTTTCACAGTGGTTTTTTTTTTTTTTAAGATTTATTTATGTATTTGAAAGTCAGGGTTACACAAAGAGAGAAGGAAAGGCAGAGAGAGAGAGAGAGAGAGAGAGAGAGAGGTCTTCCATCGCTGGTTTACTCCCCAGATGGCCGCAACGACTGGAGCTGGGCTGATCCAAAGCCAGGAGCCAGGAGCTTCTTCCAGGCCTCCCATGCAGGTGCAGGGGCCCAAGCACTTGGGCCATCTTCCACTGCTTTCCCAGGCCATAGCAGAGAGCTAGATTGGAAGTGGAACAGCTGGAACTCGAACTGGCGCCCATATGGGATGCTGGCGCTGCAGGCGGTGGCTCTACCTGCTACACCACAGCACCAGCCCCTCACACTGCTCTTTAATAGAGATGTGATGGCAGGGGCTCTGGCTGTTACATGGGATCATAAGGACTAGTGCCAAAGCGTCAAGTTGGAAGAGCTGGGAACCAAATCCCTAAGAACCCCATGGAGCTGTCACGCCAGCCCAAGAGGACTCCCCTGATGGACTTGGACTTCTGTTCCATGAGACAAGGAGTGGCTTTAGGGAAGCCATCCTCCTTTGGATGGATCTAACATCCACCTGGCTCTATTCGCACCACCCCACAGCCCCTTGAGGTGAGTACCAACACTGTTTTCTATTTTTTGCTTTGTTTATCTGAGAGGCAAAAGAGACAGAGAGAGCTCCCGTCCACCAGTCCACTCCCTCAATGACCTCAACAGCCACAGCTGGGCCAGGAACTCCATCCAGGTCTCCCTTGTGGATGGCAGGGACCCAAGTACTTGAGCCATCACCTGCTGCTGCCTCATAGTGTCTGGATCAGCCGGAAGCTGGAGGCAGGAATCAAAGCCAGGCGCTCTGGTGTGGAGCCCAGGTGTCCTAACCACTAGGCTAGACACCTGCCCCGGTGTGATCACTGTTGCACAGAGGAGGCGCATGACGGGGTTAGGGACAGCCTGGGCGGGAATCCCAGGCCACCACAGGCGCGGAAGGCATTCCTTCCATGGAGGTGACGGTCGCCGTCTTCTTAGCTACTTCCTGGGGTCCCCGAACAGCACAGCCCAGGATCCCAGGGTGAAGGGAGTCACAGCCACTCATGACGTCATTGACCACTCTGAGAGAGAATGAGGGGGTGTCACACCAGAGACAGTTGAGGCTGGGGGCACTGAATTCACTTCTCTGGGCCGCAGAGTAGGAAACGGCAGAGCTAGGGGTAGAACCAGGAGCCCCTGCCAGCTAAGCTCTCTCACTTGACCCCTCAGCCACACTGCTGTCTCAGCAGCCGTGGAGCCCAGTCTCCCATCGGTCTCTGAGAGTCCCTGCCAAATGGCTGGCCAGCCTCTCCTCGCATACCTCAGTGATGGGGAGCTCATTACCTGACAGACCTGCAAAGGAGATTAGGAGGAGGCACGCGAGCCCTGCCCCAGCCTCCTCCTTCTCTTTACTGCCCCGCCCCAGGAACTTCACAGAAGCAGCTTTCCCCCTTGTGCAGCCCCCCAGGCTCAAAGCAAAGTGCTATTTTTAAAAATTATTTATTTATGGGGCTGGCACTGTGGTGCAGCAGGTTAAAGCCCTGGCCTGAAGCGCCAGCATCCCATATGGGCGCAGGTTTTAGTCCTGGCTGCTCCACTTCCCATCCAGCTCTCTGCTATGGCCTGGGAAAGCAGTAGAAGATGGCCCAAGTCTTTAGGCCCCTGCACCACCATGGGAGACCCAGAGGAAGCTCCTGGCTCCTGGCTTCAGATCGGCGCAGCTCCTGCCGTTGCGGCCATCTGGGGAGTGAACCAGCGGACGGAAGACCTCTCTCTCTGTCTCTCTCTCTCTCTCTCTCTCCCTCTCTCTGTAACTCTTTCAAATAAATGAAATAAATCTTTTTTTAAAAAAATTATTTATTTGAAAGATGGAGAGACAGAGAGAGAGAGAGACAGAGAGAGAGCTCCAATCTGCCGGTCACTGTCAAAATGCCTGCCACAGCCAGAGCTGGGCCAGGGACAAACCAGGAGCAGGTCCAGGTCTCCCATGTAGGTGGCAGAAACCCAAATACTTGGGCTGTCACTGCTGCCTCCCAGGGTGCGCATTAACACGAAGCTGGAATTGGACTCAAACCCAGGCATGGGATGCAGGCAACCCAGGCATCATTTTAACCTCTGAACAAAACGCCCAGCCCAAGGAGGCGGTATGTTTGCGGTGGGGGCTTTCTTTCTCTGTCCATTTCCTGTCCCTTTAAAGAAGAGGCAAGACTGTCGTGGAGGATGACGGGGCACAGAGGTGACGAGGAATGAACTCTCCACACTCTGTTCTCAGCCACCTCGCTCCTTACGCAGGCGCCCAAAGCTGGGTGGGTGAGGAGGCTCGGGCTGGTAGGATTTGGAGAGTGAAGCCTTGAAAGCAACCTAGCTATCCAGCGACTAGGGACTGGTGACCAGCATGTCTTTCCAAAGGCAGATGCCACGGCAGTTTAAAAGGTTAGAGTTGATGGGGCCGGCACTCTGATGTAGCAGGTAAATCTGCCAGCTATGGTGCCGGCATCCCATATGGGCACCAGTTCAAGTCTCGGCTGCTCTACTTCTGATCCACCTCTCTGCTGTGGCCTGGGAAAGCAGTAGAAGATGACCCAAGTCCTTGGTCCCCTGCACATGCGTGGGAGACCTGGAGGAAGCTCCTGGCTCCTGGCTTTGGATTGGCCCAGCTCCAGCCCTTGCAGCCATTTGGGGAGTGAACCAGTGGATGGAAGACTTTCTCTCTCTCTCTCTCTCTCTCTCATTCTTTCAAATAAATAAATACATCTCTTAAAAATATTATTCATGGGCCAGCACTGTGGCGTAGCAGGTAAAACCACTGCCTGCAGTGCCAGCATCCCATTTGGGTGCCAGTTCAAGTCCTGGCTGCTCTTCTTCCAATCTAGCTCTCTGCTGTGGCCTGGGAAAGCAGTGGAAGATGGCCCAAGTGCTTGGGTCCCTGCACCTGTGTGGGAGACCTGGAAGAAGCTCCTGGCTCCTGGCGTCAGCCTGGCCCAGCTCCAGCCGCTGTGGCCAACTTGGGGGTGAACCAGTGGATGGGAAGACCTCTCTCTCTGCCTCCCCCTCTTTCTGTCTGTAACTCTGCCTCTCAAATAAATAAATAAATCTTTAAAAAAAGAGAAGGAAGAAGATAAAATATTCTAAGTGCTCTAAAACCAGATGGCAGAAATGTTTCCACAACTTTATAAACTTACAAAAATAATTGAACTATACACTCACAATGGGTAAATCTCATTGTATGTAAATTATACTCCCATAAATTGGCTTTTTTAAAAAATAAAAGATCAGGCTGGTATGAAAAGAAAGAGATAAGGTATTAAATGAAAAAAGTAATATACAAAACAAAATTCACAGTGGTTGTCATTTATGTAAAAACCAAGTGAAATGCAAACCCCTATGGCATGCGAACACATATATAAATCAATGCCAGAAGCCTGTTTTGAAAGCTCCACCAGGGGCTGGCATTGTGCTTTAGCAAGTTAAGCCTCTGCCTGCAACGTCAGCATCCTATATGAGCACCAGTGCAGCTTCCGATCCAGCTCCCTGCTAATGCACCTGGGAAAGCAGCAGAAGATGGCCCAAGTCCTCGGCCCCTGCACCCACATGGGCGACCCAGAAGAAGCTCCTGGCTCCTGGCTTCAACTTGGCCCTGCCCAGGCTGTTGGTAGGCATTTGGGGAGTGAAGGAGCAGATGGAAGCTCTCTCGATCTCTCTCTCTCTCTCTCACTCACTCTCTTTCTCTCTCTCACTCACTCTCTTTCTCTCTGTCACTTTGCTTTGCAAATAAATAAGCCTTAAAAAAAAAAAAAAAAAGCAGAAGAAGAAAACTCAAACCAGGAAAGAAAAGAGTGTGAGAGAGGCCCAGGGGCTGCCGTCCATTTCAGAGCCTTTTTTTGCAAGTATTGCCCCCATGAATTGAGGCACTGGCATTTTAAAGCAGTAAACGGGGTATGTGTGGAATTAGAAAGAACTGAAGGAATGATCTCGGCCAGTTCCTTAGCTTTGTGCGGAGGGAAACTGAGGCCCACGGAGGGGCTGGGCCACCCCCTAGGCCAGAGCTCACTGGGACCAGGGCCCGGGCCGAGGTCCAGGCCCCAGACGCAGCTCCCGGCGCTACCCCCACACTGCTCGCTGCACAAATTGTTTCGTGTCTCCAGGAAAGGGGAGTTTATAAATTTGGCCACATTTTGGAACAACAGAGCCATAAATGGACATGACCGAAGGAGACTGAGACGTACCTGACCTTTGAGGCTGGGGGGCGGGGAGAGGGAGGGAGGACGGAGTGGGCAGGCCCGAGCCATGGCCCAGATTCCTGCACCCAGAGAGAAATTAAGCTGGAGGGAGCAGCCAGTCCAGGGGAGGCTACGGAGGAACAGGCAGGCGTGGAGGCCCAGGCCGCCAGGCTTCCAGCGCCCCCCCCTCTGCCAGCCACAAACCTCGGGCGGGGGTCCTCAAACCCGGCCCGTGATGAGCACGCGGGGGAAGTGTGTGGAAATGCACATGGCTTACGGGGACTCAGACTCAGACTTTTCCAGGATTTTTTGGAGTGACTTTTCCGGGGTGACTCTGATGCAGCCAAGGAGAGCTGGGGTTCAAGAGCCATTAGCATGCAGGCCCTTCCAACAGGCTTCCCCCGATCACTGTTGTTGTATTGCACTCTGTTGCCTGTGCCTGTGCAGTCCAGACTGCATTTAAGGTGCGGCATTCAAGGCCTCTGTGGCAATGTCCTGGACAACCTCATCCTCACGCCCAGCCTGCCACACGCACCCCTGCCCTGCTCCAGCAGCTAGCACGGGGGAGAACGCTCCTGCTGAAGCCCAGGCAAAACCAGACCTCCGCCCTTCCCAAGTGAAATGCTAAGACTCCAAGCCACTTCCAGACGCACATGTATTCACGCATGCGCGCCCCGCTTCTGCAGGCGAAGACCCACCTGCCGATGTCCTCCTTCGGGAAGATTTCCTGGGTCTCTGCACCCCCAGACTTGATCACATGTTTTAAAAAGATGTATTGATTTATCTGAGAGGCAGAGTTACAGACAGAGAGAAGGAGAGACAGAGAGAAAGGTCTTCCATCTGCTGGTCCACTCCCCAGATGGCCGCCACGGCCAAAGCCAGGAGCTAGGTCTAAGCACGTGGGTGGCGGGGGCCCAAGTTCTCGGTCCATCATCTACCGCCTTCCCGGGTGCATTGGCAGGAACCTGGATGGGAAGCCGAGCAGCCTCCTGACCCGGCACTCCCATAGGGTATGCGGGTGTCACAAGCCGCTGCTTAACCCGTTGCTGCCACACCAGCCCCCGACTGTGAGTGCCCACTGTGGACAAACCAGATGGTTCCAGACGTGGAAAGGGCCACAGGAGAAGAGAGAGGGAGCGAGGCTGTATCGCAGACAGTGCTCCCAGGAGCACAGACCTGAAAAGCAAGACAGGACCAGCCCACGGGAGCCAGGCAAGGGATGATGCTGCCTTGATTGGCGTTAGAGACCAGCGCTCCCGCGCCTGCGCAGTGGGTAGAGGAGGGGGCAGCCGAGGCGGGAGCCAAATGTGATTGACAGCAGGCAGCATGCAGAGACCCAGGGACGCCACCGCGAGATCTGCTGCCTGGGTGGGACTCCTGGCCTTCCCAGCCTTACTTTCTCTGGGCCTTATCTATGTTTAAAGCGTGCACACACACGCGCGCGCACACACACACACACACACAAAGAAAACAAAGGCCCTCGGAGCCTCAAAGGTTGGCTAAAGTCTACAGGATTGTTTTTTTTAAGATGTTTTCCCACTGCATCCTCACTTTTATGGTTCCAGCCGTTGGCGTCCACCCAGGGGGACAAGTGCTGGGACAAACGGGCTTCCGTCCCTCTGTCATTGTCCTCGGGATGGCAGCTCGTGGCTGCTACAGGGTCATTTCCTGTGGCCTCAGCAGGGCCAGGAGGGCGAGGCGCGGGGGACAGGACTTCCCACGGATGCAGCTGGCTCGGCTGCATTTCCCGAGAGGACACTGCTGGGGAGGAGGAAGGAGGGGCCGGCGAGAGGCAGCCCCCAGGTCAAACAAGCAGCTCCACTCAGCAGCTCAGGATTAAGTCAACTACTCGAAGTTTAAGGCAACAGTGGGGCCGAGTGCCTAGGCTAGCCCGCAAGAGCCTACTGCACTGGCATTGGCCAGTCCTCGTCTAGGAGAGAGGTACCAGGGCCAAGCAGAAGGCCTGGGCCACGTGATTTCAAAACCAACCAAATTCAGAACACATAGCCTAAGAATCACGGGAGGCTGGGCTGCCCGTGCAGCGGGGCAGGGGGCCCCTGACCCTGAGACAAAGGGCTCCAGGTATGGAGAATCCTGAACCCCGTGTGTCTCGGAGACAGGCGCTCACCCCAGGGCTGCTGAGCTTTGAGACGCAGCCCCTCCTGGTCACGGGTCTGGTTTCTGGAACTTTCCATGGAAGCTGCGGGGGGGGGGGGCAGGGCGTGGCTGCCCCCGTACAATCAAACTCGTAAGTCGTCAGGCTCATGCACCTGCTTCTCACACCACTCTCCTTCCCTGGCTGCCTCCGATCGCACTGGCTTGCTCTGGGTTCCTCGTTGCTGCCTCAGGGCCTTTGCCCTCACCGTAACTCTGCCAGGATCCTGACGCTCAGGGTTCCCTAACCTTTTCCTTCCAGCACTAACAGTTGTGACTTACGAAACGACTTGCACTGAAGGCGTCCCAGTGTTGACAATGCGACCTCCAAGGTCATCGTGGAAAGGGAAAGGGAGGAAAGGATGGGCGTGGCCAGTTTTCCCGGGAAGGCACGCACAGCCTCCTCTGCTCACGTTTTATTGGTTGGAGTTCGTCACATGGGCCCACCGAACTGCAAGGGAAGCTGGGAAATGTAGTCCAGTGTTGAAGGCAGGAAGTAGATGTTCAGGGGCGCGATGCTTGCCCCTGTGCCGCAGTGGGGCAAGGTGGCTCCTCCGCAAGAGGAGACAAGGGCGACAGGGGCCTGGAGAAGCAAAGCCCGCCTGTGCACTGCATATGACATCCACATCCCTACCCAGGGTGGAGGAGGACACCTCCCAGGCCTATGTCGGCCTTTTCCTGTGCATGGAGAACCAATCAGAGGTCTGCTCCTGAAATAGACACCGCCCACATCCCCCTGCCAATCACCTCTACCCACCCAAGGGATGCCTGGCGTTACTGTTCTGGCCTTAGGAGCACCCGTGGGCCCAGCAAGCTGTACGGGCAGAAAGTTCCAGAAGCAGCTGTCCACCGAGGAAGGGTGAGGAGTGGGGGGCGCATACCCCAGCTCCCTGGTTCCATGGCTGAAATGACTGAGATGCACTCTGCTCTGTCTCTAAGACTTTCCTAGAGCGACCAGATGGGTTAAGCTGCTGCATGCCATGTGAGCGCCAGTTCGAGTCCCGGCTGCTCCACTTCCAATCCAGCTCCCTGCTGATGCACCTGGGAAAGCAACGGAAGATGGCCCAAGTGCTTGAGCCCCTGCCACCCACTTCGCAGACCCAGATGAAGCTCCTGGCTCCTGGCTTCCGCCTGGCCCAATCCCAGCTGTGGAGGCCATCCGAGGAGTGAACCGGGGGTGGAAGATCTTTCCCTCTGCATCTCACCTGCCCACTCCCCAGCAGGGGTATCCTCCCCGATAGATTTCTTGCATTTAAACACTGGTCTTGGGCTCTCCTCCTGGAAGGACCCAAGCCGAGACAGCACCCCAGGGGCGGGGACAGTGACCTAGCTCTTCTGCCCATGCCACGCTCTGCCCTGGGTGTCATCGGATGACTGTTCAGCAGCCCACAAGACACACATCCCTGGGCTGCTCATCTTGGCCGGGACTGCTGCAGACTTACCAGGGACGAGGCCTCTTGCACTTGGGGGGGAAAAAAGGGAGTATTTATCTGCTCATCCGGTTCCTTTCCCACACGCAGGAAATCCCGGGCGGCAGAACTTCCTGGGGTGGGGTGGGGGGGTCCCACAGCAGCACGGGGTCAGGAATCTCCTCATGGAGCAAAGTGTGTGGGTGGCCTTGCTCACTACCAGGAGAAGGAGAAAGTTCGGGGTTCTGGAACCTCTGTCCCCCTGGGCTGTCCCTTCCACTCCTCGGGGCCTTCGATTGCCACCTTTGTCTTGTAGCATCTTGGACTTGCTGTGTTCTACCTCCTGTCTGAACCCAGATCCAGGCCTGGCCCACTGTGTTACTTGAGGAAACTTTTAAGGGACTCGGGAACTCAAAGCACACACGTATTCTAAGTATTTTGGAAACTGATATTAGCAACTATTAAGAAGTTAGAGAGGCCAGCGTCGTGGTGCAGTGAGCAGGGCCGCCACCTGCGATGCCGGCATCCCATACTGGAGCACGGGTTTGAGTCCTGGCTGCTCCACTTCCGATGCAGCTCCCTGACAATGCACTTAGGGAAGGTAGCAGCAGATGGCCCAAGTACTTGGGGCCCTGCCACCCATGTAGGAGATCTGGATGGAGTTCCAGGCTCCTGGTTTCAGCTTGTCTCAGCCTCAACCATTGCAGCCATTTGGAGAGTGAACCAGCAGATGGAAGATCTCTCGCTCTCCCTCCCTCACTCCTCTCTCTCTCTCTCTGTATGTCACTCTGTCTTAAGAATAGATAAATATTTTTTTTAAAGTTTAAAAGAAGGGGCCAGCACTGTGGCTCACTTGGTTAATCCTCCACCTGCGGTGCTGGCATCCCATATGGGTGCCGGGTTCTAGTCCTGGTTGCCCCTCTTCCAGTCCAGCTCTCTGCTGTGGCCTGGGAGGGCAGTGGAAGATGGCCCAGGTGCTTGGGCCCTGCACCTGCATGGGAGACAGGAGAAGCACCTGGCTCCTGGCTTCAGATCGGTGCAGCACTCCAGCCGTAGCGGCCATCTGGGGAGTGAACCAACGGAAGGAAGACCTTTCTCTCTGTCTCTCTCTCTCTCTCTCTCTCTCTCTGTCACTGTCTATAACTCTACCAGTCTAATAAAAAAGTTTAAAAGGGGAATTTAGAATGATTTGCCCTCTGGATGGATTTTTCCATGGAAAACTAGTATTCTAATACAAATGTTCTTAATAGATTGGCACTTATCACAACTTCCATGTTTCCCTCATTCCAAGCTTGCTCCAACCTGCAGCCCAAGCTGGATCCAACCTGGCCAGTTGGATCGCATGGTTCTCCTGCTTAACACTCATCTACAGATACCGGGTGTCCAGTGGGGCTTCCCATAGTGCTGTGCACACAGCAGATAATCTGACCACCAACTTGAATTTGACTCACAAGCTGCCATGGCCTGGGAAGATACACCAGATGAGCTTGCTAGGATTGTGCCTAAAGGAAAAGTTTAAAAAGGCTCTGAGCAACGGCCAGAACAGCTTGCTTGGCTCTGGTACGAACATTGTGATCTTGGTTCTGTTGTCCACTTGCCCTTTTGGCTTCTTTTCAAACTCTAGATAACAAAAATTCACGTATAAGCTATTGCATTTAAATGAGATACTATTGTGCATGTTGATTCTATCGATTAAGAATGCTTTAGGGGCCAGCACTGTGGCACAGTAGGTTAATCCTCCATCTGTGGCGCCGGCATCCCATATGGGCGCCAGTTCTAGTCCCAGCTGCTCCTCTTCCTATCCAGCTCTCTGCTATGGCCTAGTAAAGCAGTGGAGGATGGCCCAAGTGTTGGGTCCCTGCACCCACATGGGAGACCAGGAAGAAGCTCCTGGCTCCTGGCTTTGGATTGGTGCAGCTCCAGCCACTGTGGCCATTTGAGGAGTAAACCACCAGAAGGAAGACCTTTCTCTCTGTCTCCCCCTCTCATTGTCTGTAACTCTACCTTTCAAATAAATAAATAAAAATTTTAAAAAAGAATGCTTTAGGCTGCAAGTTAGGAAATACAGCGGCTTCAACCATAAAGACATCTCTTGCTTGTTTATCCACAAATGTGGGGGAAGGGGCTGGCATTGTGGCACAGCAGGTTAAGCCCCGCCTCTGACGCTGCTGGCATCCCACATGGACTGTGCCTTTGAGTCCCGGCTGCTCCACTTCCTAAGCAGCTGCCTGCTGATGCACCTGGGAATGCATGGAGGATGACCCAAGTCCTTGGGCGCCTGCCACTCACCTGAGAGACTTGAATTGAGCTTTGAGCTCCTAGGGGGCTTCTGCCCAGCCCAGTGCTGGCACTGAGGGCTGGGAATGAACCGGCTAAGACACAGAGATGTCTCTGTGTCTACTTCTTTGTTTCTTTTTGCCTCCCAAATAAATAAGTAAATCTTTCTTTAAAGGAAATTAGCTAGCCCCAAGAGGGGCAGTCTCTCCGCAGCCAGTGAGCCTCCCCCCACCCCCTGCCCCCCACCAAAAGATGCAACAGTAAGCCTGTGGGTCATGCGAAGGATTGGCTGGGACTGGAGCCGTGTCCAGAGAGCTCATTCACAAGCCAGACAAGCTAGAGCTAGTTGGTGGCAGGTGGATTTAGTTGCCCTCCACATGGGGCAAATAACAATGCCTCACAGCATGGCAGCCGGCTTCCCCCAGAATGAGGAATTTAAGAGAGCAAAGCAGAGGCCACAGTGGTTTTGTTGTTGTTTTTAGAGTTAATTTGAAAGGCAGAGTTACACAGAGGAGAGGCAGAGAGAGAGAGGTCTTCCATCCGCTGGTTCACTCCCCGGATGGCCACAACAGCCAGAGCTGGGCCCCCGAAGCCAGGAGCTTCTTCCACACAGCACTCATGCCATCTTCCACAGTTTTCCCAGGCACATCAGCTGGGAGCTGGCTCGGACGTGGAGCAGCCGGGACTTGAACTGGTGCCCATGTCTATGGCCACACCACCCTGACCACGCCCAATCTCGTCTGGTCTCAGAAGCTAAGCAGGGTTGGGCCTGGTTAGTACTTGGATGGGAGAGCGACGTCCATATGGGATGCCGATGTTGCAGGCAGCAGCTTAACCCACGGTGCCACAGTGCCAGCCCCAGTAACAGTGGTTGTTACGATCCAGGCTTGGAAGCCGCCCTTCGGAAGGAGTTCCTAAGTCTGGCCTCCATGCAAGGGAGGGGGGTGAATCTCCACCTCTTGGAAGAAAAGGTATCACAGAACTTGCAGACATATTTGGGAGCCACCGGTCATCTCTGGTTACAAGGAATCTGCAAAAGCAAAAGAGAACAAGATTGTCAAGAGTAGCCTCTTTTGTCCGGCGCAGCTCACTAGGCTAATCCTCCGCCTGCAGCACCAGCACCCCGGGTTCTAGTCCTGGTTGGGGCGCTGGATTCTGTCCCGGTTGCTCCTCTTCCAGTCCAGCTCTCTGCTGTGTCCCGGGAAGGCAGTGGAGAATGGCCCAAGTGTTTGGGCCCTGCACCCGCATGGGAGACCAGGAGGAAGCACCTGGCTCCTGGCTTCGGATCGGTGCAGTGCGCCGGCCATAGCGGCCATTTGGGGGGTGAACCAACGGAAGGAAGACCTTTCTCTGTCTCTCTCTCACTGTCTAACTCTGCCTGCCAAAAAAAAAAAGTGGCTTCTTTCTTTATAAAAGATACATTTTATTTATTTGAGAGAGAGAGAGAGAGAGAGAAGTCAGCCTTGTGGTGCAGCAGGTTATGCCTACACCTGTGGTGCCAGTAACCCACAGCAGCCCTGGTTCAAGTCCCAGCTGCTCCACTTCCAATCCAGCTCCAGTCTAATGCACCTGGGAAAGCAGCAGAGGATGGCCCAAGTGCTTGGACCCCTGCCATCCATGTTGGAGACCCGGATGGAGTTCCAGGCTTCTGGCTTCATGCCAGCCCAGCCCCGGCTGTTGCAGCCATTTGGGGAGTAAACCCACATATGGACGATCTCTCCCTCCTCTCTCTCTCTCTCTCTTTCTCTCTCTCTCTCTCTCCGTAACTCTTCCTCTCAAATAAGTAAATCTTTAAAAAAATAAATAAATAAATAAGAGGGACAGAGAGAGAGACCACTGCCATACACTGGTTCACTCCCTCAAATGCCCACAATGACCAAGGCTAGCAAGGAGCAGTGAACTCAATCCAGGTCTCCCACAAGGGTGACAGGGACACAACGGCTTGAGCCGTCCCCTGCAGCCTCCCAGGGTGCGTATCATCAGGAAACTGGAGTCAGGGGCAGGCACTCCGACACAGGAAGTGGGCACCACTGGACCAATCACCTGTCCCCAGCAGCTTC
The DNA here is from genome assembly GCF_051225735.1 of Oryctolagus cuniculus. Classification (NCBI taxonomy): domain Eukaryota; kingdom Metazoa; phylum Chordata; class Mammalia; order Lagomorpha; family Leporidae; genus Oryctolagus; species Oryctolagus cuniculus. The sequence continues at coordinate 28,310,286 of NC_142887.1, forward strand.
AACCAACAGTGATTCACGGCCTGGGACACAGGGCCACCTGAGACCAAATCAGGGCCGAGCAAAGAGGGGAGGGGAGGGGGCCCAGAGCACAGACAGCTTGGAAGAAGATAAAGGCGGAAAAGAACAGGGTTGCCAGGTAACCGTCTGCCCTGAGAGTCCGTGGGATGTACCAGCACCCTAGCATTACCGGTTGTTTATCTGAAGTCAGATTTCACTGGCCGTGTAGGTGGGAGCCGTCAATGACCATAGTAGGAAGCAGGGAGGGGGCGGGGCTTCTTGGAAAGGGACGCAAAAGGCAGCCTGGAGTGATTTGGGGAAGGAGCTGTGGTTTCCAAGCCCGAGGCAAGTCTTGGACCAGCGCTCAGGGAAGGTTGGGGGATGGGAGGGGGGGGGGTCTCCTGTGGTCCCTTGGGCTTTTTCCCTGCAGCCGCCCAGGATCCACCCCTGCACTCCCCACCCCCAACTGCCACCAGCACCCCTACGGCCATCACGGCCACCCCAGTCTCAAAACTCAGCCAGGAAGCCCGACCCAGGGCCCCTCTCTTTCCCACACCCTGGGGAAAAAAAAAAAAAAAAACAGCTGCAGCGGGGACTGTGTGGGTCGCTGGGCAAATGCACAGGGAGGGGTGTGAGCTCAGGCAAGGCGCACCCCTCGCTGCGCCTCCCTTTCCTGTCTATAATGAGAGCTTGGTGTGGACGGACAGTCTCAAAGGGCCCCTTTAGCCCTTCGGTTTGGCCTCCGTGTCTCCCTCCCCAAAGGGAAAACCAGAGAGAACAGAGACATCCCCAAGCCAAATTCAGACGAAAATGTCCAGTGTGACACAGAGTTTCATATAAACAGTCCTGCATTAATACTCACAAATACCCCAAAAGGAGTCCTAGATGCGCTATTTTTATCCCTGAATGCGCACACGCGCGCGCGCACACACGCACACACACACACTCCAACCCCATGGCCCTCGCCGTGTAGGCTTCTCTGCTGGGTTTTTACGAGAAGACAGAGTTCCAGAGAAGGGCCCTCATTAAACAGCTCTGACTTGGGGCAGGAGGGAGCTGGCGAGAGCCTCCTGGCTGAACATGATGTCACCACAATCGTGCGTTTCTCATGACCCAAGAATGTGAGTGTGTTTTCACCACACAGCGGAGCCCGGTGATGCAAGCGCAGCCTGGTAAACAGGCCCTAGACAGGCAGGCCCTGTGAGGAGCCGTGGTGCGGAGGCCTGGCCGGGGCCCAGCTCCGGCTTAACTCCTTCCTGGCAGATGGACCTCCGAGGTTGGTCCCTGCGCCCGGTCCCTGCTTCTCTCCCAGGCGTAGTCCCTGGTGGTGATGAGCCCTGAATGTGGAGTCCCCCAGACCTGCACACCCACCCACCTGCTACTTGACTTAGGGCCCTGAGTCTCAGTTTTCTCATCTGTACAATGGGCCAAGGAATACTGTCCTTAATCCTTCCTCTGCGCCTTTATAGTCCAGAAAAATCCAGACACATTCACTCAGGGAAAACTTCTTTGGGGTGAAATCTGACTGAAATGGGTTAAGCCTGCAAAGTCTTTGTTTATCCCATTTAGGGTCAATACAATTCGAGCTACAGAAATGTTCATATGTTTGATGGGAAATGGGTAAAGACCTCGCGGTATCATCTTTAAAATACCGCCCCCCTCCATAAAAAGGGGGAGGCTGGTGTTGTGTGGCACAGCAGGTTAAACGGCTGTCTGTGGTGACAGCATCCCGTATGAGCCCCGGTTCGAGTCCCAGCTGCTCCACTTCCTATCCAGCTCCCTGCTAATGCGCCTGAGAAAGCAGCAGAGGATGGCCCAAGTGTTTGGGCCCCTGCACCCACGTGGATAACCATATGGAGTTCCAGGCTCCTGGCTTCAGCCTCACCCAGCCCCAACCATTGTAGCCATTTGTGGAGAGAGCTAGTGGATGGAAGACCCCTCTCTGTCTCACCCCTGTCTGTCTGTCACTCTGCCTTGAAAATAAATAGGTCTTAAGTGCTTGGGCCCTGCACCCCATGGGAGACCAGGAGAAGCACCTGGCTCCTGCCTTCAGATCAGCAAGGTGCGCCGGCCACAGCGCGCCGGCCGCGGCGGCCATTGGATGGTGAACCAACGGCAAAAAGAAGACCTTTCTCTCTGTCTCTCTCTCTCACTGTCCACTCTGCCTGTCAAAAAAAAAAAAAAAAAAAAAGGTCTTTAAAAAAAAATCTGAATCCTGGAACCCACCCAGCCCTAACACTGACGCACCTGCCTCTATCCTGTGGGGACAGTCACTGAGCCTTCTTCTAGAACATTCACTAAGCCTTCTTCTGGAACATCAGCCCACACCTGTCCCTGCTGTGTCCCCAGCAGCCAGCTCAAGGCCGAATGAACAGCTGAAGCTACGCGTGCCCCGCAGACACCGGGCTGATGATTCCAGGAAACTGAGGCCGAGCCACTGAGCCGGCCTGCCCTGGATCTGTTCCCACAGATAGAGTTCTGACTTTCCCCAAAAAAGGTGGCCGCTCACATTTCTCTGCTGGCTGCTGGCACCAGCAACACCCCTCCCCCTCCCCCTCCCCCTTCCCCTCCCCCCTTCCCCTTCATCCCCCCCCTCAGCGTTCCAGGACAGCCTCCTCCCCCCGCTGGCTGGTTTGCGGGCACCAACGAGTTTTCTTTGGCAGCAGGCTCACTTGATTTATAAAAAAGGGGAGCCTAGGCCTTGAGGCTGGGGGTGGGGAAGGGATCGTTGCAGGGTGGGGTTGGGGGTGAGGGTGTCTGGAGGAGACAGGATCTGCTGGCTGGCCCGAGCCTGAGCCCCACACCCCCAGACCGTCCTGGGGACGCGAACGTGTCCATCAGGCCCTGCCTTCACTCTAAAGCTAAGGAATCATCCAGACCCACACAGAACCGCTGGGGGAAAAGCAAAGCCCTCCCTGGTGTGGTCTGTCCCACCCCTGACTGCTGTGGGGCCCCCAAGGAACTCCCTTTCCCTCTCTGGACCTCAACGTGACGAGGTTGGAGAATCCAGCCCAGAGGAGCAGAGCTGAGGTCATGGATACAGACTCAAGTTCAAGTCCAAATTCTTCGTCTCCATTTCTCTGAGTTATGACATCCACGAAACAGCATGAGATGCTGTCCAGGTGGACGTGCCTGGGATGCGGCTGTGATGAACAAGGGTGGCTACGTCGCCCTTGGCCCGGGGAATGCCCCAGACCAGCACCATGGTAAGCGCTTCACACACACACGACGTCACGGCATCCCCTACTCCCCACCCCCACCCCACATCTCTCAACTGGGCACCAGTCTCTATTTTTTAGAGGAGAAGACAGGGGTTCAGAGTGGAGAAGTGACCCCCCCCACCCGAGGCTGCACAGCCAGTAAGCGGCAGAGCTGAGACAGGTCGGGGAAGAGCTAGCAGCCCAGCCCTTGCTCAAAGCCTTAAAGCAAGAGGATTCCAGGCCCGGCTGGGCCTCCCCCAATACGGCCTGTGACCTCGGGCAGTACCAAGGCCTCGATCCCCCCAACCTGAACCTTGAGACACTTCCTCCCCCAGCCCTGTCCCCACAACTCCCTTCCCCCTAAGAGTGAGGGGAGGACATCGCTAACTTTGAAAAGCACTTTAAGGGCTCTGAGCTGAGCCAGGCATCCTCAAAGCCTTGATCATGGAGAGACAAGGAAGAGAATTAATCCTCCCCAGATCCTGGGCTAGTGTCGGACCGGATCTGGTGACAGTGACAGGTGAATGAGGCGCAGCTGCCTCACTATGGGACAGGGAGGCGGGCACTTGGGACGATGGTTAAGACACCACTTAGGGGCCGCTGCATCCCACATCAGAGAGCCTGGGTTCAAGGTCCAGCTCCACTCCTGAGTCCGGCTTCCTGCTCATGGACACCCTTGGGGGCAGCAGTGGTGGCTGAAGTACAGGGGTCTGGGGCCGGCACTATGGTATAGCAGGTAAAGCCGCCACCTGCACGCCGGCATCCCATATGAGAGCCAGTTCGTATCCTGGCTGCTCCACGTCTGATCCAGCTTTCTGTTAAAGGCCTGGGAAAGCAGCAGAAGATGGCCCAACTGTTTGAGCCCCTGCCATCTGTGCGGGAGACCCAGATAAAGCTCCTGGCTCCTGGCTTCAGCCCGGCCCAGCTCCAGACAACACAGCCATGCGGGGAGGGAACCAACAGATGGAAATTCTCTCTCTCTCTCTCTCTCTCTCTCTGCCTCTCCCTGTGTAATTCAAACTTTCAAAATAAATAAATAAATAAATATTTTTAATTAAAAATAAAGCACTTGGGTCCCTGCCTCCATGTGGGAGACCTGGCTGGAATTCTGCTGTGCTGGCTTCAGCCTGGCCCACTCCTGGCTGTTGTGGCCATTTGGAGGAGTGAACCAGTGGATGAAAGATCTGTCTGTCTGTCTGTCTGTCTCTCAAATAAAATGGAAAAAAAAAATGTTAAAAAAAAAAAAAAAACTGGAAAGACTCTGGGTTCGGGGCACTACTCAGAAGCCCACCATGGGAGTGGCTACCCCTGCCCTCCCCACAGGGCCCAGCCCTCAGCGTGGCTCCTCCCGGCACTGCTGCCGGCAGGTGAGGAACGAGGCCTCCAGGCTCAGCTCCACTCACTCTGGCTGTGTGTCTTGTGGAGTCCCCTTCTCCCTGGGTCGGTTTTCCCAACAGTGAAGCGGGGGTCAAACCACAAAACACCCCAGCCTGGGGGATTCATAAACAGCAGGAGTTTATTACTCACAGGTCTGGAGGTTGGGACAAGGTGTCCGCAGACGCAGCGTCCCCTGAGGGCCTGCTCCTCACTGCGGGTGCCTTCTGTGTGGCTTCCCATGGGGGAGGGTTAAGTAAACAGGTCCCACTTGTAAGGCTGAGCTCTCGTGGCCTACTCCCCTCCCCTCCCCTCCCCTAAGCTCCACCTCTTAGTCTCGCCACACTATAGATGGCTCCAACATAGGAATTTGAGGGGAGCACCTTCAGACCAGAGCACCCATGGATACTGGTAGAACAATTATCTGTTGGACCTGGTCTCAACCCTCAAGGAGCTCCTGGTAGGGTAGGAGAGTGTGTATGTAAAGAGCCTGGCACAGGTAGGTTCCCACAGGATATATGTATGCATGGATGGATGCATGGGGGATAGATGGATGGGGTGAGGGGTGGATGGGGTGAGAGGTGGATGGGGTGAGAGGTGGATGGATGGGGTGAGGGGTGGATGGGGTGAGAGGTGGATGGGTGGATGGATGGAGGATGATGGATGGATGGATGGGGTGAGGTATAGATGGATGGATGGATGGATGGATGAGTGGATGGATAGGGTGAGGGGTGGGTGGGTGGATGGATGGAGGATGGATGGATGGATAGGGTGAGGTATAGATGGATGGATGGATGGGGTGAGGGGTGGATGGGGTGAGAGGTGGATGGATGGAGGATGGATGGATGGGGTGAGGGGTGGATGGGGTGAGAGGTGGATGGGTGGATGGATGGAGGATGGATGGATGGGGTGAGGGGTGAGGAGTGGGTGGATGGATGGATGGGGTGAGGTTTAGATGGATGGATGGATGAGTGGATGGATAGGGTGAGGGGTGTATCTATGTACGTATGGGTGGATGGGGTGAGAGGTGTATGTATGTATGGATGGATGGGGTGAGGGGTAGATGGATGGAGGATGGAGGATGGATGGATGGATGGATGGGGTGAGGGGTAGATGGGTGGACAGATGAAGGATGGATGGATGGATGGATGGGTAGATGGGTAGGGTGAGGGGTGTATCTATGTATGTATGGGTGGATGGGGTGAGAGGTGTATGGATGGATGGATGGATGGATGGGGTGAGGGGTAGAGGGATGGATGGATGAAGGATGGATGGAGGATGGATGGATGGATGGGGTGAGGGGTGGGTGGGTGGATGGATGGAGGATGGATGGATGAGTGAGGGGTGGATGGGTGGGTGGATGGAGGATGGATGGATGGATGGATGGGGTGAGGGGTGGGTGGGTGGATGGATGGAGGATGGATAGGGTGAGGGGTGTATCTATGTATGTATGGGTGGATGGGGTGAGAGGTGTATGGATGGATGGATGGATGGGGTGAGGGGTAGAGGGATGGATGGATGAAGGATGGATGGAGGATGGATGGATGGATGGGGTGAGGGGTGGGTGGGTGGATGGATGGAGGATGGATGGATGAGTGAGGGGTGGATGGGTGGGTGGATGGAGGATGGATGGATGGATGGATGGGGTGAGGGGTGGGTGGGTGGATGGATGGAGGATGGATAGGGTGAGGGGTGTATCTATGTATGTATGGGTGGATGGGGTGAGAGGTGTATGGATGGATGGATGGATGGATGGGGTGAGGGGTAGAGGGATGGACGGATGAAGGATGGATGGATGGATGGATGGGTGGGTGGATGGGTAGGGTGAGGGGTGTATCTATGTATGTATGGGTGGATGGGGTGAGAGGTGTATGTATGGATGGATGGATGGATGGGGTGAGGGGTAGAGGGATGGATGGATGAAGGATGGATGGATGGATGGATGAGTGACTTACTCCTCATCACGCACACTGAACCTCACGCTGGGCACTGAAGGATGCTAAGTGTGGTTAGCGGGGGAGGGGGTCTCTGGGTGGATGGGGCAGCACAGATAGAGGCTTGGCCTCAGGAATTACTGCAACACGGACGGAGACACTGGACTTGTGCTCTCTTTCAGTAGCTCCCTCAGCAAGATGTCGAGGAGGGAGACCTGAAGGAAGCTCTCCCAGAGCCCGTGGGGGCAGTGCCAGGAGGCTGAGAGTAGACCCGGGCCTGCCAGTCCAGGCGAGCAGGCAGGAGCAGGCCCAGTGGGGGTCAGGCCTCCTCGGAGGGCCCGGCCTGGCCATGTTTGGTTTTCAAGGAATGAACTGGGAAGCTTCTCGCCTGCTCTGGGGCCCACACACGGAAGCAGGGCCACCCACAGTCGCTGAGTCAGGGGAGCAGCCAGGGTCGGGAGCAGAGGCCCCAGGACGGGGCGACAAGAGCCCAGGGCCTCCGAACCTCTAGAGCCAAGAAGACGTGAGTTCCAATCCCGCTCAGCACCTGATGGCAGCCCACCGCCCCTCAGAAGCTCCATTTCCTTTATCTGTAAAACAAGGGCAGCAAAGACCTTAGAGACTGTTATGTGGCAACCTGTACCAGGCACACTGCTTGCATTACCCGGCTTAATTCTCGCCACCATCAGGAAGTAGTAGTATTTCTTTGAAGATTTGTTTTTTAGTTATTGGAAAGGTAGAGTTCCAGAGAGAGGAGGAGACAGAAAGAGAGAGAGAATCTTCCATCTGCTGGTTCCCTCCCCAAATAGCCACAACAGCCGGGGCTTTGCCAGGCCAAAACCAGGAGCCTGGAGCTTCTTCCAGGTCTCCCACGTGGATGCAGGGGCCCAAGCACTTGGGCCATCTTCCACTGCTTTCCCAAGCACATTAGCAGGAAGCTGGATGGGAAGTGGGGCAGCCGGAACTCAAACCGATGCCCATATGGGATGCAAGCAAGCGTCACAGGCAGAGGTGTACCCTGCTACACCACAACACCAGCCCAGGAAGTAGTAGCAGTGTTTACATGAAACAAAACCCATAAGCTCAGGCCGGCGCCGCGGCTCACTAGGCTAATCCTCCGCCTTGCGGCGCCGGCACACCAGGTTCTAGTCCCGGTCGGGGCGCCGGATTCTGTCCCGGTTGCCCCTCTTCCAGGCCAGCTCTCTGCTGTGGCCAGGGAGTGCAGTGGAGGATGGCCCAGGTGCTTGGGCCCTGCACCCCATAGGAGACCAGGAAAAGCACCTGGCTCTTGGCTCCTGGCTCCTGCCATCGGATCAGCGCGGTGCGCCGGCCGCAGCGTTCCGGCTGCAGCGCGCCGACCGCGGCGGCCATTGGAGGGTGAACCAACGGCAAAGGAAGACCTTTCTCTCTGTCTCTCTCTCTCACTGTCCACTCTGCCTGTCAAAAAAAAAAAAAAAAAAAAAAAAAACCATAAGCTCAGCACCTCTCATCTATGCCACACTGATTTCCAGTTCCAAGTCTCTGTTTGCACAATCTTGTCCACGAGGAGTGCCTCCATCTCTCTAACAGACTCTTATGCACCCCTCAGTGCCCAGTGTGAGATGCCCACAGAGTCCCTTGCAGATGAGGAAGCTGAAGTACTGAGAGTTACAGTCACAGGCAAGTAAGAGACAGAACTGGAAGACCTGGGGCCGGCATTGTGGCACAGTGAGCTAAGCCACTACCTGCAACACCGGCATCCCATGGGAACGAGAGTTCAAGTGTTAGCTGCTCCACTCCCGATGCAGCTCCCTGCTAATGCACCTGGGAAAACAGAGGAAGATGGCCCAAAAGCTTGGGCCCCTGCCACCTACATGGGAGACCCGGATGAAGTTCCAGGCTCCTGGCTTTGGCTTGGCCCAGCCCTTGGCCATTGCAGCTATTTGGGGAGAGAACCAGTAGTAGATGGAAAATCTCTCTGTAACTCTGCCATTCAAATAAATAAATAAATGTTTTTAAAAAAATTAAGCTGGAGCATTTGGAGGGTGCTTGTGTCTTCCTTACCCTCCCTTACCTTCCCACTTGTGTGTGTGTGTGTGTGTGTGTTTTTTTTTAAGATTTATTTATTTATTTATTTACAGAGTCACACAGAGAGAGGAGCGGCAGAGAGAAAAAGACAGAAAGGTTTTCCATCCGCTGGTTCACTCCCCAGCTGGCTGCAACTGCCGGAGCTGTGCCGATCTGAAGCCAGGAGTCAGGAGCTTCTTCTGGGTCTCCCACGCAGGTGCAGGGACCCAAGGACTTGGGCCATCTTCCACTGCTTTCCCAGGTCATTGCAGAGAGCTGGGTTGGAAGTGGAGCAGCTGGGACTCAAATCTGTGCCCATACCGGATGCCGGCACTGCAGGTGGTGGCTTTACCCGCTGAGCTCCAGCTCCGGCCCCACTTGTGTTGTTAATCATCTCCCCCTCAAATTCTCCCCACCTGGAAAACAACACCACCTAGCACTGGTTACCTCCCCCTTCCAGTTTCCAATCCGCTGCCGAAGTCGGCTTCAGCGCCTTGCAGCAGCCCAGTGCAAAGCATAGGCTACATCTCATCCCCCATTTCACAGATGGGGGAACTGAGGCCCGGAGAAATGAAGCAGACGGCCTGAGACCTGAGCAGCCAAAGGAGAAACCAAAGGTGACTGCCGGGGCCCCCACCGCGCACAGCTGACCCTCGAAGCTCTGAGAGGCAACACAGCGTCTCCCTCCTCTGCCCCGAGCAGATGATGGGGATAAAAGAAAATTAATCTGAGGTCTCCTTGAAAGGAAAGGGCAGGCTGGACGGGTCAGGCCTTGTGCAGAGAAGGAAAGACAGGAGGCCTCCTTGGAAAATCATAAAAGAGTCAGGCGGACGAGCAAGCTGTCAGACGTCCAAGTCTGATCGTCTCCGCGTGAACAGGCAGCGGCCCGCACGGCTCCGTAGCCGGTTAGCGCGCCCCACCCCACCCGCCCCGCCGCCGGAGCCACCTCCTGCAGGAGCCCTGCCCCTGCCCTGGCCAGCACTCCCAGACTCAGACTTCCTGGCCCAGAAGAGTTTCCTCCCGAAATGGGGAACATTAAAGAGAAGGGAAAACAAAGCACTGCTCTCGGCGGCTACCCCGAGAGCTACTACCCCGGCTACTTCTCATAAAAGTCAGTAACAAGCACTAATCTCAAAATTTAGCAATTAAAAAAACTACCTGTCTTCAAAAGCCTAGTGCCCTCCGTAGTCGAGGGCCAAGGGGCGTGTGGCAGCTCCGATGAGTGCCAGAGATAAGACACTTTATGTAAATAACTCCAAGTAGCTCTATTCATTGAGCGGCTAGGGATTGAGAGCCACACAAAACCCTTTTGGCTACTTTAATTAGGGGGGGAAAGATTTATGGGAGGGAAGTTTGAACTGGAAGACTGGATTCTGGAGTGATGCAGACACAGGACTCGACCTGGCAAGGATGGAAAACTTAACGTGTGTGTCTGCCTGTGTCCCCTCTCTCTGTCTCTGCTTCTCTCTGAGTATAAACTGTCGTCTTCTTTTTTAAGATTTTATTTATTTATTTGAGAGGCAGAGTTACAAACAGAGAGAGGGAGAGACAGAAATCTTCCATTTGCTGGTTTATTCCCCAAATGACCTCGACAGCTGGAGCTGAGCTGATCCAAAGCCAGGAGCCAGGAGCTTCTTCTGGTGTGGGTGCAGGTGCCCAAGCACTTGGGCCATCTTCTACTGCTTCCTCAGGCCATAGCAGAGAGCTGGATCGCAAGAGGAGCAAGGCCGGCGCCTGCAGCACCGGCACACCGGGTTCTAGTCCCAGTTGGGGAGCCGGATTCTGTCCTGGTTGCCCCTCTTCCAGTCCAGCTCTCTGCTGTGGCCCAGGAGGGCAGTGGAGGATGGTCCAAGTCCTTGGGTCCTGTACCTGCATGGGAGACCAGGAGAAGCACCTGGATCCTGGCTTCGGATCAGCTCAACGCACCAGCCATAGCGGCCACTTGGGGGGTGAACCAACGGAAAAAGGAAGAGACCTTTCTCTCTGTTTCTGTCTCTCACTGTCTAACTCTGTCTGTCCAAAAAAAAAAAAAAGAAGAAGAAGAAGAAGAAGAAGAGCAGCCGGAACTCGAATCAGTGCCCATATGGGATGCCGGCACCGCAGGTGGTGGCTTTACCCGCTACGCCATAGCGCCAGCTCCTACTGTATAGGGTTGGTTTTTTTTTTTAATTTAATTTTATTTATTTGAAAGAGTGATAGAGAGGGAAACACTGGTTCACTTTACAAACGTCTGTAACAACTGGAGCTGGGTAAGGTGGAAGCCAGGAGCCTGACAGAAAGAGGAGGAGAAACAGAGAGAGATCTTCCACTGGCTGGTTCACTTCCCAAATGGCTACAGCATCAAAATTGGGCCCAGGTCAATGCCAAGAGCCCAGAACCCCCTCTGGGTCACCCACATGCGTGGCAGGGGCCCAAGCACTTGGGCCACCCTCCACTGCTTTCCCAGGCACATTAGCAGGGAGCTGGATGGGAAGTGGAGCAGCCGGGACTCAACCTACGCTCATAGAGGGAGCCGACATCACAGGCAGCAAACAGCTCAGCCCATTGCACCACAATGCCAGCCGCTGAGATCATTTTAAACAAATAGGAAAGTTGCAAAAACGAGTTCAAAGCGTTCCCTTCGTATATTTTCACCTAGCTTTCCCATGCCACCTCACCTTAGAACGGTGATTAGCACAGGCAGAATACTATTAACTAACCTACAAACCTTAGACGAATTCTGTCCCTCTTCCTCAGGATCTAACCCAGAATCCCACATTGCATTTAGTTCTGATGTCCTCCATGCCTCTCTCTCACGACCTTGATTCTGAAGAGAACTGGTTGGTCATTTTACAGACTAGCCCTCAACTTGAGTGCTGCTGTTCTCTCTCACGATTAAGCTGAGGTTATACCTTTTTTTTTTTTTTTTTTTTTGGCAAGGACACCACGGAAGTAACGTTATGTCCTTCTAAGTACATCCTATCAGTGGCTGCCGCCCGCCCAGAGGATTGATCGCTGGTCTCATGGGTAAGGCAGGGGTCCCTCTTGGAAAGAACCTCTTTGTAATTAGTAAGACCATGCGATGTGTACATTTCGCATCACTCACAGCTTTTTAGAAAAGTGTTCTCAGGGCTGGGCGTTCTGTGCAGGGGTTAACCTGCCTGCTTCAAACCCTGGCTCCACTTCCAATCCAGCTTCCTGCCAATGTGCACCCTGGGAAGACAGCAGGTGATGGCTCAAGTACTTGGGTCCCTGCCAACCATCTGGGGGTCTTGGATAGAGTTCCTGGCTCCTCGCTTCTGCCTGGCCCAGCCCTGACTGCTGAAAGCCTTGAGAAGTGAACCAGCAGATGGAAGATATCTCTCTCTCTGCCTTTCAAATAAAATGAAAAATAAATTATTTTTAAAGTGCTCTCAAATGCATACCTCCTACTTTCACTCAACAAATGTCAACAATTCATCCACTCTGTTCCAGGCCCTGCGGGGTGTAGCAGACAGAGCACTGGGCTCAGATGTGTGACTCAGTCACACGGAACCCCATGACCTTGCTGGTCCTTATCTATAAAATGGGTACAATGACACCTTCCCACTCTGAGCTGCCGAGGCCAAAGGGGAACCAGGCAGGCTCAGGAAGATGCCCTGTAAGACCCCTGGGCTGTCCCTTCTGCCTCACTCAGCTCTGGCCTGGCGTGGATCTGTCTACAGTCTCCATTTCTACTATGTCTGTCTGTCTGTCCTCCCTGGCTTGACTCTCTCGCCTTGCTTGCTAGGACTTCCTTGTGGAGGTCACTTACTAAGTTTCTGAGACACAAGGAGAGCCCTATAGGGCTGCACAACTCCCTCCTAGACCCCTCCTCCATCTGCAAAGTCAGGAGCTGCTGTGAGATGTTGAGTGACGCCTGCGTGGTGGACAGGAAAAATTGCTTTCCTCCCAGAATGCTTTGTTCCTCAAAAGGAAGCTCGTGAACCCTATGAGTATTGAAGAGGCCCAGACGACACTTTCGTCTTCCTGGGAGAGCTCACCTGGGCATGTTTCAAATGAACTCCATCACATGAAACCAGCCTGCCAAGCCCGCAGCGCCTTGAATTTGAGACAGGATTTTAAAGAACCAAGGAGGAGGGGCCAGCGTTGTGGCTCACTTGGTTAATCCTCCGCCTTGCAGCACCGGCATCCCATATGGGCGCCAGTTCTAGTCCCGGCTGCTCCTCTTCCAGTCCAGCTCTCTGCTGTGGCCCGGGAGTGCAGTGGAGGATGGCCCAAGTGCTTGGGCCCTGCACCCCATGGGAGACCAGGAAGAAGCACCTGGCCCCTGGCTTCGGATCGGCATAGCTCTGGCTGTGGCGGCCATTTGGGGGGTGAACCAACGGAAGGAAGACCTTACTCTCTGTCTCTCTCACTAATTCTATCTGTCAAGTAAATTAAAAAAAAAAAAAAAAGGAACCAAGGAGGAGGCACAAGTCAAGAGCGGCTCGCACTCTTTTGAGTGGTTCATGACTCCTGGGGTTGAGTCAAGCCTTTTCCAACGCAGGAGTCTCCCACGTTTGGGCACTTCTTCCTGGTCCTTTATCCAAGATCGCCAGGATGATCAAACTTGATGAAGGCGCTCAGAAAGGCCTGAGAGGCCAAGCACATCTCAGCTACTCCCATCCTGTGACCTGGAGGCACCGTAAGGGTCCCAGCTGACCTCAGCAGGGGCGCGCCATCCTGTCTTCCTTCAGCCAAGTAGATGACCCCTTCAAAATCAAGCCTCCCCCGCAACAGACGGCCAGCCGTGGACAGAGCACGCCCCTCTACTCCCCACAACCACAAGTCCTACAGATCCTCCGCTGGCAAAGCCCCGTCCCCCGTGGGAGGAGCAGGCAGCTTTAGGCTGGACGCCCGTCCAGCTAGCAGCAGAGCAGTAACTGGTGACCGCAGCTCAAGGCTATTTCCTGATTTTATTGACCTTCCGTGGGGGACCCTGGGGAACACCCACCCAATAAAGACCACCAAGTACTCGCCTTCAGGGTTACGGGACATCTCCCACCATCACCCAGTTGATTCTTGAGGCCAATACCCCAAACTGTAATGTATACCTGAGTCCCTGGGAATCTTGTTAAAACGCAAGTCTCCCTTAACCGCAGGTGACACATTCCAAGAACCCCAATGCATCTCTGAAACCTCAGATAATACCAAGCCCTATATATACTATGTTTTCTTCTACATATCCACCACTGATAAAGCTTAATTTGTAAATTAGACAGAGTTAAAACATTAACAACTAATAATAGGATAATTATGACAACACACAGTAATAAAATGGCCAGCATCATTGCTTGTGCTTTGGGACAGTTACTAAGTAACATAAGAGTTACTTAACACAAGCACTGCTCTGCCTGCACAGTAGATCTGAGTGGTGCTAAGTGACTCCTGGGCTGCGTCATTGACACCCGAGTCCACGGGGCAAAGGCAGGACGGAAGTCCTGGGCAGGACAAGGCTGCACGGCGTGAGACTCCCTCACAGTACTCATTGAGTACTCAATTGAAAACCTACAAAGTGTTTATTTTTGGGGGCCAGCGTTGTGGCTCAGCAGGTAAAGCTGATGTCTGTGGCACCGGCATCCCATGGGGGCTCTGGTTCAAGTCCCGGCTGCTCCAATGCCGATCCAGCTTCTTGCTAATGTACTTGGGGAAAGCAGCGGAAGATGGCCCAAGTGCCAAGTGGACTTCCAGCCTCCTGGCTTCACCCTGGCCCAGTCTGGACTATTGCAGCCATCTGGGGAGTGAACCAGCGGAGGGACCATCTTTATCTCTCTCTCTCTCTAACTCTGCCTTTCAAATAAAATAAAATATCTTTTTCTCAGTTGTTTATTTCTGGATTTTTTTTTCAGTTAATATTTTCAGATCATGGTTGGCTGTGGCTAACTAAAACCACAGGAAGCAGAGTGGTGAATTAGCGAGAGCTACAGTGCAGATTCTGATTCAGTTACACTTGGGGGAAGACCCCACTCTGCCTTTCAAACAAGTTCCTAGGAACCCACTTCAAATGCAAAGCTCTAAGGCTAAAGGCTGATCAGAAGGAGGTCTGGAAACAGAAAACAACTTTGAGTGAAATGAAACTAAGAGTTTGAGGTCTGCCACGCAAGTGCAGGGGCCCAAGAACTTGGGCCATCTTCCACTGCTTTCCCAGGCACATTAGGAGGGAGCTGTGTCGGAAGTGGAGCAGCCAGGATTGGAACTGGCGCCCATATGGGATGCCAACACCGCAGGCAGAGGTTTAACCTACTTTGCCACAGCGCTGGCTTCAAGTTTTATAATCTTGAAACTACCTTTGATGATAAGTTTCCAATAAAGTCCTCTTTTGCACAGGGCAATCCTGGGAGGTTTCTGGCATTTACAATCAAAAGATCTTTCCTTATACCCAAAAGCATTTTTTAAAGAATGAATATATTTTTATTTATTTGAGAGACAGACTGAGAGAGCTCTCATCCCCACATTCAGTCCCCAGTTGCTCACCAAGGCCAGGGGCTGGGAATTCTGTCCATGTTGCTAGGTGGATGGCAGGGACCCCACTTAGCCGTCACCTGCTGCCTCCCAGGGTGCCCACTACAGGAAGCTGGAATCGGAGGGGAACCAAGACTTCCCAACCAGCTTGTTACCGGTCCCCCAAAAGCATTTTGCCCCCCCCCATAGGGAGCAGTGACTCCTCTTTGGCCACACCCCTGGCTTCCAATCCAATTCCTCCAACTCCACCCCCACCCCCACAGCTAGATCAGACACACCTGCTTCTTAAAGGGACCACATCCCTTTTGGGGGTGTCTCATCAATTAAAGCTTCCTTCACTAACACCAAAGAGGTTTTCAAACTCTGGAATTCCTCATGGCCCTCTCTCAGTGTTTTCCCAGAGAGACCCGAGGCACCTCTCTCTCTTTCCCGCCCCTTCACTGTCTTTTGCATTAATTAGCCAGTGACTAATTGCTCCCTAATTGCAAATAGGCTGCCCATTACTGCCTCCCACCCACACCTCCTGACTCTGGCTCACATGAATCCTCCAGGGGAAAGTCTTTTTTTTTTTTTAAAGATTTATTTTATTTATTTGAAAGGCAGAGTGGGGGGAGGGTCGGGGTGCAGGGGCAGGGATACAGCAAGAGAAAGAGACAGAGAGATCTTACATCTACTGGTTCACTTCCCACAATGACTAGGGCTGAGCCAGGCCAAAGTCAGGAGCCTGCGACTCCATCCAGATCTCCCACATGGACAGCAGGGGCCCAAGCACATGGGGCCGTCTTTCCCTGCTTTCCCGGGTATATTAGCAGGGGGCTGGATTGGAAGCAGAGCAGCCAGGACTCAAACCAGTGCTAGGATGTGGGATGCCGGCAGTGTGGCAGGAGGCGGTTTAAGCCACTGCACCACAGTGCTAGCTCCCAGGAGAAAGGATTTTGTGAATCCAGTGGTCCATTTGTCCCCCAAATGTGTGTTGAGCCCCTTTTTTGAAGCCAGGTCCTCTTCTAGACCCTGGGGACAGCCCTGGTCCCTGGCTTCACAGAGCTCACAATCTAGAGAGAGACAAACTGCAACAAACAAATCATTTCAGGTCGTGACTATTATAACGGAAGAAATATGACACCAGGCAGTAGATCCTCGGGGTCCTTGAAGTATTATTCCCAGGAACTCCTACAGGTGCCAAAATCTACAGACGTTCAAATCCAGTGTACAAACAGGTGCACAGTATTTGTATATTAGCCTACCTACACTCTCCTGTATACTTTGAATTACCTCTAGAATCACTTCCAACACCTAACCCAATGCAAATGCTGTGTAAACAGCTGTGATACTGTATTGTTTAGGGAATAATGACAAGAAGAGAAATTTGTGTTCACTATAGATACAAGTTTTTTGTTTTTTGTTTTTTGTTTTTTCAAATATGGTGCCATTGATTGGATCCACGGATACGGAGTGATAACCACGAGCAGGTGCCCTGGGCAGGTGTTTATATATAAGGAGCTGTCATGATCAGGAGCTGGCCAGAGTGAAAATGGGAGGAAGAGGGGCCCAGAAGCAAAGGCAGGGTCGGCTGGGAGGAGCAGCGCGGCCTAGCCAACTCCCACTCAATGCATCTGTTAAGCCCCAAAGGATTCAGAAGTCAGCCAGCAGGGTGGGGTTGGTTCTAAGACTTAAGGCAAAACACCCCCCGCCCCCCCACCCCGCATGCAGTGGGCAAAGGCTGGAGGCGGGGTTTGCGCCTCCTGACCCCGCCCCCCCAAGGAGGAGCTGTTCCTCCGATTGGTCAGCTTCCAGAATCCTGATTGATCCTTGGCGGTAACCAAGAGCGCTCTTATTTCTGGGTGGCAAATTCAACCACCAGGCTGGGGCTCTGGGCGGAACTCGCTGGAGAGTCCGGTTTGCAGAGACCTAACTCCTGCCCTGAGGGGTGGAATTGCAGCCCTGGGAGAAACCCTACCCAGGCTCGCAGAGAAACAAAAATGCGGATTGCTATGTGAAATATCCCGACTTGTAAATGTTAACGACAGATTCGAAAGACTAAGATTGCGCAGGCCAAACACAACATGTCTGAGGGCAGGACCTGGCCCGCCGGCCTGGGTGGGGCACGGCCTCCGTGGACGCCTACAGGTGCGGGTGAGGGAGGCTGCTAATTGCCTCCTGGATTCCGCCCTGGCAGAGATGAGCCCCAGGGGTGCTTGCTCCCACTGCCACAGGCACATATGGTGCGCCTACTGTGTGCACCGCGCTCTGCTGGAAAGCACACTGTGAGACAACACCCTTCTTCACGGCTGGGTGGGCCAGCCACAGGAGAGCTGGGCTTTAGCCCTGCCCTGCCCTCCTGTAACTGGCCAGCACACAGCCTGTGTAAACATCAGGTTAAGTAAATGCAGTCAGAGACCACGATGAAGGGTTTTGGAGTCTGGGCTGGGTCTCCTAGGTGCTGGGAGCCAGTGCAGGTTCTTGAGGCTAGGGGTGACATGCTGAATGGGAAAGTGAAGCGGGCCACCTGTGCAGAGAGACACACCATCTAGGTGTGGAGTCACACATCATCCAGGTGTGAGCTAGTGAGCACAGCAACTGAGGCTTATGCACATCAGATCTTGCCACTTCCAGCTCAAAATCCTCCCGGGGGGGGGGGGGGGCAGGCATTTGAGCACAGTGGATCCCCGACAGCAGCACCCAGTGGAGTCCTGATTACTCTGTTTCTGATCCTGCTCATGCACGCTGGGAGGCAGCAGGTGATGCCTCAAGGACTTGGGTCCCTGCCACCTTCATGGGAGACCCAGACGGAGTTCTGGGCTCCTGCCTGTAGCATGGCCCAGCGCTAGCTGTTGTGGGCATTTGGGGAGCAAACCAGGGATGGATGATCCCCATGTGTGTGTATATGTGTGTGTGTGTGCCTTTCACATACATGAAAATAAATAAACTTAAAAAGGAGGGTTGGAGGCTCCAAGCAGCTCTCAGAGAAAATTCTTCCTTCTTATTATGTCCTATGTGTGAGGCCGGCCCCCCAGGTGTGGGAATTGTGCAACTGCATTGGGCTCCACACTTAGTTTAATGCTCTGCTGTCACCATCTTGAAGTTAATTTTTGAAGGGTCGGTGCTGTGGCGAAGTGGGTAAAGCCGTCGCCTGTGGTGCCAGCATCCCATATGGACGCCGGTTCAAGTCCCGGCTGCTCCACTTCCGATCCAGCTCTCTGCTATGGCCTGGGAAAGCAGTAGAAGATGGCCCAAGTGCTTGGGCCCCTGCACCCACATGGGAGACTTGGAAGAAGCTCCTGGCTCCTGGCTTCGAATCAGGGCAGCTCTGGCAGTTGCGGCCAACTGGGAAGTGACCCAGCGGATCCAGTGGATGGAAAACCTCTCTCTCTCTCTCTCTCTCTCTCTCTCTCTCTCTCTCTTTGCCTTTCCTTCTCTTTGTGTAACTCTGACTTTCAAATAAATAAATAAATCTTAAAAAAAAGTATTTCTTTAGCTCATGACTTGCAAACTAGCACTTTGTGCTGGGCTCAGCTGAAGGTTCTTCTGGCCTCAGCTGGGCTTGCTCATTCATCTGGGGGGCCAGGGAATGCCTTGAACTCCAAGCCCAGAGAAGCAGTGACCACAGTGACCTGGGGCTGGCAGGCCAGCCCTCCCCTTCTGGACTCTGCACGACAGAGGCTACAGAGACCCTATGAGTCAGCTTTCTGTCACTACGACCGGCATTCCTGAGAGAAGCTACCTGAGGAGGAAGAAGGGCTTATTTCAGCCCACAGTTTGGGAGCTTCACAGTCCAAGATCAGCCGGCCTCATGACTCTGGGGACTGAGGAGAGTGGAGGCCAGGAATGGCGAAGCAGGTGCAAGGGACAACCAGGCGGGTAGTTGGGAAGCAGGGAGAGACGGGGGAGTGCTCACCTAGGGGGTCCCCTCGGATGGAGCCATTACTGTTCAGTCACAGGGCTCCATCACAGCACCCAACCCAATCTAACCACTTCCAAGGCCCCACCTTAGATACCATAACTGGATGCATCTCCATGCTTAATCCATCAACCTAAGATACTGGGATTGAGCCATGAACACATGCGCCTTTGGAGGATACCCAAACTATTATCCAAAATGTACAAAGACCTCCTTTGCTGTCCTCCCCAGGGCATAACCCCTCAAACCCCCTGTGTGCCACAGTATCAACATGCAAAGCACAGAGGGAGAAGAACTCCAGCCTCTGGAATCACGATGCCAGGCTCATATCCTGACTCCCTGGCTGGTTGGTTCTGGGCAAGCCCCCTCCCCTCTCTGAACCCCACATTTTTCTTCTATAAAGTGGATTCAAGAAGAGACAGGTCCTCACCTTGGGGTGGCTGTGACAGCTGAATGAGGGAGTGCACAATCTAAATGACCTTTGATACCAACTTGGGCTTAATAACTGGCAGGTGGTGTTAATATCATCTCAACCAAAGCCCATTATTCAGAGGGGGAAAATAGAGGCTCAGAAAGACTGTGATTTTCCAAGGACACACAGCTAAGAGGCAGAGATACCATCACCATCCTCCAATTTATCTAATTCCAGCAGCTCAGGTTGTTGTTGTTGTTGTTGTTGTTGTAGCTGTTATTTATTTGAAAAGCAGAGACAGAGAAAGAAAAAGAGAGAGAGGTGGAGAGAGACCTTTCACCCACTGCTTCACTCTCCAAATGTCCATAACAGCCAGGGCTGAGCCAGGCTGAAGCCAGGAGCCCAGAACTCCATCCGGGTCTCCCACATGGGTGGCCGGGACCCAAGCACCTGAACCGTTACCCGCTGCCTCCCAGGGTGTGCATTAGCGGGAAGCTGGATCAGAAGCAGAATCGCCAGGACTCAAATCAGGCACCCAAATATGAGATGTGGGTTCTCAAGCCTTAACTTAACCACTGCACTACTAACCACAGTTAGAGTTCTGGGTTTCAGTCTCAATTCTGTCCTTCAAAGCTGTGTGACCCTGGGTAAGTCCCATCTCTCTCTGAGCCTCCTTGTCCCCTCATTTAAATAAATGAGGATCTGCCTGATTAATTACGAGGGAAATCAATGGGGAAAAAAAAGCAAACATGGAAAATGCTTAGCACAGTGCCAGGACCGGAGACTGACAAATCCAATTACCAGGGGAAACTGACGTGACTCTCCGTGCCTCAGTTTCTCCACTCATCAAAAGGGCTAATAACAGTTTTATCCCACAGGGATGGACACGAGGAATAAAGGAGTTACTGCGGCTAAGCTCTAGCGAAGTCCCTGGCAGGCAGTATGAACATCAGTAAGCACTTGTTATTATTTTTTTCAAAGTCCCAAGGCCTGTTTGAGGGCAGCCTGAGAAGATTGGGGGTCTCCCACCCCTCTTACTGCCTGTGGCTCCAGACACTGCCTTTGCTGCCATTTGGCTATTATTAGGCCCAGTGTCCTCATCTCAAACCCAGATGGAAAAGCAAGGGCGGGCGGGCAGGCCGGGCCCGGTGGCGGATGGCTGGGAACAGGGCTGGGAGGCCGGGTTTGGGTTTGGGTTTGGGCTGGGCTCCACCCCGCCGGCCCTCCCTCGCCTGCAGCTGGTCCAGCAGCCACGTCGACACTTGGCTCTGCGCGCTTGGTGCCGAGCGCTCCCTCCCACCCTGACCGCCTCCTCTGGGAAGATTCTGAGCTTTTGTGCAGCCTCAGCACTTTTTTGCCTGCCCCCAGAGAAGCCAGGCCTGTGTGGAGATGGAACAGAACTGCAAAGGGACCCCCTGCCCTGATGTGTGCATGTCCCCCTGCCTCCGATGAGGCGTACTGGGGCCACAGGGGGAAGAACTCACACACCTGGGTTTAAATCCCAGCCAGTCCACCACCGTGCTGGGTCGGCCTGGCCAAGTGACTTCCCCTCGCCAAGCCTCAGTTTCTTTATCTGGAAAATGGGCAAAAGCTTAGCACCTACGTCCCAGGACTGGGGTGATGACTTCAGTGAAGGGTGCGCAGGAGGCCCCCGGTTATATCGGTTGCTATGGTTATTTCATGCTTAGGTGCGGCAGGTCTCAAAAGAACAGAAGAGGGATTAGGGGAGACAGAGGACGTGAGGCGCCCCTGACTTGCTGAGTGACCTGCAGCCTTTGCCTCTCTGGGGCTCAGATTACGATTTGGACCATGAAATGGGGCTGCAAGGACTCTACAACTCCCAAATGGGGGATGGGTGGGGTACAGTGACTGAGAGCAAGGGTTCTGGGCGGGCATTTAACACAGTGGTGATGCCGCATCCCGCACTGGCATGTACCTGGGTTCAAGTACTGCCTCTCCTCCCTTATTCCAGCTTCCTGCCAATGCACGCCCCGGGAGGCAGGGCTGACGGACAGCTCCAGCTGTCGTGTCCCTACCAGTCACATGGGAGACCTGGATCCAGTTCCTGACTTCCAGCTTCTGCCTGGGATGTTGTGGGCATTTGGGGGGTGCACCATGGCTGGGAGCTTTGCTCACTCGCTCTCACCTTTTTTTTTTTTTTTTGACAGGCAGAGTGGACAGTGAGAGAGAGAGACAGAGAGAAAGGTCTTCCTTTGCCGTTGGTTCACCCTCCAATGGCCGCTGCGGCCGGCACGCTGCAGCCGGCACACCGCGCTGATCTGAAGCCAGGAGCCAGGTGCTTCTCCTGGTCTCCCATGGGGTACAGGGCCCAAGCACTTGGGCCATCCTCCACTGCACTCCCAGGCCACAGCAGAGAGCTGGCCTGGAAACACACACACACAACCACCAAGGGACTGTGCTCCAGTTGGGTGGGTGGTGCTAGTGTGGCTTGTCCTCACTGATACTGCCTCCTTGTCTGCATGACGGTGTCCAAGGTCACAGGACTCAAGCCCTGAGGGTCACAGGTGGATGACAAAGGTGTCACCCCTGTACTTTCAGGGTGATCCCGAGCCAGGACCCTGTCCACTAGATGACAATGACACACTGCCCCCTCCATTAGCCTAGACCACTCCAGGCTCCAGGGAAGCCCCACTTCCACCCCCGCCGGAAGTCACAGGAGGTCCAGGCTGGCCTGTCCAGAGCCCTAGCCTTTGTCTACGAGGCTGAGCTCCTCCCAAGTGCTTTGCTGCCCAGTGCGCGTCTCAGGCCCCACGCTCCTCCTCCAAGGCCGGAAGTTTTTATGGCACTGCTGCCCAGAACTCACAGCAGCTGGGTGACATCATGGGGGTGATGGCCTTGCCAAACTGGTTTGCCAAACAGGTCCTCAGTCCCACTCCCAGGGCTGCTGGCTGTGACCTTGGGGGCCTCCGATTATGCCGTGAGGAGGAGTCTCACAGTCTCTGGATCCAGCCGAGCCGGCGGGAGCTGGTTCTTCTTGAGGGACCCCAAGCTCCAGCCTCCCCTGTCTGACTTCCCTTCCTCTGCTGGTGCTGTGCCTTCCCAGGCTGCCTTCCCCCATACCTGGGCTGTGCTCTGTCAAACAGCCCAGAGGCCACCTTTCCCTCCTCCCACCCTCCTCCAGCCCTCTCCAAGCCCCCCATCCTGCTATGGTCCAGCAGCCCCTGGGTCCCCCCATGGCCCCAAGACCCCGGCTTCACAGCCCAGGATGGAAGGGGGGCTCCTCCCTGAGACACCTTGGAAATTTGTTGTCCAGGCTGGGTAGAGGGGACTTAATAAGGAGCTCAAGGCAGAATTCCCACGCTGTACAGATAAGGAAACTGTGGCTCCCAGGGGGTAGTGGTCTCGCCTGGAGTGGGGGGGCAGGGAGCTGACCCATCACCCTTTTTGCTTCCTGATCCCGGTCTGGGCTTTCTCATTGGGATCCTGACTGTTGGGGGGAGTTGGGGCAGGAAAGCCAGGGTGACTTGGGAAGCAAAACTACCAGTTTGGTAAAATAGTCCTTCTGGACCTCAGGCTCCAGAGCAAACCTTGGACCCAGAACTGCTCTCGTCACTCCCCGCTCTGCCAGGCCAGAGATGGAGCTGGAAGAATCTGGAAGCTTCCTAGTACAGTCCTTTGCCCTAGGGGGGCCTGAAGGGGCCAGTCCAAGCATCTCCCTACCTGCCTGTCCCCCAGTGTCACCAGGTACATTCACACTGCTCATCTGACCTCAGGGTCACTGCAGATGGAACCACTCTCATTTCCTGCTCCACCCACAGCCGACCCGCCTCCTTGGCCCACTCACAAGTCGCCCGGCTTTTTCTCACACCGTGCTGCCACAACATGTCCATCCGTTCCTTTCCCCCGCTTCTCCGTGGGGTGAATCTCTGCACTCCTCTCCAAGGACACACCACCTGCCCTGAGAAGCCTCCCGGCCGCAGGGAGGAGGGAAGCAGCTCCCACTGAGACTGGGATGCCTTATGTACCTTGCACACCTGTCAGACTGCAATAGTGAGAGTCCCAGGTCTGAAAGGCAACAGGTGCTCACGGGATGTTTACTCTTCCCCTGGGCTGTGCTGTAAGCGTCCCCAGCAAGTCTGTGGGCCGCCCTTTGATCCCCAGCACTCACCTCCCCCACCCCCACCATCCCTCCCTTGTAAGATGGGCAGGTGGGTCTGGGGGCGGAGTCCAGCCTTCTGGTCCCTACTGTAGAGTTGAGAGAGCCTGCACCAGAAATCTAGTCCATTCGCGCGGGCACTCACCTGCGCTGCGCCTCCCTGCCGGGGAGGGCAGAGCTGGCACGCAGCAGGCCACTCATTGGCACCCACGGCTGCCACTCGGGCAGGCCCTGCGAATCTGAGGAGGTCTAGGTATGGCGCGCTCACAGGGGCACTGCCCAAAAGCGCGGGAAACTGGAAGGCGGGCAGAAAGGACCCACGTTCTGGGGAATCAGGTTGCGTCTAGACCAGGTAAAGTGAACCCAGGGCCTCCAACCGCAGTCTTCAAACTCGATTTCTTCTTGCTACTCCTCCCTTGGCAAGTCGCTGGGTTTCCCAAGGTGTAAGATGGCACCACCTCTGAGGGAGGTGGGAATGAAAGGGGCTAATAAGGCCAAGACTCCCAGAGCGGGCTACCAGGTCTCTCCCTAGATTGGGGGAAGGGGTGGAAGGTACACAGAGGATCTGGACCTCCGGGGTGGGGTGGGGGGGTCTCTGGGGCAACAAGCTGACAGCGCCTGCCCATGGCCACAAACCCCAGCCCCACTCACTACCTATCACCTGCTGTCTTCACTTGTAAAATGGACCCCTGACCCAACCTGTTAACAGGCATGCTACGGGGACAATGAGGGGACTTCAAAAAGTTCGTGGAAAATGGAATTTTAGAAACAAGCTTGAGTGTACACATTTTTGAAATCCATGCAGTTTTTTTTAAATAATATACATGTTTCATGATTTAAAAAAATATTTATTTACTTGAAAGAGCTACAGAGAGAGCAAGCGAGGTCTTCCATCTGCTGGTTCATTCCCCAGATTGGCTGTAACAGCGGGGGCTGGGCCAAGCTGAGGCCGGGAGCCAGGATCTTCTTCTGGGTGTTCCACGCGGGTGGCAAGGGTCCAAGGACTTGGGCCATCTTCCACTCCTTCCCCAGGCCATAGCAGAGAGCTGGATGGGAAATGGAGCGGCCTGGACTTGAACCGGTGCCCATCCAGGATGCCAGAAATGCAGGCAGCTGCTTTAAACCGCTGGGCCACAATGCTTCAGGCCACGTCCCTTGTCTCCCAGAGTCCGCATTAGCCAAGAATCAGGCACCGAACCCCGAACCCGGGCACACGGGTGTGTGACTTGGGCCCTTAACCACTAGGCTAAACGTCCACCCTTTCACAAGCTTTTTTGAATATCTCTCATGTGCATGGCTTTCAGGTTTTTTTTTTTTTTTTGCACCAAAATAAACTTCTGCTTCCGTCTTCCACAAACATGTTGAAGTGTCCTCACACAAATCACAGGAACTGACATTGCATTTGACAGATGCCACGCCAGAGCGCATTCTCCCAGCCCCGTGCCCTCTGGTCCCCATAGAGATCCCCCCGGGTGGGGGTGGGGGGGTTCCAGGGCGTCCTGCTCGGGGTGGACCGGGTGGGCTCTTGTCCCCTAGCTCACTCTTCATTTAGTCTCGGGCACATCGGTTCCCTCTGGGCCTGCGTGTGGGCTCCAGCGCTTCCAAGGGGCAGACCCGGAAGGGCTTGGGAAGGGGCGCGCGCAGGACAAGGTGTGTGGTGGACCCGGGAGGAAAGGCGTGCTGTGTGCTGGCCGCTCGGTCCCCGCTCCGAGGTGGCCCAGGCCGGGTGTCCCGAGAAAGCGGCCTGGGGGCGGCGACCGACTTGGAGCCCTGACGCTGGGAGGAGGTGGAGCAAAGGGAGGGGACGTGGTCTTCCGAACAAAGAGGAGGCGGGGAGGGGCTGTCCCAAGGCTCAGGGACTCGCGCGGTCCCGGGCCACTTACCTCGGCTCGGGGGGACCCTCCTGGACTTGGGCACGGAGCCCGCGTGCCCCTGCCGGCGTCCTCCCGACCCTCGGAAGACCGCGGCGGCAGCCCCCAGACTTCAATCCCCAACCTCGCGGGACCCTCGAGGGGCGGGGGCCGCCTCCGGGGGGGGCGTGACCACTAAATTGAATTCCCCCAATGGGGCGGGAGAGTGGGCGGGACCCCAGCGCGGGTTGGCTGCTTTGCCGGCGCGGGGCGGGGCCCGCGGGGCTGCTGGCGCGGCTGGACGGGCAGCTCTCGCAGAGTCCAGGGGACGGTTGCTGAGCGGGCCTGGGCTCCCAGGTCGCGGCGCCTCCCGCCTGACCGTCTCTAATCTGCAACTGTCGCGCCCGGAGCGAACTGACCCGAGCCCGCGCCGGACGGGCGGGCTGGACTGAGAGGTGAGTGTGCGGACCTCGGGACGGCGCCAGGACCCCCGACGGGTCCAGAGGGTGGAACCCGGATATCTCTTACCCGGGTTCTGGAACTCTGAGAACTGAGAGCTGCTTCCCTCCTCGGGTGGGGATACTTAAGGTTCTGAGGCCTTGGAGAGGGATGCCCACCGGCCTCCAACAGGGGGCTTCCCCACCTCCGGGGCACTATTCTGTGGGTACAGACTTCGAGAGGGAAGCCCCCAGAGACCCCCGAGGCTAGACTCTGTGACAGGGGGCTATGGGACTGGACTGGAGGGGGGTGCCGGAGAATTTCTGAGGACGAAGAGACTTCTCACAGCCTCCTGGGTGTCCGAGCCTGGGCACGAGGGACCCCCACCCTTCAGAAGAAGCCTAGGTGGGAACACAGTGTTCAGAGAACCAGGGCTGGTGCCCACTGAGCGACACTTCCTGGGGAAGACGGTTACTCCAGATAGGTAGGTAAGGGACAAGGACCCTAACACACAGGGAGGCCGGCAGTGGGGTGGGGGACACAGGTCTGAACCCACCAGGAAGCAAGCAGTGACTTGAACAGACAAGGTCAGACAAACCCCAACTGTGTGGTTAGGAGCCCCCCCCCAAGATCCATTCCCTGGTTGGGGTGACTCGCCAGGTGACTCTGACGGGTAAAAGGATGCTTGAGAAATGAATCAGTGGAAGGGGGGAGCCTGGAGCCACCGCACATGAATGGAGCACCTCCGGTGTGCCCTTGGCTTCCAGAGAGATACCTGGGCTGCGGAGGAAGGGGAGCTGCACGGGGAGGCTGGGCTGGGAGTCCGGGATCCGTTTTGATGAGCAGTGCCGGGGGCAATGTGGAGTGTCCCGGGCGCCTGGGACTTCAGAAGGCTGCTTGAGAAACTGGAGGTGACTAAGACTTTTATTCAGTTCCTCCCTGCCCTCTGAGCCTTTGGGGTCCTTTCCGCGCCCGTGACAAATCCCTGGTCCTCTCCCACCCTCTCCGTTTGCATCAAGTCCAGGCGTTGGCCGGGGTCAGCGTCCAGTGGGCATTCCGGGAACGGAGGCATTGAATTGTGTGTGAACTGTTAGGAGGAGTTGGGTGCCCAGACACCTGGCTTCCTGAGGTCCGGGGAGTTGGCAGGGAGAAGGCAGGGACGGGAAGCGTGGTGGGGGGGTGTGCGTGGAGGGCTGGCTGCGTGGACTGGAAGACGCTGTCCATGTACCTGCAGTGCCTGGGCAGCGAGAGTGGCGGCAGCAGCAAGGACTTGCACAGGGCTCAGCCCACAGCCAGAGCCTGGGTTTGCCGAGTGGGTGGGGGGCTGGGCAGGCCTGGGGATGGATGGGTGGGTGGGGCAGGAAACTCCAGAGACTGGTGTGCACCCCCTGGTGGTGAGCACAGTGGGTGGCCCTTGCTGGGCGCGGTGGCTTTTCCATCCAGGTCTCTGCTGTCCTGTTTTGAGACTTGAACAGGATGAGGGCCCGAGGCCTCACAGCAGCAGAGTAACAGTGAAGCTGGCAAGTTGAAACCAGGGACCCTGGTTCCAGCAAACCACCCGAAGGTAGAGTTCAACTCCCAGCCAGGATAGGAGAGCAAAGATGGGGCAGTAACAGGTTGCAGAAGGAAATGAGGCGGGTGCCGCCCCGTTGCCCAACCCTGGTAGGCCTAACTCATGTCTGTCCCCTGCAGGGCCCCCTGAGCTGGTGTCAGGTGCCGTGGGCACTGAGGATCTTACCGGGAGGAGGCGGACGGAGCTAGGGGCCAGTGAAATGGCGGACGAAGCCTTAGCTGGGCTGGACGAGGGAGCCCTTCGGAAGCTGGTAAGCACCCCAGTGGGCCCACCGCAGTTAAGGACAAGCCGGGCCAGAGAGGCAGGGCCAGCCCCGGCTACCTCCCAGCTGGCAGAAAGCGGGTGATGGAGGAGGGGCCAGGCCTGTTCCGTGTGACTGATGCCAAGGCCCCTGTGGCATGTGCCGTCCACACCAGGTGCCCAAGCCTGGTGGCTCCCAGCTCCCCCCCACCCCACCCCACCCCACTGCCACCACCTGTTTAAACAGTAACTGCTGAGGACTCGCCCATGTGCAGCCACAGGTGTGGGGAGGCTGGATCCGCCTCTCCCAAGCAACAGCTCCTGGAAGCTGGCCCACGTGATAATGGTGGCAGCAATGATTAATAACGCAGGGGATGGCACAGGGCGGGCTGGGCGCACCATTGCATGCTCACAGCAGCTCCCAGAGCCAGGACACTGCAGCTCACACAGCTGGATCACCTGCCCAGTCAGGAAGGGCACCCAGCTGGGGAGCTGTGCCAAGGTCCAAGCCCCAGGGAGAGCTGTGGGGGACACCAAGAGTCGTGGCAAGGTCGAGGCCGGCAGAGAAGGACTTTATGGGACCTTCTGGGTTCCGTGACTTCTAGTCTGTCATCTTCCCATTCTGGGTCTTGGTTGCCTTGCCTGTGAAATGGCGATGGGGAGGTTCGTGTAAACACAGCCCAAGTCCTGGGGTTGGCGTATGGATGAATGAGGCACACTCGCTCCCAGACCTTGGGTCCCTTTCCCTCGGCTTCTTCCTGAGGGTCCTTTCCCCACCCCCACCCACCCCCCATGCACAGACAGGCTGTGAGGCAACCCAGCAAGGCCAGGCAGCAGCTGACCTGGGGGAGGGGCTACAGGCCCACCTTCCCAGCCCCTGACCCTTGTCCTGGAGGGGAAATTAAAGATTTACCTCCCTGCGCAGAGGACAAGTGATCTCCCCCACCCCCACCCCCTCCTACCCTGTGCCATTTCCACAGAGGCAAAGACTAACGCCAGCCCCGGACGGCCCAGATACTGGACAGTGCCCGGCTGCTGTGTCCCCAAAGCCCTGTGTCCGCCCCCGCCACTGTCTGCGGGGTGGGGTTTCCGCGGGTGCACGGCCAGCGGTCAGGAAGAGACCCAGGGCAGGCGGGAGCCGCAGAGTCGCGCACACACCGCACGCCGGGACTGCTCGCTCTCCGCGCACGCCCAACGTCCGGGGGTCCGGGGGTCCACTCTGAAGCTCGGGGGTCTACAGCCGCCACCTTCCTGGGTCTCAACGCAGGATCTGGGCCAGGGTTTCAAAGAGGCCGGAGCGGCGGCTGCAGTCGGCCCAACCCTGTCCCACGCCCCACTCCCTGGGAAAGGACGCAGAGACCCCGCCCCACGCCCCTCCCACCCTGCAGCCCCCCGGCCCGCCAGGACTGCGCCTCAGCGCCCGCCGGGGGTCCCGCCCGCCGGCCTCGTGGCAGGAACGGGGGACGTCGCCAGCCGGGCTCCTCCCCGCGGGGCCGGGCCTTATAAGGGAAAGCCGGCCCCGTGGCACCCGCCCCGCGCCCCAGCGTCGGGCCAATTCGGGGACCCCGGCCGCTGCTTCCGGCCTCGGCTCCGGCACATTCCTGCGGGCGGGCCGGGGGCGTCCGGGGACACGCACGCCGCAGGCTTCTGCGCCCCATGCCGGGAGGCCCTCCGCCTCGGTCCCGGGTTCAAGGTCGGGCTCCGACACTTCACAACTGTGCAGCCGGAGGCGGGAAGAAGGCTCAGATCTGTGAACCGCCGTTTCCTTTCGGCAGATGGGGGACATTAAAGCGGGCGGAGGCGAGGGGGGAGCTTCCTGTCCTCGGCGCCCAGAGCCGGCGGGCGGGCCGTGGGCGGGGCCCGGCGGGCGCGGACGATTCCGGAGCCGGCGGGCCTTGAGCGCCCCCTAGCGATGCCTCGCTCCACTGCTGGCGGCTCCTCCTTGGGCCACCTGGGTCAGTTTGTCCTTAGCCACCGCCTCCAGAGAGCCCCCTCTTGCGCAAAGGGGCTGACAGAGGCCCAGAGGGACGCAGCAAGGGCAGCGAGCACTGTCGGCCCGGCCCCCTCGGGAAGGAGGAAGCACCCTCTTTCCTCCCGGGAGAATTTCACTGGGCAGTTCGGAAACAGCTCCGGCCCCTTCCACTTCCTCCCGCGGGTGGACAATGGCCCTTTGTACTTTCCTCCCTCCCTCCTCGGGCCCCCTCCTCACACACTGGCAGCGCCTGAGAGGGCGGGGACCGCAGGACACAGCGGGGACTCTGTGGGCCGACCTTTGTGGAATGACTGTGGGCCACCGCCCCACCCTGGGGCCCAGCCCTGCCACTCTGGTGGGGGGATCAGAGGGAGCCGCCCGTTTTCCAAGTGGGGGCCGCTGAGGCTCCCAGAATTTGCAGAGGTGGCCAAGTTCCCACATCAGCCCTTTTTCAGGGAAAAAGACCTGCCTCGAGCCCAGCGCATTGGGAATTAGGGCGCCTGAGGGACCCCTTTACCCTCTAGATGGGCTGGACCAGCTGTCCCCAGCCCCCTGGGCCCCAGATGTACCACAGGGGCTCTGGGCTCTGGGAGGTGGGGAGCTGAGCCTCATTCTCCCACTGCCAGACTAATGCCCCCATCCCACACCCCCGAAAGGCCTCAGGGCACCTCCAGTCCAGACTGGGGGGGTCCCCACCTGCAAAGGGCAGGCAGGCGAGTCAGAGAGACCTGGGTTCAAATCCTGACTCCTGGGCTAGACCCCAGCAGAAAGCGTGGCTCCTTGCTGCAGGACCCCTGAGTCACTGCCCTGGGGGGGGGGGGGGGCGCGGGCATGGTCCCACCTGGCAAATGAGAAAACTGAGACCCAAACAGGTTCCGGTTCAGGTTAAGCTGCCAGCTGGGGGTTCTGGCCTGAGCTGCAGGGGGCCCTCCCAGGCCTCCTCAGGAATGTGGAGCCTGGTGGGGGGGCTCTATTCCCCACAGTCGTCCCCCCCCCCACCAGCTCACACTGGGACTGGGTTGGCCGGTGCCCCTGGTGGAGTGGAGCCAGCCCCAGCTCCCTGTGAAATCTCTATCTGCACCCCACCCCCTCACCCCTGCCACCCGGCTCCCCTGCTGAGCAGGAAGGAATGTTGGGGGAGGGGAGGCCAGCAAGGCAGGGGTCCTGGGCTCCTTGGCCCTCCCACTTCACTGCTTTGGGGGGTGGCGACCGGGGAAGTCACCCAGCCTTTGCTTGCTCTTCCAGCCCACCTGGAAGGTTTATTTCTGCCCTAGCTTCCCAGGGCCCCTTGAGGACAGAGGATCCAGGAGGGGCGGGGGTGGGGAGCTCATCCAGCTGCAGCTGTGGAGAGCACCAGGCTCAGCTGACTCAGCCCCGGGCAGTGCCCTGTCCTGGACCTGGTTGGACCAGCCACCCTCCAATCTCCCGAGAAGCTGGTGGGAACCTCTCCCCCAGGGACACCCTCTCTAGGGCTCTGGGTAGCTCCTGGTGCCAGCTGCCTTATCCCTCTAGGGGACTGGCCTCCCATTCTGGGCCCTGGCTCCTTCTGGAAGGGACAAGAAATAGCCCCAGCCAAGCAGGGAGCTAGGGTTCCAGTGCACCTGACTCAGTTTCCCCGTGTGTCCTACGTGGATGCAGCTGCAGCACTTCAGGACTGGATCAAGAGACTCCCTTGCTCCCAGGGTGGAGTCCAGCTGCCCCCCCCCCAATCCTCCTCAGCTGTCAGTGCCCCTTGGTGGTTCCCTGACTCTTAGGGGTTTGGTGAAAGGCTCTGAGGGGAGGAGTCAAGTTGCTGGCCGCCTGCTGACAGTAGGTATTCTGTGGACCCCCCACCACCACCACCACCAGGAGCCCTGCTGCATTGAGCTGGGTCTCCCCTCCTGAGACCCTGAGTGGGCAAGCAGGCACGTCAAAGGCTTCGGGCACAGGCAGTGGAGACAGGCCCCTCATTGTGCCCCAGGCAGAGCCGTGGGCAGCTGGTGCCAGCCCTCCGCCCCCCAGCAGCCAAAAATGACCTGCCCCTCGCCCCCGCCTGCCCTTCAGCTGGAGGTCACGGCAGATCTGGCGGAGCGGCGCCGCATCCGTTCGGCCATCCGAGAGCTGCAGCGGCAGGAGCTGGAGCGCGAGGAGGAGGCCCTGGCATCCAAGCGCTTCCGTGCCGAGCGGCAGGACAACAAGGAGAACTGGCTGCAGTGAGTGGCGGGGCGGTGGGCGTGCAGGGGGGAGAGGGCGCGTGTGCCAGGGCTCAGCTCCTGTGTGCAGGCAGGGGCGTCTGCCTACCGTCTGTGTGTGCAGTTGGCAGAATGAGGGTCCGTCCAGTGGTTAAACCACCACTTGGGACACTGCATCCCGGGAGAGTGCCTGCCTGGAGTCCTGGCTCCTCCACTTCCTATCCAGCTTCCTGCTAATGCGCACCGGGAGGCAGCAGGGGGTGGCTCAGCTTGAACACCTGCCACCCACATGGGACACCCAGGTTGAGTTCCTAGCTCCTCGCCTCAGCCTGGCCCGGCCCTGGCTGTCATGGGCACTTGGGAGTGAACCAGCAGAAGGATTTCTGTCTCTCTGTCTCTGTGTCCTTCACATTGAATGAAAAGATTTTTTTAAAAGTTCATGGGAAAGGGCGGCGCCGTGGCTCACTTGGCTAATCCTCCGCCTGTGGCACCGGAATCCCATATAGGCGCCGGGTTCTGGTCCCGGTTGCTCCTCTTCCAGGCCAGCTCTCTGCTGTGGCCCGGGAGGGCAGTGGAGGATGGCCCAGGGGCTTGGACCCTGCACCCGCATGGGAGACCAGGAGAAGCACCTGGCTCCTGGCTTCGGATTGGCGTAGCTCCGGCCGTGGCAGCCATTTAGGGGGTGAACCAACAGAAGGAAGACCTTTCTCTCTGTCTCTCCCTTTCACTGTCTAACTCTACCTGTCAAATAAATAAATCTTAAAAAAAAAAGTTCATGGGAAAAATGGACTGAAAGATAAGTTTACTTTGCTAAAAAAAAAATGAAATCCATGCATTTTTTTTATCATAGGTGTTTTTTGTGAACTTGTTTGAAAACCCCTAAATGCATGGGTTTCAAATATTTCTGCATACAAACTTGTCTTTTGTTTTGTTTTGTTTTGTTTTTTGACAGGCAGAGTTAGACAGTGAGAGAGAGACAGAGAGAAAGGTCTTCCTTTTCTGTTGGTTCACCCCACAATGGCCACTGTGGCCAGCGCTGATCCGAAGCCGGGAGCCAGGTGCTTCTCCTGGTCTCCCATGGGGTGCAGGGCCAAAGCACTTGGGCCGTCTTCCACTGCCCTCCCAGGCCACAGCAGAGAGCTGGACTGGAAGAGAAGCAACTGGGACAGAATCCGGCGCCCTGACCGGGATTAGAACCCGAAGTGCTGGTGCCGCAGGCGGAGGATTAGCCTAGTGAGCCATGGCGCCGGCCACAAACTTGTCTTTCAATTCCATTTTCCACAAACTTTAAAATACACTCTGATGTGTGCACATAGGCTTGCTTGTGGGCACGGACTGTAAACCGGGCACGGTGGCCTGGCCACACCAGTGCACGTGGCACGTGGCATCGGTGCTCATGGCCACATACGTGCGTGCACTAGAGTGCACAGCTCTAGGGACCTCTGCCAGGGTTCCGGGTGCCGGGTCCTGGCCCCGACGCTTGTCCTACCTCCTCCACCACCCGCCCATGACGTGGTGTTACAGCCATGATGTCTCTGCAGCTCCGAGCAGCGGGAAGCTGAGCAGCGGGCCGCCCTGGCACGGCTGGCGGGACAGCTGGAGTCCATGAATGACGTGGAGGAACTGACCACGCTGGTGAGGCCCAGGCCGGGGGCAGGGGCTGGGGGCAGCCTGGGGGGGAGGCCTGAGTGCCGAAACCCAGCAGCACCCATGGCCTGCGTCTCCGCTTCCAGCTGCGAGGTGCTGCGGAATACGAGGAACGCAAGTTGATCCGAGCTGCCATCCGCCGCGTCCGGGCTCAGGAGATCGAGGGTGCGTGTGGCCTGCCTTCTCCTGGCCTCACCCCTGCCCTGCGCTCAGCAGCCCACGGCACCTCCCAGCCACTCACCTGCTGCTTGCCGCTTCCCTTCCAGCTGCCACCGTGGCCGGGAGGTTGTGCAGCGGGCGTCCCAACAGCGGCTCGCGAGACGACGGCCAGGGACGGGCGGCGGCACACAGGCTCGAACGGCGTGAGGTAGGGAACACGGCAGCGTGGGAGGCTGGCCCGGGCTCCTTGGCCCACGGATGCCACCAGTGCAGAGCCCTTGAGAGTCCTTGCTTAACTATGGTTGACTGCGAGAGGATCCCTAAGCCTGTAGACACCGGGGCTCCATCTCAAGGCTCCGCCCACACTCCCAGGCAATCTCTGGCGACCTGTCCCCCACCGCAAACCCTGTCCCTACCCAGGACTTCCCTTCTACACTGCCTCCCACTTCCGCCCTTTCCCATGGCCACCTGTGTTGGTACACAGGCACTCCTCGCACCTGCCCTCCTCCCCCCACCCCCAGCAGTCAGAGGGATTTCCCAGAAATGCAAATCTCACCCCGGAAGTCCCCCTGCCTAACCCCCGTTCCTTATCCTCCAGGCACACTCCCCCCCTTCCTTACCTCCTCTTACCAGGGCCTGTGTGTCAGGCCCAAGCACTTTCACAGAGTCCCCTCTGTTCTCCAGGGAGCGTGGGTGAGCTGTCAGGCTGTGCAGGTTCCCTAAGTGACCAGCAGAGGCCGCTGCATCCCTAGTCCTGGCAGGCCCCCATCTCCGGACTCTGATTAATCAGGCTGAGGCCAAGGGATCTAGGGTCTGCCCAAGGGATCTGTTAAGCCTAGGTCTCCTGCCACCCCCAACCACTGACATTAGGACCTGGCCCTCAGTGAGCTACCTTTGGCTGGGCTGTGCCTAGAGATTGAGGGTCAGGGGCTGCCCCTAGCGTGCCAGTGCCCATGCAGGTGTGCCCACAGGAAGTCATGCCCAGCTCCTCTGCTTTGCATGCCCTGCCCTGGGCACCTGCCAGCCTGGTTCTCAGAGAGTAGGTGTGGCACCCGTGGTCTGGAGAGACTTGGGCATATCCTATGGGTCCCCCGCAGGTGCCGGAGCGAAAGGAACAGGAGCAGCAAGCAGAGGTCCTAGAGCCAACCCCAACCCCCCCTGAGGTCATCAGCCAGGATGTGACCTCAGTGACACTCCTGCTGAGGGCCCCTGCCGGAGGCACACCCAGCTCAGCTGCCTCACCGGACAGCTCCCCCCCGACCGCCTCTCCCGAGCCTCCCCTGGAGCCTGCTGGGCCGCAGTGCCCCGCTGCTGAAGCTCCAGGCAGCCCTGAGCCACCCGCCAGCCCCCCCAGGGCCACCGCCAGCCCTGAGCCCCAGGAGCCACCAGCCTCTTCCGGCACCGAGAGGCAGGTGACCAACAAGGTGAGTCTGGACGAAGGGCAGGGACGCCCCCCAGAGGCGCTCCTCCAAGTGTGTGCGTCGGGGTCAGGCCCTGCCTGTGCTGTGTCTCCCCTGCAGCTCCTGCCTGGTCCCACAGAGCCCCCTGCTGCCCAGGGCCCTGCCAGAGGCCCCTCCGACACAAAGAGATCAGGTGAGGGTCCCAGCAGGGGCAGCCTAGCCTCCTCCTAGCCCCGCCTCTTTTTCCCTGCCTGCAGAATGGGCTCTTTTGCCATCACAGTTCCAGCTTCCAGGTCCGGGCAGTCCCTAAAACACACACACACCCCGCACTGCTCCTGGGGTGTCCCCGCCCCTGAGCAGGCCCACCCCCGCCACCGTGGCCAGAGGCCTCCCTGCAGCCTTGAAAGGCAACGGGCCGCAGACACATTCTTCTCCCCAATAAGGGAGTGCGCCCATCTCCCAGCTGGAGCCATGGGCAGCACTGGCCTGGGGGGGGGGGGGGGGAGGCTGGCCCCATCCCCATCAGCAGGGAGGATCCGGGCACCCCTCCTGTAGCCCGAGCCTTGCTCTGGCCCCCAGGAGCGTCCAAGTCATCTTGGGGTCAGTGCGGGAGGGGTAGGAGGGGCCAGGAAGAAAGAGGCAGTTGAATGGGAGAATACCCCAGAGCCTTGAGGTATGCAGGAGGGGTGGGAAGGCCCCCCCCACCTACTCTCCATCTTCCCCCGACATGGCTGCCGTCCCCTCCCCAACCTGCCAGACCCAGCCGGACCCCGACCCTGCCAACGCTCCCTGTCCGTGCTCAGCCCCCGCCAGCCAGCCCAGAACCGAGGTACCACCCCGCCCCCACTCCCCCAGGCTCTGGGCAGCCCCTGTCCCACCCGGCCACTGACAGCCCTCCTGTCCCTTGCAGAGCCCACCCCCCTTGCCACCGGACCTTCCCCGTTCCAGCGGGCTGGCTCTGTGCGGGACCGCGTCCGCAAGTTCACATCCGATTCTCCCGTGACTGCCAGGCTCCAGGACGGCCCACCCCAGGCTGCCCTTGGTCCCCAGACCCCTGCGAAGCTCCTGGGCCCCTCCCTCATCAGCACCACCCCTGCCTCCTCCTCCAGCGGCTCCTCCTCTCGGAGCCCCGGTGGCAACACCTCCTCCCGGTTCAGCAAGGAGCCACGAGGCATAGCTCGGCCCCTGGCCCAGCTTCAAAGCTGCCCCCGAGAGGAGGGCCCTCAGGGGCGGGGCTTGGCTGCCAGGTCCCTTGAAAACAGAGCAGGGGGGCCCGGGGCCTGCTCAGAGGAGCCCAGTGCCCCGCAGCCCGTGGCTGTCGGCACTGCTGCCGAGCCCGGGGGCAGTATGAAGACCACATTCACCATCGAGATCAAGGATGGCCGTGGCCAGGCCTCCACGGGCCGGGTCCTGCTGCCCACGGGCAACCAGAGGGCAGGTAGGCCTCCCCCCGCCTCCCACTGCTGCAGCCGCTTAGCTCGGCACCGAGGACAGGTGCTGCAGCCAGGGGCTCAGGGTGTCTCCCAGGGGTGTGCTGGGAGCAAGGGGGTGCCATTGACCTTGGCTGGCACCACTCTCACCCTACCCGATCCTGACCCCAGCCCTTCTCCCCGCCCAGAACTGACGCTGGGGCTGCGGGCGCCCCCCACGCTCCTCAGCACCAGCAGTGGGGGCAAGAGCACCATCACCCACGTCAGCAGCCCCGGGACCCTGACCCGGCTGGGCAGTGTCACTCATGTCACCAGCCTCAGCCATGCCTCCCCCGGTAACCGAGGAGGCTACAGCTTCAAGGTGAGCCCTGCTCTGACCCCCCAGCCAGTCTCACCATCTGTCAACC
Organism: Oryctolagus cuniculus; assembly: GCF_051225735.1. Taxonomy (NCBI): domain Eukaryota; kingdom Metazoa; phylum Chordata; class Mammalia; order Lagomorpha; family Leporidae; genus Oryctolagus; species Oryctolagus cuniculus. Next base: position 28,347,013 of record NC_142887.1, read on the forward strand.
CCCAGAAACCGCTTCACAGCGGCTAAGGCTAGGAGGTCCCTCTGCTCCGCTCACCTCCTGCTACACACACAGAGAAACTGAGGCCCAGAGATGGGAGGTGGCTGCCCACGGTCCACGGCCAGTTGGTGGGTGCCAACGGGTCAGCCAGCAGGCACGTCAGAACCTCACTCTGTACTGACCTTGAACTTCCCCCCTGCTGATCTGTGCTCCTCACTCCAAAGTTGGTCGGCTCATTCCGAATGAACAGATGGGAATACTGAGGCTCACAGGGGGTGGTGGGAGTTTGCCCCTGTCTTCTGGTGGTAGCCCCAGGACCCCCGCTCCTGCCCCCCACTGGACACCAGCCCCAAGGTATTAGAGGCGCTCATCTCCACCATCCCAGATCAGCCCAGCCCATTAGAGGATTGGAGATTAGCGATTAGCATCTGCGTCAACCTCCGTGTGGGGGCTGGGCCGAAGTGCTGATGGGGGGGACAGGCAGGCTGGGGAGGGGGGTGCCGATCAGGTGAGGCAGCAGGCCAGCAGGTACCAAGGGAACTGAACACCTCGCACCCTTCCATTATTCATTCCTGAGCCCAGGATCAACTGGCTGGGAGCCCAGCTGGGGAGGGAACCCCCTGTGGGCTGCCCGGCTACCCAGGTAACCTCCCCAGGGAGACCTGATGGGGCTTTGGCTGAAGTGAGAGGGCTGGAGCTGGCTTTGGGCCTTCCCGGGGGTGACACAGGGAGAGTGTGAGGGTAAGACAGCTCCCAGTCCTCCAGCAGAGACGCGCCCTGCTCCTCTCTGCCAAGGGGTTCGGTGGGGTGGGGAGAGCAGCTGAGACCCTGGGAGTGGATGGGAGGTGCCGCAGTGAGAGACTGGGGTCTGACGCTGCAAACTTGCCTCAGTTTCCCCATCTAGAACCAAGGGGAAGCAGATGTGATATTCCTGTAATGCACTCGCTCAGAGTCTGTGCTTGAATCTGAGCCCCTGGGACGGGCTAGAGGACTTTTCTCTCGGTGCGAGACGCTGGCTGCAGCCGATCGCCCCGAGTGCCTGCGCCTCCGGGTCCTCCGTCTGTTGACAGCTTTCAAAAACAACAAGGCGTGAGGGCAAGGGAGCCCTGCAGCTAATAGACTTGGTGGCTTGGACAGGCCCCATTCCCCCGCTCCCTGCCTCAGTTCCCCCACCTGCGAGGCATGGGGCTGTGGTCCCGGTAATCCTGCCAAGAATCCAAGTGGCTTTGCCACGCTGCAGGTCTGTGGTCTCTGCAGGGCCAGGGCCGGGCCTGGCGGTCCGCCTGCTTGGACAGGCCACCCCTCCCCCACTGTCCCCTCCTCGGATGAGCCCAGAATAGGTTTCTATTTGGGCCGCAGTTCCAGCTGGCTGGTGGTGGGCTGGGAGGCCGGCAGGGGCGGGGCAGGCCCGCTGCCCTTGCCTTCGCCCTCGGACCAGCTACAAAGACTCCAACACTGCCAGCCAGAGGCAGCAGCCCCTGCCACTATCCCACCGTTACGGACCCCCCTCGTAGAATCCCCCACCAGCGCTATGCCGGGGGTCCCAGGGCCTGGGCCTGAGCTGGCCGCAGCCCTGGAGGAGCGGTTGGGCCGGGCCTTGGAGGAGCTGCGGGCGGTGGCTGAGGCTGGGCGAGCAGCAGTGACCCAGGCAGCCCAGGCAGCAGCGGCCACCGTGGAGCCAGTGGCCCGGGCAGCCGAGGAGCTGCGGGTGGAGACAGCGGCCCTGAGCCGGCGGCTGGACGCACTGAGCAGGCAGGTGGAGGTGCTGAGCCTACGGATGGGGGTCCCTCTCGTGCCCGACCTGGAGCCTGAACTGGAGCCCAGCGAGCTGCTCCTGGCTGCTGCCGACCCCGAGGCCCTCTTCCAGGCCGCTGAGGATGCCGGGACCCCCGTGGCCCACCCGCCTGCCTTCAGCACCCGCCGCCGCTCCTCCAGCGGCCCCGCCCGCAGCAGCAGTCTCGTAAGTCAGCCACGCTGAGCGGGTGGGAGGGAGTGGTTTTGAGCCAGGCTCTGCCTCTGCTGGGTGCCCTTAGACGTCCCATCACCTTCTCTGAGCCTGTACAGAGGACTGGGGTGCTCGTACTCCAAGGCTAGGGAGAGAGGATGCCAGGTTCCGGCCCCGAGGCACGCGTGGCAGCTGCCCTGGCAGCCCCTTCGCCTGACCCAACCCCCAGCCCCACCTCCTCGCCCCCACCCCAGCCAGGACGAGCCTCCCCGGGACAGCTGCCACCTCGGCTCTGCTTACCCCGACAGCAGATGGAGAGGCCCTGCCAGGAGGGGAGGGGCTGTGGGAGTTGGGTTGGACCCTTGTCTGCAGAGATGCCCCCTGGAGGGGGTAGGGGGCTGGGCTAGAGGCCCCCTGGAAGAAGGTTCCAGCAGGACAGGACTGGGGGTGGGGACGGAGGGGGCACAGAGGAGAGTTTCAGAGAAGTCTTGGCTCGGGGTTGCCCTAGTCAGACACCTGGTCAGGAGCCTAGGGCCCGGGTCCAGGCTGCTTGGCAAGAGGGGGTGGGGTGTGCGCTGCCCGGGCACTGGCCCAGGAGGACCCAGGCCTTGGGAACTGGCAGGACAGAGCAGAACCTGCCTGGGAGGGGGCTGGGGCTGGAGCAGCAGCAGGAACTCAGGTTTAGGAGCCGGGCCCCCTTCAGCTCGGCCCCCGGGCTGCTTCACACTTTGTGGAGGGACCCTGGGCACGGTGTCCAGTGGCTCTGAGCCTCAGTTTTTCCTTCTGTTAAATAGGGACACGTGAGCATAATCCCTAGTGTGTACATAACGCTTACCCCTGAACCGAAGCCATCCTTGTCGCTGTCCATTGCATGAATCTGATTCTGGGTACAGGAGAAACCCTATGGCCAGGCTGTCAGTGTTCACCATCCCTGGGCAGGTGGGAGGGCCACTGGTTGTTTCCAAGGCTGTGCCAGCAGCCTTGGTATCCATGGTAGGCGTGGTGGGGTTCACCTGGACCCCTGCTTTAAAGTGCAGGCCCTCCCCCACCCCGCCCCACAGATGGAGCCAGAGCCAGCGGAGCCCCCCTCCGTGGCCGTGGAAGCAGCCAATGGCACAGAGCAGACCCGGATGGACAAAGCACCAGAGGGGCGGACCCCACTGAGCACCAAGGAACTGATGGCTATCGAGGATGAAGCAGTCCTGGACAAGATGGTATATGGCCGGGGCTGGGGGGCAGGAACCAGCAGGCCCTGGGTGGGCGGTGACAATGGCTCTGCCGTCTGCAGCTGGATCAGACCACGGACTTTGAGGAGCGGAAGCTCATCCGAGCCGCGCTACGTGAGCTCCGACAAAGGAAAAGAGGTAGAGAGCCGAGTGCCCTGCCCTAGAGCCAGCTACTCCATTCCCTCCAGCTGCTCCCTCCTCTGGGGCCCATTTGTGGACACTTCAGCTCAGTGGCTGCCCCATCCAGCTTCTCCTCTACTCCCAGCTGCTCCCCTGCCTTTTTTCCCTTGGATCCAGCTGCTCCCTTCCCTTAACCGCTTCTCTCCCCGTGCCCACCCCAGTTACTGTCCCCAACCAGCTTCTCCTTCCTAGACTCAGTTACTCCTTCCCTCAGCTACTCTCTCCTTAGATCCAACCATTTCCCCAAGTACTGTGAACTACTCCTTCCCTGGATCCAGATACTCCTTCTCCCAGCTGCTCCTCTCTCCCTGAGGGCCATCGACGGCCCCCTTAGCCTCTGCTCTCACCAGCTTCCCCTGTCCTGGGCACAGCTGTTCTTATTCTCAAAAATTCTAGATGCATTTGCTTCTCCCAACATGCTCAGTTACTCCCTCTCTGAATCCGGCTGCCGCCTCCAGAGCCCAGCGGTGGCCACACCAGTTCCTGTCCCTACCCACCCACTTCTTCTTGGGGCCAGTGAACATCCCTCCCCCGCTTCTCTCCCAGCTACTCTCCCTGGATGAAATGGCTCCTCAGTGCCACCAACGCCTCCCTCCCTGGACCTCCCTCCACCAATGCCTCCCTCCCTGGACCTGGGTTTCCCTTTCTCTCGCTGCACGCAGCCCAGCTTCTTCCCTAGACTCAGCTACTCCTTCCCTAGCCCTGGATACTCCTTCATGACAGTTACTCATTCCCCCTTGGGTCCCAGCACCCTTGTGGTGTCAGCCATTCTTATGCCCTGCTCTTCTGCCCAAGTCCCTAATGCCCTCCCAGCCCCCTTCCCTGCCAAATTATGGGGATCCCCTGAGCCCTAGCTGCTCCCAGAGAGGCCGTGTCGCCTGTGTCGTTGGCGGTTCTAACAAGCTGCCCCACCCCATCCTGTGTGCCCCGTGCGCCTGTGCGTATGTGCTGTGTGGGCGCTGGGCCGGTCCTCTTGGGCATGCACGGGGGTGTCCGCCACCCAGACCAGCGGGACAAGGAGCGGGAGCAGCGGCTGCAGGAGGCACGGGCCCGGCCAGGGGAGGGCCGAGGCAACACAGCCACTGAGACCACCACACGGCACAGCCAGCGGGCAGCCGATGGCTCGGCCGTCAGCACCGTCACCAAGACTGAGCGGCTCGTCCACTCCAGTAAGGGGCCAGGCGGGGCTTCGGGCCCGGGGTGGGGGGACGTGTCCTCCCCACGGACCCCCTGTGCCTCTCACACCCGCCCTCGTGTCCCCTGCCCCTCCAGATGACGGCACTCGGACGGCCCGCACCACCACGGTGGAGTCGAGTTTCATGAGGCGCTCGGAGAGTAAGGCCGCCGCCTGGCACGCCCTGCGCCTGTCTGCCTGCCTCTCGGCCTTCTCGGGTCTTTCTCAAGCTTGTCCTCTGTGCCTGCAGCTGTGCCATCACTTCCTCCTCTCGACCCGCGGCCAGCATCATCCCGCAGATCCCAGCTCCCTGTGCCTCACCCCTGCTCCCTGCCCCATTTTTTTTTTTTTTTCAGATGGCGGTGGCAGCACCATGGTGCAAACCAAGACCTTCTCTTCGTCCTCCTCCAAGAAGATGGGCAGGTGAGCCCGGCCACCCACACCTCAGGGGGACCACACTGCATACCCATTCTGCAGAGGGCCTGGTTGAGGGCCAGGGAGGGCTGAAACAGGAGTCAGCCCACTCCTGCCTGCTTGCTTTGTGACCTCACTTAATCCTCAACCACACTGGCGGGGGGAGGGGGAGGGAGGCAGACGCCCAGGGAGGCCCGAGACTTGTTCAGGGTCTCATGGCTCCGAGTGACAGCAGCGGCATTGAACCGGTGGCACTGTCACCTCCCGGGTCACAGAGCCTCTGCACAACGTAGCCCCTTGAGGGACGGGGACACCCCCATGTCGCAAAGGGTGTCGGGAGTGGCAGAGAGCGGGGATGAAATCAGGATCCAGAATGAGAAGCAGAGAGTCCAGGGACTGTGAGCCAGAGACCGGCACTCTTCCCCCTCCCCCAGGACCCCTGAGCTCTTGGACAATTCGTGCCCAGGCCTCAATTCCATCACCTTTGGTAGAAAAGTCTCGCCCTCCTCTTGTGAACTTTAAAATGTCACCCAGGAGAGGCTCAAGAGACAGGAGCTGCTATTATTACTGCCCTTAGTAGTAGTATGCTGGTTGTCAGTTTCACGCTGATAACGCACAGAATCCGAACTTGGCAACACGGAGAACTTGCAGGGGCCAGCCTGGTGAAGAGAGCCTGGCTCGCATTTTCCCTACCGCCTGAGCCTCAGTGTGTACCCTTTCTGTAAAATGGGTGTGATGCAGAGGCTGCCCCCTCCCTGGCCCTGGCTGTCCGGAGACTCTGCAGGGCGGGAGGGGGTCTGGCTGGAGAGTGACAGTGGCCGCCCCACCCCCAGCATCTTCGACCGCGAGGACCAGAGCAGCCCGCGGCCCGGCAGCCTGGCGGCGCTCGAGAAACGCCAGGCGGAGAAGAAAAAAGAGCTGATGAAGGCGCAGAGCCTGCCCAAGACCTCGGCGTCCCAGGCGCGCAAAGCCATGATAGAGAAGCTGGAGAAAGAGGGCGCCGCGAGGTGAGCGGCTGGGGCCGGGACCGTGGGGCGGGGCCTGGGGGCTTGGGGGCGGGGCCAGAGGCGGGACAAAGCGGTCGAAGGCCACGGACGGCAGGGTGGGCCCCAGAGAGGGGGGCATGCTGCAGTCTTGTGACCGGGTCCTGCCCCCACCCCGCCCCCTCCGCAGCAGCCCGGGCGCGCCCCGCGCAGCCGTGCAGCGCTCCACCAGCTTCGGGGTCCCCAACGCCAACAGCATCAAGCAAATGTTGCTGGATTGGTGTCGCGCCAAGACACGTGGCTACGAGGTGAGCCCTGGGGGGCTCCTGGGGGCCCAGCAACCTGTCTCTTGGCCATGCGCCTCACTCCGGGATGGGAGTGTGGGGTGAAGAAACTGAGGCACGGAACAAGTGACCTGAGTGGCAGGGCCCACTGAGGACCCCTTGAGGGAATGCGTGAAGTTCAAGGCCAGCTGCTGCCTAGGGGGAGGGGGTGCTGCGTGAATGTCTACACCTTGGGCACAGGTGGTGCTGGGTCTCTGGTTCCCACCGCCAACATCCCAGCCCGGGGGCGCTAACAGACTGAGTTGGAGGAGGCCCATAGGCCGGAGCCCGCTGCGCAGCCCGCAGGACCTCTCTGAGCCCAGCTGGCTCCCCAGGGTCCCCACCAGCCCCTCCTTCCACCGCCCACAGCACGTGGACATCCAGAACTTCTCCTCGAGCTGGAGCGACGGCATGGCCTTCTGTGCCCTGGTGCACAACTTCTTCCCAGAGGCCTTCGACTACGCGCAGCTCAGCCCCCAGAACCGGCGCCAGAACTTCGAGGTGGCCTTCTCGTCCGCTGAGTAAGTGCCTGCCCCAGCCCGGCTGGCGTCGGCTGGCCAGCCGCACTGTCAGTCAGCAGCTGAGATCCCCGTCCCCAGCGAGGCCCCGTGTCCGTGTCCTCCTCCGCCCCCGCCCACCCGCTGCCGAGTGCGCCAGGTGCCCGCCGGAACCAAGGAGCCGCGGGCCCGCCTACCAGCCGAGGCCAAGGCCCACCAGGTGGCCCTGTCCATATCCCCTCCGTCCTCCCTCCGCCCCCCCATCTCCCTCTCTCCCTCTCTCTGTCCTGTTCTCCTCCCACTCCCACTAGAGCTTCCTGCTCCCACGGGACCCCGGCTGGAGATTCCAAAAGGAGGCTCCTGGCCCGGGCACCGTGCCCGCCCAGCCTATATAGATGCCACCAGTGGCTTATAT